>NC_059266.1:9449838-9454838 GCF_017591435.1 Portunus trituberculatus | reverse complement strand
TTCAAACTACCCATCGTCATATATTCAGGTAGGGCGGCTGATGTGTGTGTGTGTGTGTGTGTGTGTGTGTGTGTGTGTGTGTGATTCACCTCGGTCGCCTACTGGTCACCCAGCCAGTCTTCCCCATTACGGAGCGAGCTCAGAGCTCATAGACCGATCTTCGGGTAAGACTGAGACCACATCAACACACTCCACACACCGGGACAGCGAGGCCACAATCCCTCGAGTTACATCCCGTACCTATTTACTGCTAGGTGAACACACCCCACACATTAACACCCAAGCCCATTCGCCTCGCCGCTTCCCGGGACTCGAACCCGGCCCTCTCGATTGTGAGCCGACCGTGCTAACCACTACACTACGCGGTGTGTGTGTGTGTGTGTGTGTGTGTAAGTCTGTCTGTCTCTGTCTATTTATCTATCTTTATCTATCTATTCATCTATCTGTCTATCTATCCTTCTGTCTATCTGTCTATCTATTTATTTATCTATCTATATATCTGTCTTACTTTTCCCTCTCTGTTGTTTACTTTCTTTATTATCATCATTATTATTTTTTTGTCAATCATCATTATCTTGTTATCACCATCCTTCTTCTCTCCTGTACTTCAATTATTCATCATTATCGTCATTATCTTATTTTTGTTTTTTATTATCATTATCATTATCATTGTTCCCTTTTATTTTCATTTTCCATCATCACACCTTATCCCCTTTCTACTTTATCATTTTTATCAACATCGTCATCATCCTCTTTTATCCTCCGTGGCGTATGACAAGCTGGAATCTCCTTGTGTTTTTCATTTGCTTTCATTATTATTATCATTATTTTACTCTTAATCTCATCCTTATCGTACACAGTATACAGGAGAAGCACCCTTACAAACCTGGCTAATCATCTCTGTGGCCCTGTGTGTGTGGCGTCGCTGTGTTCGTGTGTGTGGCGCCGCTGTGTTTTTGTGTGTGGCACCGCTGTGTTCGTGTATGTGGCGCCGCTGTGTTCGTGTGTGTGTGGCGCCGCTGTGTTTTTGTGTGTGCATCGCTGTGTTCGTGTGTGTGTGGCGCCGCTATGTTTTTGTGTGTGTGTATGGCGCCGCTGTGTTCTCCTTGTGTGTGTGGCGCCGCTGCGTTCTCCTTGTGTGTGTGGCGCCGCTGTGTTCTCCTTGTGTGTGTGTGGCGCCGCTGAGTTCTTGTGTGTGTGGCGCTGCTGTGTTCTCCTTGTGTGTGTGGCGCCGCTGTGTTCTCCTTGTGTGTGTGTGGCGCCGCTGTGTTCTTGTGTGTGTGGCGTCGCTGTGTTCTTGTGTGTGTGGTATCGCTGTGTTCTCCTTGTGTGTGTGGCGCCGCTGTGTTCTTGTGTGTGTGGCGCCGCTGTGTTCTCCTTGTGTGTGTGGCGCCGCTGTGTTCAAGATGTATTAGACTAAGAGGTGAACGCACTTCAGCATTATTGGAACCGCTGACGTCACCATGTGTATTGTTTACGTCTAGTGTTGTGGTGGTGTGTTCACGTGTGGCAGATTTTATCAGCAATTGTGTACTTTTCATGGGCTTTGTATTACGATATTAATAGTTAAATGGGCAAAGCAAGAGTGTGCGCTGTATTTGGATGTACACCTGGTAAGGACAGCAACCTAAGATACCATAAATTCCCATCTAATGATAACCTTGCTAGACAGTGGATCCATAAGTGTTTCCGTTCAGACCATATTAATATTAAGTATGCTGTGGTTTGTGAACGACATTTTAGTTCAGCCCAGATTGAACGAAATCTGAAGTACGAGCTTTTAAATTTGCCAGTTCCACGAACTGTGAGAAATTTAAAACAGGATGCAATTCCTGATCAGAATCTGCCATCACGAGGACACAGATGCCAGGGAATCGGCCATCCACCAGCATTTAAAGGTAAGAAACTGTGTATTTTGTAAGTGGTGGTGGTGTTTGTAGTAAATAAGTGGTGGTGGTGGTAATACTAGGTTCTAGTAAAGTAAGTGGTGGTGGTTCTAGTCTAATACATCTTGGTTCTAGTGAAGAATGTGGTATGGTAGTGGTTCTAGTAAAGTAAGTGGTATGTGCTATGCTTGTGAAACGATCACAGTAGATGCTGGTGAAGCTAATACTAAGTTGGAGGTGCAAATATTGTAAGTATGTGGTGGTAGTTTAAATTAAAACATATGGTAGAGGTGGTGGCATATCCCCATATTTTCTTGCAAATCACTAAGAAACGTAAAACACAGTTAGTGGCATTATAGCTACTAAACTTAGTAACCAAAATGCTAAAAAATTATAACTCAAATAAAAGAAATATGCGGAACACCTATATTCCACAATTAAAATCTGTCCTAGCAATTAAAATCTGTCCTAGTTGGTTGACATGCTGACGTCACGATTCTGGGTTTTAAAAGCCTCCCGCGCTACGTCAATGATTTCAAGACTGAAGTGTGTTCACCTCTTAATCTAATACATCTTGGCTGTGTTCTCCTTGTGTGTGTGGCGCCGCTGTGTTCTCCTTGTGTGTGTGGCGCCGCTGTGTTCTCCTTGTGTGTGTGTGGCGCCGCTGTGTTCTCCTTGTGTGTGTGTGCGCCGCTGTGTTCTCCTTGTGTGTGTGCCGCTGTGTTCTCCTTGTGTGTGTGTGGCGCCGCTGTGTTCTCCTTGTGTGTGTGGCGCCGCTGTGTTCTCCTTGTGTGTGTGGCGCCGCTGTGTTCTTGTGTGTGTGGCGCCGCTGTGTTCTCCTTGTGTGTGTGGCGCCGCTGTGTTCTCCTGTGTGTGTGGCGCCGCTGTGTTCTCCTTGTGTGTGGCGCCGCTGTGTCTCTTGTGTGTGGCGCCGCTGTGTTCTTGTGTGTGTGGCGCCGCTGTGTTCTCCTGTGTGTGTGTGTGTGCGCCGGCGTGTGGCGCTGTGTTCTTGTGTGTGTGGCGCCGCTGTGTTCTTGTGTGTGTGGCGCCGCTGTGTTCTTGTGTGTGTGGCGCCGCTGTGTGTGTGTGGCGCCGCTGTGTGTGTGGCGCGCTGTGTTCTCCTGTGTGTGTGGCGCTTGTGTGTGTGTGTGGCGCTGCTGCTGTGTTCTTGTGTGTGTGCGCCGCTGTGTTCTTGTGTGTGTGGCGCCGCTGTGTTCTTGTGTGTATGGCGCCGCTGTGTTCTCCTTGTGTGTGTGTGTGTGTGGCGCCGCTGTGTTCTCCTTGTGTGTGTGGCGCCGCTGTGTTCTTGTGTGTGTGGCGCCGCTGTGTTCTCCTTGTGTGTGTGTGTGTGTGGCGCAGCTGTGTTCTCCTTGTGTGTGTGGCGCCGCTGTGTTCTTGTGTGTGTGGCGCCGCTGTGTTCTCCGCTGTGTCCTTGTGTGTGTGTGGCGCAGCTGTGTTCTCCTTGTGTGTGTGGCGCCGCTGTGTTCTTGTGTGTGTGGCGCCGCTGTGTTCTCCTTGTGTGTGTGTGTGTGTGGCGCCGCTGTGTTCTCCTTGTGTGTGTGGCGCCGCTGTGTTCTCCTTGTGTGTGTGGCGCCGCTGTGTTCTCCTTGTGTGTGGCGGCGCTGTGTTGTGTGTGTGTGTGTGTGTGGCGCCGCTGTGTTCTTGTGTGTGTGTGGCGCCGCTGTGTTCTTGTGTGTGGCGCCGTGTGTGTGTGTGTGCTGTGTTCTCCTTGTGTGTGTGCGCCGCTGTGTTCTCCTTGTGTGTGTGTGCGCCGCTGTGTGTGTGTGTGTGTGTGTGTGTGTGTGTGTGTGTGTGTGGCTTGGCTGTGTTCTCCTTGTGTGTGGCGGCGCAATCAGGCCACAATGGTTACTGACGTGTTTGGAGCCATTGAAAAAGAGAGGCATAAATAAACTTTGTTATTTTAATGAAGCCAGCTGTCCCGGGGAGTGTTTGATTAACTGTGTAGCATTAACGGTTAATTAAATAATACAGGTACCTACACACACACACACACACACACACACACACACACACACACACACACACACACACACACACACACACACACACACACACACACACACACACACACACACACACACACACACACACACACACACACGTACAGAATATCAACATCAATTTACTTATTTGATTTGCTTGTGTATTTACTGACAGATACACCAAACACACACACACACACACACACACACACACACACACACACACACACACACACACACACACACACACACACACACACACACACAAACACATCCCTCCATCCTGCCTCTTCCCTCCCTTCCCTTCCCTTCTCTTTACACTCTCTCTCTCTCTCTTCACACACACACACACACACACACACACACACACACACACACACACACACACACACAGCCAATCACCTCGCGTCAATCAAACACAGTCATGATTACGAAAATAATCCCGGGAAGATATTAATAATTTTCTCACTCTGAACAAACATGAACGATTTCAAGAGAGGAACGGACTCTCCCTCCTACTCCTCCTCCTCCTCCTCCTCCTCCTCCTCCTCCTCCTCCTTCTCCTCCTCCTTCTGTATAAACATTTTTTTTTCTGTTCATTTCTTGATCATTCTATTTTTTTCTCTCACTTTTCCTCCCACCTTTTTTATTTTCTCTCTCATTTACTCCTTCCTTTCTTTTCTCCTCCTTCTCTTCTTCCTTCTTCATTTTCTTTTATTTCTCTATCTTTCTATCTTTTTCTCACTTTTCTCCTATCATTTACTTTTCTCCAATCTTCTCCTTCTCATTTACTCCTTCCTTCCTTTCTTTCTCCTTCTCTTCTTCCTTCTTCTTCATTTTCTTTAATTTCTCTATCTTTCTATCTTTTTTCCTCACTTTTCTCCTATCATTTACTTTTTCCAATCTTCCCCTTCTCATTTACTCCTTCCTACCTTCTTTCCCTCCCTCCCTCCTCCTCCTCCTCCTCCTCTTCCTCCTCCTCCTCCTCTCCTCCTCCTCCTCCTCCTCCTCCTCCTCCTCCTGCACCCCTCCCCCCATGACATCACCGAAGCAAGGAAACATTCTGAGGTAACTTAAACCATTTTCTTGGCAACGATTCTGAAATGACCTT
>NC_059266.1:9442338-9444838 GCF_017591435.1 Portunus trituberculatus | reverse complement strand
GAGAGAGAGAGAATTACGTCCTGTCCGGAACTCCATCGACTCCCGTATTACATAGAGAGAGAGAGAGAGAGAGAGAGTAGGTACTCTCTCTCTCTCTCTCTCTCTCTCGATTAATTATTACATGTGTTAGTCATTTTTCGGTGGTTTTTATAGAGGGAATGAGAGAGAGAGAGAGAGAGAGAGAGAGAGAGAGAGAGAGAGAGAGAGAGAGAGAGAGAGAAAGTGTAAGTGAGGGGGAGTGACAGCAATATAAAGGAAGGAAGGAGAGAGAGAGAGAGAGAGAGAGAGAGAGAGAGAGAGAGAGAGAGAGAGAGAGAGAGAGAGAGAGAGAGAGAGAGAGAGAGAGAGAGAGAGAGAGAGAGAGAGAGAGAGAGAGAGAGAGAGAGAGAGAGAGAGAGAGAGAGAGAAAGGAAAGCCTGACCTCTACACAATAATGAAGTAGATATTTGTGAGATAAGGCACACAATTCTCTCTCTCTCTCTCTCTCTCTCTCTCTCTCTCTCTCTCTCTCTCTCTCTCTCTCTCTCTAAGAAGCCATAGAGACTTGTCAGAAAGTTTGTGGATTCAGACTGAAATATAGATAGAGAGAGAGAGAGAGAGAGAGAGAGAGAGAGAGAGAGAGAGAGAGAGAGAGTTTGAAATACATCAGTTAACTAATTTAGGGAGTTTTCTGTCACATAGGTACTCATAGCTCTCTCTCTCTCTCTCTCTCTCTCTCTCTCTCTCTCGAGTATTCAAGAAAAGACACAAAACTTCCAAAACACAAAAATTTGCATAGATATTGCCGAGAGAGAGAGAGAGAGAGAGAGAGAGAGAGAGAGAGAGAGAGAGAGAGAGAGAGAGATTGTCACTTCTGAGAAATTATTAGCTAAGCTCTTCCTCATATTTTAACTCCTCCTCCTCCTCCTCCTCCTCCTCCTCCTCCTCCTCCTCCTCCTCCTCCTCCTCCTCCTCCTCCTCCTTCATCTTTTAGAGTAATCATCACCACCACCAACATCACCACCACCACCACCACCACCACTACTACTACTACTACTACTACTACATCTACTACTACTACTACTACTACTACTACTACTACTACTACTACTACTACTACTACTACTACTGCTGCTACTACTGCTACTACTACTACTACTACTACTACTACTACTGCTACTACTACCACTACTACTACTACTACTACTACTACTACTACTACTACTACTACTACTACTACTACTACTACTACTACTACTACTACTACTACTACTACTACTACTACTACTACTACTATTGTCATCATTATCATTGTTATCATTGACATTATCATCACCAAGAGAGAGAGAGAGAGAGAGAGAGAGAGAGAGAGAGAGAGAGAGAGAGAGAGAGAGAGAGAGGTATCATGGGGTAGGATTAATGGGCGGATGGGGTTACTTATAGACAAAGGGGGGGAAAGCATCGGTCACGCCCCCCACTCACCTTTCTCTCTCTCTCTCTTCCAAACACAGGCAAATTGACACCGTTGAGAGAGAGAGAGAGAGAGAGAGAGAGAGAGAGAGAGAGAGAGAGAGAGAGAGAGAGAGAGTTGGGTACGAAAATGAGATAGAGAGGCAATAAGAGAAAGGTGGACAAAGAGAGAGAGAGAGAGAGAGAGAGAGAGAGAGAGAGAGAGAGAGAGAGAGAGAGAGAATCATACTAACTGGCACCCTCATCAAAAATTTGTAATGAGGGTTCAGATGTCCGTGAAAAGGGAGGAGGAGGAGGAGGAGGAGGAGGAGGAGGAGGAGGAGGAGGAGGAGGAGGAGGAGGACAAGTGGACAGATAGACAGGTTTGAAACACGTGCTTTTCGTGTGACCTTGGGGACTGCAATAGGACCCTCTCTTCTTCCTGGGACCTCCTTTCTTCCTTCTCTTCCTTCCTTCTTCCTTCTTCCTGATATTCTCTTCTCTTCTCATTCTTCCTTCATTCTCTTTTCTTCTCTTCCTTCATTTACTCTCAATATTTTTTTCCTTCCTTCCTTCCTTCCTTCCTTCTTTTATCTTTAGTCTTACCTAATATTTCATCTCTCTCTCTCTCTCTCTCTCTCTCTCTCTCTCTCTCTCTCTCTCTCTCTCTCTCTCTCTCTCTCTCTCTCTCTCTCCAGTTCCTTTTACGCTTTTTAATTCCGTTTTTCTTCTTTTACTTCTTCTTTTCTCTTATTTTCTCATTTTTATTCTATTCTTCCCTATCTCTTTTCTTTCGTGTTGTTGTTGTTGTTGTTGTTGTTGTTGTTGTTGTTGTTGTTGTTGTTGTTGTTGTTTGCTTTTAGTCTGCCATTATTCAATCTCTCACTTTTATCTTTCTCTCTCTCTCTCTCTCTCTCTCTCTCTCTCTCTCTCTCTCTCTCTCTCTCTCTCTCTCTCTCTCTCTCATATATTATTTCTTTTTTCTTTCTTTTTCTTTTTTTTCTTACTTTTTTCGTTTTCTTTCTCTCTCTCTCTCTATTTCTTTCTTTCTCTTTCTTTCTCTCTTTCCTTG
>NC_059266.1:9427338-9432338 GCF_017591435.1 Portunus trituberculatus | reverse complement strand
TGTGTGTGTGTGTGTGTGTGTGTGTGTGTATGTTAGGGAAACCAGCCATTTTCTGACTCTATATCTTCTCTTTTTAGTTTCTCTCCAGTTTGTAAAGGTTAGGTTTAGGTTAGGTTAGGTTAGGTTAGGTTAGGTTAGGTTAGGTTTGGTTAGGTTAGGTTAGGTTAGGTTAAGTATGGTTAGGTTAGGTTAGGTCAGGTTAGGTAACGTCAGGTTAGCAAAGGTCCTCACTATTTTTAAAGATAATGGCCATATTTTTCAGTCCTTTCAAATTACTGGCCTTTTTTTCCTTTTTTCTACCTTTCACTTTTCCGTCAGTGTCTACAAAACCATTATTATTTTCACCATTTATTTATTTTCTCTTTCCAAATTTGTTTTCTCTTTTTTTCTTCCTTTTTACCTTTCATTTTTTTTTCCATTAGTGGCTACAAAATCATTATTCTCTCTTTCGTTTACTTTTTCTCTTTTCAAACTTGCTTTTTTATTTTTCTTCCTTTTTTTGTTTCACTTTTCCCATTAGCATCTACAAAACCATTATTATTTTCGTCTCTTATTTATTTTCCCTTTACAAATTTGCTTTTCTCTTTTTTTCTCCTTTTTTTCTTTCATTTTTTCCATTAACATTTGCAAAACCATTATTATTTTCGTCTTTGTTATTTATTTTCACTTTCTAAACTTGCTTCCTCCTCAGTTTTCCTTTTTTTATAAACTATGTAAGTGCTTTTGTTGTTTTTATATCAATTTCTTCAGAATTTTCTATTTTTTCTTTTTCTCACTTCAAGCTCGATTTTTTCTACAATGTATATTTTTTTCTTTTTACAAACTTGCTTTCTCCTCAGTTTTTCTTTTTATAAACTCTATGTAAGTGTTTTTGTTGTTTTTTGGTCTGTTTCTTCAAAATTCTCTATGTTCTTTTTTCTTTTCCTTCATTCTCTACTCGATTTTTTTTATTTTCTTTTATTTTTTTCTCTTTACAAACTTGCTCTCTCCTCAGTTTTCCTTTTTATAAACTCTATGTAAGTGTTTTTGTTGTTTTTTGGTCTGTTTCTTCAAAATTCTCTGTTCTTTTTTCTTTTCCTTCATTCTCTATTCGATTTCTTCCTTCATATATTTTTTTTTCCTCTTTACAAACTTCCTTTTCTCTTCAGTTTTCCTTTTATAAACTCTACGTGCGTGTGTTTTGTTATTTCATGCCACTTTCTTTAAAATCTTCTGTCTTTTCTTATCTTTTCCTTCACTTCCTCCTCGATTTTTTTTTTTTCCTTCGTCGATTTTTTTTACAAACTTACATAAATTTTCATCTTCCTTTTCATAAACTCTATTCATTTTTGTGTCTTTTATTGCTGTTTCTTCAAAAGGACGCAGTTTTATTTTTTTTCCTCACAAACAATTTCCTTCCTTCGCTTTCAACAAATTGTCTTTTCCTCTCGTACACATTTCACGTCCTTTCATTTCCAATCTTCTATAGAAAAAAATGTACATATTTGTCCTCCAATGTGTTCAAAATATTCTGCATCTTTTTCTCATTATTTCAGATACTACAGTTTTTTTTCCTTATCTCACGTAAATGATCTCAGAAACTTTGTACATTTTCAATCTTCTATATAAAAACCACATGTTAATTTTACCTTCTACTTCAATTCTTTCAAAATATTCTGCATCTTTTTTCTCATTATTTCAGATACTACAGTTTTTTTTTCCTTATCTCACGTAAATGAGCTTAGAAACTTTGTACATTTTCAATCTTCTATATAAAAACCACATGTTAATTTTACCTTCTACTTCAATTCTTTCAAAATATTCTGCATCTTTTTTCTCATTATTTCAGATACTACAGTATATTTTAATCTTCTATATAAAACCACATATTAATTTTATCTTTTACTTCAATTCTTTCAAAATATTCTGCATTTTTTTCCTTATCTCACGTAAATGAGCTTAGAAACTTTGTACATTTTAATCTTCTATATAAAAACCACATATTAATTTTATCTTTTACTTCAATTCTTTCAAAATATTCTGCATCTTTTTCTCATTATTTCAGATACTACAGTTTTTTTTTCTTTTCACGTAACTTATCTCAGGAACTTGGTACATTTTCAATTTTCTTTATAAAAAAACCACATATTAATTTTACCTTCTTCAATTCTTTCAAAATATTCTGCATCTTTTTCTCATTTTCTCACTTACTACAGTTTTTTTTTTTTTATCACGTAAATTATCTCAGAAACTTTGTACGTTTCCAATCTTCTATATAAAAACCACATGTTAAATTTACCTTCTACTTCAATTCTCTCTTGATATTCCTCATCTTTTTCTCATTTCTTCAGTTACTACATTATTTTTTCTTACTCCTCGTTTTTATTTTTTCCTTCCTTTCATTTTCAATCTTCTATATATATATAAAAAAAACGTACATATCAATTTTGTTTTCTACTTTAATTCTTTCAAAATATTCTGCATTTTTTTTTTCTCATTTCTTCAATTTCTACATTATTTTTTTTTATCCCTCATATTTTCGAGCTTCTATAAAAAAAAACTAGATATTAATTTTGTCTTCCGCTTTAATTCTTTCAAAATATTCACTTCCTCCATTTTTTTTCCTTTTCCTACCTAACTTATCTCAAAAACTTGGTACATTTTCAATCTTCTGTATAAAAACCACATATTAATTTTACCTTCTACTTCAATTCTTTCAAAATATTCCCCATCTTTTTCTCAAGTCTTCAGTTATTACATTTTTTTTTTTTTGCTTATCCCTCGTTTTTATTTATCCCTTCTTTCATTTTCAATCTTCTATAACAAAAACTAGATATTAATTTTACCTTCTACGTCAATTCTTTCAAAATATTTTCTATCTTTTCCTCATTTCCTCACTTCCTAGTTTTTTTTTTTCTTATCTCACGTAAATGATCTCAGGAACTTGCTATACGAGTAGTTTCATTTTTTTCCCTAAGATATACGTAACTTTTATTTCAATCTCGCCAAGGACACACACACACACACACACACACACACACACACACACACACACACACACACACACACACACACACACACACACAAATATCTCACCAAACACTAGTAAATAAACACTTTCTTCCTCTATTTCTTTTACTAGTTTTTATTTCAATTCTCACAAACTACACGTATTATTTTATTTATTTATTTTATTTATTTATTTATTTATTGATTTATTTGGTCAGTGTCATCTCAATTCTTACAAAACTACAGCCATTTCTCACAAAAACACGAGTAAGCAAACACTTTTTTCTTCCTCTATTTCTTTTGCTAGTTTTGATTTTCCAATTCTCACAAACTTACACTTATTTTATTTATTTGTTTAATTTTGTAGGGATCAGCGTCACCTCAACTCTTACAAAGCTACGGCCGCTGCTCACCAAACAACACTTCTTTTCACCAACTTCGTACACCATTAAACATTTCCTGCACGTCCCCCACAAACTCTCCTTTTTGTCCCGCTTCTTACAAACTACTCTTCCTTCCTGTCTCCTCTCTCTCTCTCTCTCTCTCTCTCTCTCTCTCTCTCTCTCTCTCTCTCTCTCTCTCTCTCCCACGTGCTGTCCCTTCTTATCTTCATATCTTCCTTCCCACTTTTCTTTATCCCTCTCCCACTCAGCCTCTCCTTCTCCCTCTCCCCACCCTTGTACTGTGTTAGTCTGTCACCCTCCCTCTCTCTCTCTCTCTCTCTCTCTCTCTCTCTCTCTCTCTCTTGCTTTACACTTTCTGAAACTCCTTGCTCTCTCTCACCAAGACTGTATTTTTGAGGTCACAGAGATGACTAGCGGGGTTTTCAAGTGTTTCTCCAGTTAATAATGTAGAAATCTTGTTATTCTGTCTCTCGAATCGTAAAAACACCCTTTAAAACGTTCTGCTCTCTTATCACGACTGTTTTCAAAGGCTACAGATATGATTAGCTGGGTTTCCAAACGTTTGTGGTGTTGATAACGTAGAAATGTTATCAATATGTCACTCAAACCTCAAAAAACACACTTAAAAAACGACTTTCTATCACTCAACCACGATTTTCAAAGTTACAGAGATAATTAGTTGGGTTTTCAAGTGTGTTTCTCCTGTTAATAAGGTAGCAATCTTGTTAATCTGCTATGGAACTGTAAAAACACTCTTAAAAACGCCTTTCTGTCCCTCAACCACGATTTCTGAAAGGCAAAGAGATGATTAGCCTGGTTTTAACTATTTTTACTATTAATAACGTGGAAATCTTGTTAATCTGCCACCAGAACCGTAAAAACATCCTTAAAAACTCCTTACTCTCTCACTGCGACTGTTTGTAAAGGCCATAGATATGACTAGCGGAGATTTCAAGCGTGTTTCTCCAGTTAATAACGTAGAAATCTTGTTAATCTGCCAACAGAACCATAAAAACACCCTTAAAAACGCTCTGCTCTCTCGCCACGACTGTTTTCAAAGGGCAGAGAAATTCTTAGTCCGATTCTCAAGTGTTTCTACTATTAGTAATGTAGCAATCTTGTTAATCTGTCACTCGAACTCTAAAAACACTCTTAAAAACGCTCTGCTCTCTTCCCACGGCTGTTTTCAAAGGCCACAGAGATGACTAGCCTGGATTTCAAGCGTGTTTTCCAGTTAATAAGGTAGAAATCTTGTTAATCTGTGACTCGAACCGAAAAAACATCCTCAAAAACCGTGTCACGTCAACTACAGCCTTTTCAATGCAGTGGATGTACAAAGCGGTGAGATTGAAAATACATCCTTAAGAATATCAGGCGGTGGAAAGAGATCAAGATGAAGGAACGAGAAGGAAGGTGAAGGAAGGTGGAAGGAGGTGGAAGGAGGTGAAGGAAGGTGTGCCACGGACAGAAAGGGAAAGAAAAGGTACCAATTTGTTTATCCTTCAAGTCAGTGTGGAAATAAACTAACTGGTGAAGGAAGGAATGAAGGAATGAAGGAAATGAATGAAGGAAATCAGAGAGAATTTAAATATTTGCCTCTCATGCCGT
>NC_059266.1:9417338-9419838 GCF_017591435.1 Portunus trituberculatus | reverse complement strand
TTAAAAGGTGGAGATTCTGATTTTTCACCATTTTTGAAGTTTTGGGAGTGTAAAAGGTAGAGATTCTTACTTTTCACCCTGTTTTTGAAGTTTTGGGAGTTTAAAAGGTGGAGATTCTGATTTTTCACCCTGTTTTGAAGTTTCAGGAGTTTAAAAGGTGGAGATTCTGATTTTCACCATTTTGAAGTTTTGGGAGTGTAAAAGGTAGAGATTCTTACTTTTCACCCTGTTTTGAAGTTTTGGGAGTTTAAAAGGTGGAGATTCTAATTTTCGCCCTGTTTTTGAAGTTTTGGGAGTTTAAAATATGAAGATTCTTACTTTACACCCTGTTTTTGAAGTTTTGGGAGTTTAAAGGTGGAGATTCTGATTTTTCGCCCTGTTTTTGAAGTTTTGGGAGTTTAAAAGGTGGAGATTCTGATTTTCGCCATTTTGAAGTTTTGGGAGTTTAAAAGGTGGAGATTCTGATTTTTCACCATTTTTGAAGTTTTGGGAGTTTAAAAGGTGGAAATTCTGATTTTTCGCCCTGTTTTTGAAGTTTTGGGAGTGTAAAGGTGGAGATTCTGATTCTTCACCCTGTTTTGAAGTTTTGGGAGTTTAAAAGGTGGAGATTCTGATTCTTCACCCTGTTTTTGAAGTTTTGGGAGTTTAAAAGGTGGAGATTGTGACTCTTCACCCTGTTTTTGAAGTTTTGGGAGTTTAAAAGGTGGAGATTCTGACTCTTCACCCTGTTTTTGAAGTTTTGGGAGTTTAAAAGGTGGAGATTCCGATTTTTCGCCCTGTTTTTGAAGTTTTGGGAGTTTAAAAGGTGGAGATTCTGATTTTTCGCCATTTTTGAAGTTTTGGGAGTTTAAAAGGTGGAGATTCTGATTTTTCACCCTGTTTTTGAAGTTTTGGGAGTTTAAAAGGTGGAGATTCTGATTTTTCGCCCTGTTTTTGAAGTTTTGGGAGTTTAAAAGGTGGAGAATCTGACTCTTCACCCTGTTTTTGAAGTTTTGGGAGTTTAAAAGGTGGAAATTCTGACTCTTCACCCTGTTTTTGAAGTTTTGGGAGTTTAAAAGGTGGAGATTCTGATTTTTCACCCTGTTTTTGAAGTTTTGGAAGTTTAAAAGGTGGAGATTCTGACTCTTCACCCTGTTTTTGAAGTTTTGGAAGTTTAAAAGGTGGAGATTCTGATTTTTCGCCCTGTTTTTGAAGTTTTGGTAGTTTAAAAGGTAGAGATTCTTACTTTTTGCCCTGTTTTTGAAGTTTTGGGAGTTTAAAAGGTGGAGATTCCGATTTTTCGCCCTGTTTTTGAAGTTTTGGGAGTTTAAAAGGTGGAGATTCTGACTCTTCACCCTGTTTTTGAAGTTTTGGTAGTTTAAAAGGTGGAGATTCTGATTTTTCACCCTGTTTTTGAAGTTTCAGGAGTTTAAAGGTGGAGATTCTGATTTTCACCATTTTGAAGTTTTGGGAGTGTAAAGGTAGAGATTCTTACTTTTCACCCTGTTTTGAAGTTTTGGGAGTTTAAAAGGTGGAGATTCTGATTTTTCACCCTGTTTTTGAAGTTTCAGGAGTTTAAAAGGTGGAGATTCTGATTTTTCACCATTTTTGAAGTTTTGGGAGTGTAAAAGGTAGAGATTCTTACTTTTCACCCTGTTTTTGAAGTTTTGGGAGTTTAAAAGGTGGAGATTCTAATTTTTCGCCCTGTTTTTGAAGTTTTGGGAGTTTAAAATATGAAGATTCTTACTTTACACCCTGTTTTTGAAGTTTTGGGAGTTTAAAAGGTGGAGATTCTGATTTTTCGCCCTGTTTTTGAAGTTTTGGGAGTTTAAAAGGTGGAGATTCTGATTTTTCGCCATTTTTGAAGTTTTGGGAGTTTAAAAGGTGGAGATTCTGATTTTTCACCATTTTTGAAGTTTTGGGAGTTTAAAAGGTGGAAATTCTGATTTTTCGCCCTGTTTTTGAAGTTTTGGGAGTGTAAAAGGTGGAGATTCTGATTCTTCACCCTGTTTTTGAAGTTTTGGGAGTTTAAAAGGTGGAGATTCTGATTCTTCACCCTGTTTTTGAAGTTTTGGGAGTTTAAAAGGTGGAGATTGTGACTCTTCACCCTGTTTTTGAAGTTTTGGGAGTTTAAAAGGTGGAGATTCTGATTTTTCGCCATTTTTGAAGTTTTGGGAGTTTAAAAGGTGGAGATTCTGATTTTTCGCCCTGTTTTTGAAGTTTTGGGAGTTTAAAAGGTGGAGATTTTTTTTTTTGCCTGTTCTTAAGTGTTTAGAAGGTAAAAAGATGGAGAATTTTACTTTTTCACTCTATTTTGAAGGGTTTCGGAGGTGAAAAGGTGGATATTCTGCCTTTTCGCTGTGTTTTCAAGTATTTAGGAGTGAAAATTTTACTTTTTCGCTCTGTTTAGAAGGGTTTAGGAGTGAAAAGTTGGAGATTCTTGTTTTTCGCTTTTTTTTCAAGGGTTATGGAGGTGAAAAGGTGGAGATTCTGTCTTTTTTTGTCTTTTTTCAAGTGTTTA
>NC_059266.1:9404838-9407338 GCF_017591435.1 Portunus trituberculatus | reverse complement strand
TGAAAACCTTCTTAATTGGATACTTATACAAGAAATCTATATTTACTCCAGAACAATTTGGTTTTCGCAAGGGACTAAATACATTCACAGCTTTACACACTTTTACGGAACAAATATACAAGACTTTAGATTCTCAAAATTCAATGTTAAGTATTTTCATAGATTTCACCAAGGCCTTCGATACAGTTAATCATAATATTTTATTACAAAAGTTAAATCACTATGGAATAAGGGGGGGGTTGTATATAATTGGTTTAAAGACTATTTAACAAATAGAACACAGTCTGTAAATCTCCAAAATTAAACATCCACTCCTCGAGTTATCCTTCATGGAGATCCACAAGGCAGTGTTCTGGGACCCATCCTATTTCTTATTTACATTAATGACCTGCCAACAATATTTAGTAATGATGTCAAAACTATTATTTGCAGATGATTCCACGCTATATATTACTGGTAATGAACCTAAAAATCTAATACACATTGCTAGTAGAGAACTAAAATGTTTCATGAAATAGTGCATTAGTAATAGACTTACAGTCAATCTAAATAAAACCTACTATATGCTATTTACAAATAGAATTACAAATGCATTACCGCCCTTGTTACTAAATGACCATACCATTAATAGAGTCAACCATCATACAATATTAGGAGTAACATTTGATGACAAACTCACTTTTAAAAATCATATCTCCAATTTAGTACTAAAAATATCCAGAATTGCTTCACTATTTTATCAAATAAGAGAACTTATGCCAATTAATGTACTTAGAATCATGTACAATGCACATATATTACCCCACTTACAATACTGTACCCCTATATGGTGTAACACCTACCCAACACATTTACTGCCACTAATCACAATACAAAAGAAAATAATTAGAATTGTAGCGGACACTGAATTTTTTGCTCACACTAAACCCCTCTTTAAAGAACTACAATTGCTAAACTTATTTGATTTAAATAAACTTCAAATTGGAATTCATATGTATAAAACCACAAACAATCAACACATTCAAGTAGTACAACCTAACTACCCTACCCGTACTAGAACTAACCTAAGAATACCTATACATAACCTTACACTTTTCAACACTCTCTAGCCTTTACAGGACCCAAAATTTGGAACTCTATACCTAGTCATATAAAAAACTTACCATCAATACATTCCTTTAAAAATAATCTTAAGAAATACTTGATATCTAACTATTAATGTATATGTAGTATATGTATGAATGTACAGACTTGTGTTTGTGTATAAATGTATCAATTGTTGAAATATTATGTCAAATTGTTGACAAAATGTCCAAGGTGCCAAACTGACATGTAAAATAGATTCATGTGATGTGTATGCCAATTTCACATTGGCAGGTGTGATTTGGGTTTTTGGGATGCAAAATTTACATAATTCCTATATTATGTATATTTCCTCCATTTCCTTCTCTTAAAAAGTATCATAACTAATCTGTATCTTTGCCTAAAAAGCTTCGGCTTTACATGGGCTGCCGTTCATTCCTATATATTTATGTTGTTTAAAATTGTAAAAGTTTGGCATAATAAAGTGTTCAAGTGTTCAAGTGTTCTCTCTCTCTCTCTCTCTCTCTCTCTCTCTCTCTCTCTCTCTCTCTCTCTCTCTCTCTCTCTCTCTCTCTCTCTCTCTCTCTCTCTCTCTCTGGTTTATTTAGGTCTACATTCTTTTGTTTATGTCGTTATTAGTATCTCTCTCTCTCTCTCTCTCTCTCTCTCTCTCTCTCTCTCTCTCTCTCTCTCTCTCTCTCTGTATTTAACGTCCCTTATTTAAGACATTTTGTAACTTTTTTCCCCTCATCACTTTTATCTCAGCCGGTGTTCTTTGAGGGGCGCTGGCTAATGATGTGGGAGGGAGAGGGGAAAGAGAGGGGAGAGGTAGACACTTTTCCCTCCATTTCTTCCCTCAGTGACCCTTGTGTTGTTTCTCCCTACAGATCGAGGTGGCGTGATGGGCGGAACGGGGTGGCCAGGGAAGGCGTGGACGACATGGGCGGCGTGGGGGGCGTGGGTGGCTGCCGTGAGTCTGGGGGGCGCCGTGCCTGGGGTGGCGGGGGCGGGGGTGCAGCTGGATGGGGACTTAATGCTGGGGGGGCTGTTTCCTGTGCACGAGAAGGGTGATGGAACGCCCTGCTCCACTGCTGTGTATGATCGTGGTCTGCAGCGGCTGGAGGCGATGCTGTATGCTGTGGACCTGATCAACAAAGACCCTTTCCTCCTGCCCAACGTGACCCTGGGCGTGCACATCCTGGACACCTGCTCTAAGGACACGTACGCCCTCAACCAGTCACTTGAGTTCATCCGTGTGTCACTCAATGCTCTAGACACGTCGGGGCTGGAGTGCGGGGATGGAAAGCCGCCGCGTGTGAAGTACCGTGCTAAACCAGTGCGGGGTGTCGTTGGTGGGTCGTACAGCTCAGTCAGTCTACAGGTGGCTAATCTCTTCCGCCTATTCCACATTCCACAA
>NC_059266.1:9379838-9382338 GCF_017591435.1 Portunus trituberculatus | reverse complement strand
AACCAATTAGGGTGAGAAGAATGAATGGAATGAAAATTAACTCTCTCTCTCTCTCTCTCTCTCTCTCTCTCTCTCTCTCTCTCTCTCTCACCTGTTTGCAATGAAGTTAGAGTGAGATTGGCTTTCATATCAAGGTAATAGTTAGGATCGGTCTCAAATCTAATTGGGTTATAATCTCTCTCTCTCTCTCTCTCTCTCTCTCTCTCTCTCTCTCTCTCTCTCTCTGTCTGGTTTTCCTTTTTCCTTTTTTTGTTTGTTTTTTCAATTCTCTCTCTTTCATCCTATTATTCCTGCTGGGTTAACTCTCTCTCTCTCTCTCTCTCTCTCTCTCTCTCTCTCTCTCTCTCTCACTTTTCACCTCAATTTTCTCTCCCTCGTCCTCTCTTTCTTTCTTTCTTTCTTTCTTTCTTTCCCCTTGTCTCTCTCTTCCTTGTTTTCCTCCTCCTATGTATTATCTCTCTCTCTCTCTCTCTCTCTCTCTCTCTCTCTCTCTCTCTCTCTCATTTCTCTTCCTTCCATCCTTCCTTCATTCCTTCATCTTCTTCCCTCCTCTTGCTCTTCCTCCTCCACCTCCTCCTCCTCCTCCTCCTCCTCCTCCTTCTCCTCCTCCTCCTCCTCCTCCTCCTCCTTCTCAAGAGTAAATAAAGAGAAAGATAAACAGATGATTAGATAAATAAACAGAAAACGGGAGTCTGGAAGAAAACGGACGACCAGAGCTTCATTTTAGGGGGGTTATTAACTAAATCTTCTCCCTCCTCCTCCTCCTCCTCCTCCTCCTCCTCCTCCTCCTCCTCCTCCTCCTCTTATAATAGAGCCGTGATATCAAAAATTATACATTATCTGAAGGAAAGGTAATCAGGAGGAGGAGGAGGAGGAAGGAAGGAAGGAAGGAAGGAGGAGGAGGAAGAGGAGGAGGAGGAGGAAAGGGTGGATAGTAAGATAAGAAATATGCAAAAATTTCTTTATTATATTTTTTTTCGCGTGTGTGTGTGTGTGTGTGTGTGTGTGTGTGTGTGTGTGTGTGTGTGAATAATTGAGGGGATAATGAACTTGAGTGGGTGTGTTGAGGTGAGTGAGTGACAGGAGAGAGAGAGAGAGAGAGAGAGAGAGAGAGAGAGAGAGAGAGAGAGAGAGAGAGAGAGAGGGAGGCAAAGAAAACGGAAGAACAAGAAAAACATGTAAAATAGAGAGAAAGATCGACACTCTCTCTCTCTCTCTCTCTCTCTCTCTCTCTCTCTCTCTCTCTCAGCTCCCCATTAAGTGCTGGAGTCAATAGCAACCACAATCACGTCAGAAACAATGGCACTTACGACCTTATGAGAGAGAGAGAGAGAGAGAGAGAGAGAGAGAGAGAGAGAGAGTACGTTAGAGAAAGTGAGTAAGAGTTTATTGGGTAAAGTAAGATATGTAGGTGATATTAAAGAGAGAGAGAGAGAGAGAGAGAGAGAGAGAGAGAATATCAATGACGTATGAATACAGTCGATACACATGACACACACACACACACACACACACACACACACACACACACACACACACACACACACACACACACACACACACACACACACGAAATAAAAAAGACAATTATTACGACGAACAACCCCTCTCTCTCTCTCTCTCTCTCTCTCTCTCTCTCTCTCTCTCTCTCTCTCTCTCTCTCTCTCTCTCTCTCTCTCTCTCTCTCTCTCTGATCTCTCTCTCTCTCTCTCTCTCTTTCTCATTCGCTCATCACTATTGTCTCATGTCCCTTATTAATATCGACACACACACACACACGCACACACACACACACACACACACACACACACACACACACACACCTGTCTCTAATTACACTCAGGTAAGACGAAATTAAAAAAAAAAATGTGACGAGGAATGAAAAGAAATGCAGCAAAATCGCTCATATTGTTTTCTTCAGATTGCCTTGGCGAGGGGAAGGAGGGGAGGGGAAGAGGGGAAAGAGAGGGGAAGAGAGGGGAAAGAAGAGGGGAGGAGTGGGAGAAACAGGAGAGAGCAGTGGGTAAACAGGGGAAGAGAAATAGGAAGGAGTAGAAGGAGGAAGAGAGGGGAATGAGGGAAGATGGGTGAGGGGAAAGAGGGGAAAATGGGAAGAGAGAGGGGAAAAAGGGAAGAAGGGTAGAGGGAGGAAGAGAGAGAAAGGAGAGAGGGGAAAGACGGGAAGGAGACGGGGAAGAGGGAAGAGGGATGGGTGGGTTCTAGGATGTACCAAGAGGGGAAAGGAGGAAGAGGGGAAGAGAAGAGGAAGAGGAAGAGGAGGAGGAGGAAGAAGAGGGAGAGGGGAAGTGAGTCCGGGAGGTACCAAGAGGGGAAGGAGGAAGAGGGGAAGAGGAGGAGGATGAGGGGAAAAAGAGAAGAGGGGAAGGGGGGTATCTTTTCAATAGAGGGGAGGTGGGGGTATTTAAATGACAGTGTATGACAGGTGACGGGTTAATTACTGAGAGAGAGAGAGAGAGAGAGAGAGAGAGAGAGAGAGAGA
>NC_059266.1:9362338-9367338 GCF_017591435.1 Portunus trituberculatus | reverse complement strand
TCTCTCTCTCTCTCTCTCTCTCTCTCTCTCTCTCTCGACAAAAATTAATAGTGTACATGAAATTTAAATATTTGTAATTCCAAAAACGAGAGAGAGAGAGAGAGAGAGAGAGAGAGAGAGAGAGAGAGAAGATTTAAGAGAGTCAACAGAAAAGATTTAAGAATGTCAACAACTCGTAGGATCAATGTAATATATATACTCTCTCTCTCTCTCTCTCTCTCTCTCTCTCTCTCTCTCTCTCTCTCTCTCTCTCTCTCTCCACCCTTGAGTGTCTCTCCAATTTGCACATTCCTTCAGGGGGAATTCCCATCCTTCCTCCTTACCCCTCTCTCTCTCTCTCTCTCTCTCTCTCTCTCTCTCTCTCTCTCTCTCTCTCTCTCTCTCTCTCTCTCTCTCTCTCTCTCTCTCTCACGGCATCCTGACACTCCCACACTCACTTGAGACACACAGCCAGACCACACCTCGCTCTCTCACTCTCTCACATTGCACCAGGACTCTCTCTTACTCCTTTTAGTCTGACTCGATCTCACTCGCTTCTGAAACGCTTTGCTCTCTCATCATCGCTGCTTTCCAAAGGCTCCTGTTGAAGGTACTCGTGTTTTTAGGGTAATTCTTATGTTTCTGGTTTATCATAAGGAGAAACTGTCTTGAAAACTCGGCCTTAGAAAATTGTCGAGAGAGAGAGAGAGAGAGAGAGAGAGAGAGAGAATTTAGAGTTTAGAATTTATTGTGTTATTGCATTGTGAACGATGGTTGTTGTTACAGGTGTACATTGTGACATTCTCGTAGCAAGATACAGATATAGCTAGAATTAAGAATAATGATGAAGTGTCATAATTATAAAAGATTACTAAGACAGTAAAATTCATGTAATAACACTAAAATACGATAAAAGAAGAACATCATGCTAATAAACTATCGTGTAAAAAGACAACATTAGCGGTAAAACTAGCAGTAAAACTATTACTAAAACATCATAAAATTCAAAATATGAGACTAAAATACAGTAAAACATAAGAACACTAATGATAAAATTGCCACATAGAAAGAGAAGTACTAGTGGTGTCACAATTAAAGCTGAAGGTCGTTACTCAGAAGGAAGTTTATAAGTCTTCTTTTGAACGTGAACACATTTCCTATATCTTTTATACACGAGGGCAAGGCGTTCCATAATCGCGGACCTTTTACAGAAATTGATCTCTGGCCGTTGTCAGTGCTAGTTCTGGGTATATACAGTAGATTGTGTTGCCTCGTGTTTGTCTGGTTTACATCATTCACACTTGGAAAGGTGACAAGCCAACTAGGATATTTCTTTTTTAGAATATTGAACATAAAACACATTGCTCGTAATCACATTTTTTGCTAATTTGTAGCCATCTTAATTCATTTAAAATAGGAGAAGCATGGTCATACTTAGATCTATTACCCACAGCCACTTTGGCAGAAAAATTTAGTATTTTTTGTACTCTTTTTAGCTGAGTTTTATTGGTGGTGCCCCACACCGTCATGCCGTAGTTAATCAAGCTAAGGACGAGTGTCTGTATCACAGTTGTTCTGGCCTTAGTACTAAACAAGTTTCTTATGCGATTAATATACATAAGTATCGCAAAAGTTTTCTTGGCTAACTCAGTAATGTGGTTGTCAAAAAGCATGTACTTGTCGAAATAAACTCCCAAGTTCTTAACAGAATCACTTGGCTTAATCTGTGCATCATTAACATGTATTATGGTGTTATTTGGTATTCTAGACAATAGAGCTCTTGATCCAATGAACATACACTGTGTCTTCTTGGCATTTAGTAGGAGACCATTATTATTAAAATAGCTTATTATTTTATTCAGAGTTTCTTCTGTTCGTCTGATTAGTTCATTTAAATTATCGATCGAATCTGAATGAATGAACTGAGTGTCATCAGCGTATTGTACTAGCTGGCAGTCACTGATATGAGTAGCAAGGTCATTAACATAGATCGTAAATAAGATAGGCCCAAGTATTGACCCCTGAGGGACTCCAAAAGACACTTCTAATTTTGAGGAAATGTTTTCTCCAACACGAACACACTGAGAGAGAGAGAGAGAGAGAGAGAGAGAGAGAGAGAGAGAGAGAGAGAGAGAGAGAGAGAGAGATTAAAGCGTTTTTAAGAATATTTTTATGGTTCTGGTGATAGATTAGCAAGATTTCTAGTTTATCATAAGAAGAAACAGTGTAGAAAACTGTGGTAATCGTCTCTGTGGGATTGAAAAAGTGTCATGGTGAGAGAACAAGCAGTTTGTAAATATAAGCTTAGATATTTCACTTATTTCTTTTGTGACTTTTCCTTCCTTGTGCGTTGTGATGGAAAATGAGGCTGGGAGTGTCAAGGAGGGAGTGTCAAGGAGGGAGTGTCTAGGAGTGCCTCTGGGTGTGTTATGGTGCCACTTAAGAACACTTGTTGATATTGTACTCTGCTTTCATTTTGCTTTTTTGTGTTTCCCGTGTGTTGTTGTACCAAGTGTTGCTTTTATTGATGTAGATTGGTGGATGAATCTTGTCGTGTGTGTTTTCCTTGTTTTTTTTTTTTTTTTTTTTTTGGTCCTTTTCTCTTGATTTGTGTTGTCTTGTCCTTGTAATGCGTGGAGTGTGTGTGTGTGTGTGTGTGTGTGTGTGTGTGTGTTGCTGTGTGTTGCTGTGTTGTGTTTGTGTTGCCGTATCCCTTAGTGTAACTTTCCAAGCACACACACACACACACACACACACACACACACACACACACACACACACACACACACACACGCAAGGCTCCTTAACCACGTCTTGTATATGTCAATGTGTGTGTGCGAGGAAGTGGAAGAGGTAGAGGAGGAGGAAGAGGAGGAGGAGGAGGAGGAGGAGGAGGAGGAGGAGAAGGAGGAGGAGGAGGAGGAGGAGGAGGAGGAGGAGGAGGAGGAGGAGGAGGAGGAGGAGGAAGATGAAGAAGGAAGACAAGTAGACGTGTCGGACAGAGAGAGAGAGAGAGAGAGAGAGAGAGAGAGAGAGAGTAAACTACAGTCAAATCACCTCAAACTACAGTCAAAACTCTCTCTCTCTCTCTCTCTCTCTCTCTCTCTCTCTCTCTCTCTCTCTCTCTCTCTCGCCCCTAACAGAGAAATCCTGAAGGTAAAAAAATCTCAAAAACTAACACATTTATAACAAACCTCCTCTCACTCACTCTTTCTCTCACTCTCTCACTCTCCCTCTCTCACTTTTTCACACTCACACACTCTCACTCATAAGAATCACCTCTCCCAACAGCACTAATCCTTCTCCACCGCCCCTCTCTCACTCCCTGTCTCTTTCTCTCTCCCTCATAACAGAGAGGTCTTGAAGGCAGCGCGGCGTCTCAACCTAACGTCATACTTTCACTGGGTCGCGTCAGACGGCTGGGGGAAGCAGAGTCACCTGGTGGAGGGGCTGCAGGAGGTGGCTGAAGGGGCTATCACTGTGGAACTAACTAGTGACGTAAGTAGGGGCGTGTTTGGGGGTGATTTTGGGGTGTTTGTGTGTGTTTTGGGGTATAATTGTGTGTTTGGGTATGTTTTGGGTGTGTTTTGGGTGTGTATTGGTGTGTTTTGGGTGTTTTTGGAGGGGTATTGGTGTGTTTGGGTGTGTTTTGTGTGTTCGGGTGTGTTAAGGGTGTTTTGGGGTGTGTTTGGGTGTGTTTGGTGTGTTTTGTGTGTTAAGGTGTGTGTGGTGTGTTTTGTGTGTTGGGTGTGTGTGGGTGTGTGTGTGTTTTGGGTGTGTTTTGGTGTGTTTTGTGTGTGTGTGTGTGTGTGTGTGTGTGTGTGTGTGTGTGTGTGTGTGTATGGGTTTTTTGAATGTGTGTGTGGGTGTGTTTGGGCGTGTGTAGGCGTGTATGGGTGTGCATGGGCGTGTTTGAATGGGCAAGGATGTGTGTGTGGGCGTGTGTGTGGGTGTGTGTGGACGTGTATGGGCGTGTATGGGCGTGTATGGGTTTATATAGGTGTTTATTGGTGTGTATGGCCGTGTATAGGTGTATATGAATGTGTATGGGCGTGTGTGGGCGTGTGTGGGCGTGCATGGGCGTGTGTGCGTTAGGTTAGGTTAGGTTACGTTAGGTTAGGTTAGAAAAGGAATAAAGAAAGAGAGAGAGAGAGAGAGAGAGAGAGAGAGAGAGAGAGAGAGAGAGAGAGAGAGAGAGAGAGAGAGAGACTGTGAATTCTGGTGGAAGGGAGGAAGAAATGGAGGGAAGATGAATGTGAGATGGAGGTAATCAGCTGGTAAGGAGGTACAGATTTGAAGAGGAGGAGGAGGAGGAGGAGAAGGAGGAGGAAGAGGAGGAGGAGGAGGAGGAGGAGGACAAGAGGAATATATGGAAGTGTTGAGGGAAGGAGTGTGTGTAGGCATAAATATAAGGAGGAGGAGGAGGAGGAGGAGGAGGAGGAGGAGGAGGAGGAGGAGGAGGAGGAGGAGGAGGAGGAGGAGGAGGAGGAGGAAGGAAAGGAAGAGGGTGAAGAAAGGAAGGAAAAGGGGAAGAGTTAGGACAAGACATAGTGCTTACAGAGAGAGAGAGAGAGAGAGAGAGAGAGAGAGAGAGAGAGAGAGAGGAAGTGTCGTGAGTGCAATTGTGTGTGTGTCTGTTGGTGTCCGAGGGTTCCTGCGGCGTGATTGAGAGAGAGAGAGAGAGAGAGAGAGAGAGAGAGAGAGAGAGAGACAGAGAGAGAAACAGAGAAAGATATGCAGTCAACTCTACAATCTCTCTCTCTCTCTCTCTCTCTCTCTCTCTCTCTCTCTCTCTTCTCCATCTCTCCCCATCTCCTTCTCTCCATTTTCTTTCTCTTCTCTCCATCTCCTCTCCCTCTCCTTCCTTTCCCTTCCTCTCCCTCGCCCTCTCCTTCCCTTTTGTCCACCCTCTCTCTTCCTCTTTTCCTCTTTTATCCATCCTCTCTCTCTTCTCTCCTTCTCTCTCTCCACCCTCCCTCCTTCCCTCTCTCCCTCCATCCCATCCCCTTCCTCCTCCTTCC
>NC_059266.1:9354838-9357338 GCF_017591435.1 Portunus trituberculatus | reverse complement strand
AAGATTAGAAGATTTCATTTACATTAGGAAGGGTGTATGGAGGTCAGGAGATTAATGGCCACAGTCTTCACTATTTTAATACCCCACATGAGTTTCTAAAGCTTTAGAAAATCACCAAATAGTCACCAGAATTAACCACTTCAGTACCAGGACGCGTTTTTCATATTCATTCTGGTTACTATTTTGACGATTTGATACAGCTTCAGAAACATATGTTGGGATTAGAGTAATGAAGACTGGCCATTAATCTTGTGACCTCCATGGACCCTTCCTAATGTCGATAAAATGGTCTAATCGTCCACAAATCTCAAGGTAAAAATGCGTCCCAGTACTGAAGGAGGTTAAAACGTGTCATGACATTGAAGAGGCTTAGTATTAGAAGACAAACACGTGTGGACCAGTACTCAGTAATTTGTTGATAAAATAGAGATTAATTTCCCACACGTTTCATCACACGTGCTGCTAGAACACTGAAACACACACACACACACACACACACACACACACACAAATTTACTTCAAAACCTGCCATTAATACAGCTACCTTTATACAGATTACCCTCCCACATACTTACTTATTCATCTCGTTAATCATTACAAGACTCACACATGTATTCAGGGCCTGGGGCGGGAGCGGGGCGTGAGGTGAATGAATCATGAGCCAGGTGGACTGCGAGTAATGAGTGTGTGAAGGGAAATGATGAATAAATGCTGGTGTTTTTGTGGATGTGTTTGAGTGTTGACGGGTGGAGGAGAAAATGTGTTGAGTGTGTTATATAGAAGACAAGAGAGAGAGAGAGAGAGAGAGAGAGAGGGGGAAGTTTGAGATATTTAAGACATGTGAAGAGGAGAAACAAAGCACTAGTGAAGAAAAAAAATGAAGATATTAGAAGAATGTGTGGAGTGTGTAAAAGAGAAGAGAAGGGGAAAAACGAGGGGAAAAATAAAAAAAACAAAGGAAAAAGTCAAGAAAAACGAGGGGAAAAAGGAAAACTAGGGAAAATCGAGGAAAATGAGGGGAAAAAAGGGAAAAAGTCAAGGAAAACAAAGGAAAAAATCAAGAAGTGAGGGGGAAAGAGGAAAACGAGGGGAAAAGTCAAGAAAACAAGGGGAAACAAGAAAACAAAGGGAAAAACTGAAAAACCGAGGGGAAAAAGGAAAACAAAGGAACAAATCAAGAAAAACGAGTGGAAAAAAGGAAAAACGAGGGGAAAATCAAGAAAAACAAGGGGAAATGGGAAAACAAAGGAAAAAATGAAGGAAAACGAGAGGAAAATGTCAAGAAAAACGAGGGGAAGAATGGAAAACGAGGGGAAAAATCAAGAAAAACGAGAGGAACGAAAATAAAGGAAAAAATGAAGGAAAAATAGGGGAAAAGAGGAAAACGAGTGGAAAAATCAAGGAAAAGCTGTCAAGGTAGAGGGGAAAAAATTATTGGCAGTAATTTTGAAATGGTTACCCACGCTGTCACACAAAGAAAACGGGAAACAAACTTGGGTGTCACTTCACGTAATGACATCCTCCTCCTCCTCCTCCTCCTCCTCCTCCTCCTCCTCCTCCTCCTCCTTTTCCTCCTCCTCCTTCTTAAGTAGGTTTGTTGCAACTTGTTCTTCCTTTGCCTTCTTCCTCTTCCTCTTCCTATCCTTCTTTTTATCTTCTTTTTCCTTCTTCTTCTTCTTATTATTATTTTTTCTTTCTCTTCTTCTTCTTCTTCTTCTTCTTTTTCTTCATCTTCTTTATCTTCTTCCTCCTGTTCTTCCTCTTCTCATTCTTCTTCTTCTTCTTCTTTTCTTCTTCTTCTTCTTCTTCTTCTTCTTCTTATTATTATTATTATTATTATTATTATTATTATTATTCTTCCTCTTCTTCTTTCTTCTTCTTCTTCTTCTTCTTCTTCTTCTTCTTCTTCTTCTTCTTCTTCTTCTTCTTCTTCTTCTTCTTCTTCTTCTTCTTCTTCTTCTTCTTCCTCTTCTTACCCTTCTTCATCATGATCATCTTCTTCCACCTCCTCCTCCTCCTCCTCCTCCTCCTCCTCCTCCTCCTCCTGAAATGAGGTCACCAGAGGCTTTATTTGAAGGGGAGGTGGCGACCAATCAGAATGCACCGTTAGGGAAGGGACAACCAGAACTGACCAATGGAAGGCCAGTATCTCCTCCCCGCGGCGCTGTGGCTCTCTCTCTCTCTCTCTCTCTCTCTCTCTCTCTCTCTCTCTCTCTGGGATGAAAGATAGTGAAGAGAATAGAAAGAGAATTATCATATCAACATTAATAAATCCGATCTCTCTCTCTCTCTCTCTCTCTCTCTCTCTCTCTCTCTCTCTCTCTCTCTCTCTCTCTCTCTCTCTCTCTCTCAATCTCTCTCTCAATTCCCTTTTCTCTTCTCATTACCAATCTCTTTCTCTCTCCTCCTCCTCCTCCTCCTCCTCCTCCTCCTCCTCCTCCTCCTCCTCCTCCTCCTCCTCCTCCTCTTATTCCCGTTTGTCACCTTTCCATATTTTTAT
>NC_059266.1:9337338-9349838 GCF_017591435.1 Portunus trituberculatus | reverse complement strand
GGCACCGTACTCCATACAGGGACGGATTTGTGCCCTGTAGAGAGTGAGGATGCCTCGCGAGTGCAGACTGCCAGCCATCCTGCGCAGGGCTGACACACGCTGAGAGGTCTGGCGGGCTACAGACGTGATGTGGGTGTCGTAGCGCAGCTCACGATCCATGGTGACTCCCAGGATCTTGATGTGTTCCTGGAGAGGCAGCTGCTCGCCCTCAAACTGTAGTTGTCCTTCCACGGCCTGAGAGGCGGCAGGGGATCGTGAGATGACCATGGCGTGTGTCTTGTCCGGCGCGAAGGTGACTTGCCACACCTTCCCCCACTCTTCTGCTGCCTTCAGCTGGCAGTTGATGTTGGCCACGGCGCGCTGGCTGTCCTGGCGGCAGTAGGAGAGGGAGATTGTGCAGTCGTCGGCGTAAGCCTTGACTGCAGGAAGCTGGCGCAGGAGATCGTCTATATAAACATTCCACAGGACTGGGCCAAGCACTGAGCCATGTGGAACTGACGCTCCTATATTGGTGGGTGATGAGGTCCGCCCATTGACGTCCTTCCTTGGAGGTAATCCTCGAGTAGCTTCAGGAGTCCGCCGTCGATGCCCTTTCGTCAAGGGTGTCCTGCCATTCCTGGGAGAGTAGGAGAAGGAGATCGGAAGTAGATCGACCTGGCCGAAACCCGAACTGGTGGGGTGAGAGAAGCTGGTGTTCATCCAGGTGCTGCCATATGACGGCTGCCACCAGTTTCTCGAACACCTTACCCATCACAGACAGCAGGGAGATGGGTCGGTAGTGCCTTGGGTCAGACTTGGACCCTTTTTTATGCACAGGGACCACGTGTGCCTCCTTCCAGGATGCTGGCCACTTTTTTCTGCCAGGCAGGCAGAAAAATGGCAGCAAGAGGCACTGACAGTTCCCTGGCACATTGTTTCAGCACCCGGGGGCTGATTCCATCTGGGCCCGTGGCTTTCCCTGCGTCCAGTTGCCCGAGTGCTTTTTCCACCAGCTCCGTGGTGATGGGTATTGAGGTGATGGTGTGCGCTGTCTCCCGGGGTAGCACTGGAGGGGGGCGTGTGGGGCTCTCAACCTGCATTTTTTCTGCAAATAATTTTGCCAGGAGTGCAGCCTTGTCATCACTGCTTGAGGCAGTGGTTCCGTCCTGCCTGGTGAGGGGGGGCACGCTCTCCTGCCGCATCACACCCTGCCTCTCCTTGACCAGTGTCCACCACGTCTTATCTCCAACTCCTGGGCCTGTGAGCTTTCTCCTGAGGTCTTGCTCCCAGTGTTTCCTCGCCCACTTGGAGGTGTCAGTCATTCTCTTACAAGCAGCTCGGTGCATGGCGAGGTTGTGTTGTGACGGGCGCTGCTTGTATCTCCTCCATGCTGCATACTTGGCTTCGGCAGCTATCTGACAGCGGAAGCCAAACCATTGGGGGTTTGTGGCCTTGGCGAGGTATGTGCGGTGAGGGACGTGGCGGTCCTGTAGTGTGGCCAGGATTGAGGTGAGAGCGTTAGTCATCTCCTCCGCGTCTCCCGTGAGCACCGTCTGCCAGTCTGTGGCTGTCAGTGCGCCCCTCATGTCACGCCAGCTGGCTTGCTCCCATAGCCAGATGGTTCGAGGTGCAGCTTTTTCCCTCGCCACATGTAGCTGGATCTTCGTCAGTACGGCGTGGTGGTCCGAACTACCCACTTTATCCAGCTGCTGACACAATATTCTTTCTTCCGGGAGGTCTGATAATACTGGGTCGAGCAGGCCTCCTCTTTCGTGGGTCTGAAATGTGACGTGGTTGGTGAGGCCGGACACTGTCACTAAGTTGTTGTAAGCTTGCTGCTCGAGATGGAAATTTAGATCTCCCACGATGAGGACGTTCTTGCAGCCGTGGCGTTGGAGCAAGTTGTCCATCTCCTCCGCCAGGAAGTCAAGCGAGAATCGGCCTTGCCTGGGGGGGCGATATAGTACACAGAGCAGCAAGCCACTGTTGTCAGTCAGCACTATTCGGAAGAAAAGTGCTTCCATTTGCTGAGGAAGGTCTACTGACAGGTCCTGGGTCTGGAGGCCATTTTTTCTCCTCATCTCTAATTTCTTCCTTCATCCTCTCTCTCTCTCTCTCTCTCTCTCTCTCTCTCTCTCTCTCTCTCTCTCTCTCTCTCTCTCTCTCTCTCTCTCTCTCTCTCTCTCTCTCATAAATAGAATGACGAAATGAAAAGAATAAGTAACGAGAGAGAGAGAGAGAGAGAGAGAGAGAGAGAGAGAGAGAGAGAGAGAGAGAGAGAGAGAGAGAGAGAGAGAGAGAGAGAGATGAAGGAAGAAATTAGAGATGAGGAGAAAGAAATAAAACGAAGAGAGAGAGAGAGAGAGAGAGAGAGAGAGAGAGAGAGAGAGAGGCGTATAATATTAGTCCAGGTGTATTATGACTTTCTCAGGTGTTTTCAATGTTCCGAAGCCTCGACTCATCTCCATACAAACAGGTTTAACTCTCTCTCTCTCTCTCTCTCTCTCTCTCTCTCTCTCTCTCTCTCTCTCTCTTCCTTATTTATTTTTCATATCATCTCTTTATTTATGAGAGAGAGAGAGAGAGAGAGAGAGAGAGAGAGAGAGAGAGAGAGAGAGAGAGAGTACATCTTTATATATTGTGAAATGTATGTAGGGAGATGAAAAGGAAGGAGGATGAGGAGGAAAATCTCTCTCTCTCTCTCTCTCTCTCTCTCTCTCTCTCTCTCTCTCTCTCTCTCTCTCTCTCTCTCTCTCTCTCGTGGACTTATTATTTATGAGAACGTATTAGAGCGAGAAGGAGCGAGAAGATTATGCTGTTGGAAGAGAGAGAGAGAGAGAGAGAGAGAGAGAGAGAATAAGAAGATAAGACATGTAAAAAACACACACACACACAAAAAGATAAAAATGAAAAATAAATAGATAAATAAAAATTGAATAAAATAAAGGAAAATGAAATAAGATAAGATGAAAATAAATCAAATAAAATAAAATCAATAAACAATAAAAAAAAGACATTAATTCTCTCACACCTGTCTCAATTAACCCTTTCCCTGCACAGGTGTGGTTGGCTCCCAGGTGAAGTTTGACGAGGTGGGAGACGGACCAGCGCGTTACACCATTTACAACTACAGAAAGATTCCAGGCACTTCTGTCTACAACTACAGCGTGAGTAGAGAGAGAGAGAGAGAGAGAGAGAGAGAGAGAGGGAGGGAGAGGGAGAGGGTGAGGTGACGGTGATGGAGCGAAAGAGAATATTGTAAGAATGGCATTATATAAAGTGGTAGTAGTAGTAGTAGTAGTAGTAGTAGTAGTAGTAGTAGTAGTAGTAGTAGTAGTAGTAGTAGTAGTAGTAAGTAGTAGTAGTAGTAGTAGTAGTAGTAGTAGTAGTAGTAGTAGTAGTAGTAGTAGTAATAGTAATAGTAATAGTAGTAGTAGAAGATAAGGAAAGAGAGAGAAAAGGATAAAGGGAGAGGCAGTGAGATAGAGAGAGAGAGAGAGAGAGAGAGAGAGAGAGAGAGAGAGAGAGAGAGAGAGAGAGAGAGAGAGAGAGAAGGATGAAGTGAAGGAGGGAATTATTGGTGTAAGGAAGGAAGGAAGGGAGGAAGGAAGGAGGATAAAGAAGGGATGAAGAGGAAGAGGAAGAGGAGGAGGAAGAAGATAAAGACGGATGAAAGCAAGGAGGGAGGTAGAGGAAGAAATGAGGCGAGAGAGAGAGAGAGAGAGAGAGAGAGAGAGAGAGAGAGAGAGAGAGAGAGAGAACCACGAAACACAGAACACAACAACAAAAACAACAACAACAACAAAATCTCTCTCTCTCTCTCTCTCTCTCTCTCTCTCTCTCTCTCTCTCTCTCTCCATTCTATTCACAGGAGATAAAAAAAAAAATAAACGTGAAAAAGAAAGCGAAAAAAGTAAATAGTTATGTCAAAGTAGCAATAATGACTTAAATGGAGGAAGGACAGACTGCTCATAATAATAAATTTCAGAGAGAGAGAGAGAGAGAGTAGTGAGAGGTACTGGAGGAGGAGGAGGAGGAGGAGGAGGAGGAGAGAAATTAGGTCCGTAAAGAGAGGAGAGGCAAGAGTGAGGGATGAAAGAAAGGAACAAAGAGGAGGGTGGAATGTAAATGAGAGAGAGAGAGAGAGAGAGAGAGAGAGAGAGAGAGAGAGAGAGAGAGAGAGAGGAGCAGACAAGTGATGAGAGGGGAAGTGAGGGGAAGAGAGAGGGGAAAGTGGGAAGGTCTAGTCTCTCGTAATGACTTTGGGAAAAATGTCTCTTATGATATTGTTCTAAGTTGACATAATTTGCATATTGATTTGTTTAGGGAGAGAGAGAGAGAGAGAGAGAGAGAGAGAGAGTGTGTGTGTGTGTGTTTAGACAATGAAAATGAATTAATGTTCTTTTCTCTCTCTCTCTCTCTCTCTCTCTCTCTCTCTCTCTCTCTCTCTCTCTCTCTCTCTCTCTCTCTCTCTCTCTCTTTACTTCCTTCCTTTCCTTCTTTCATTCCACCTATTCTCTATTCTCTCTTCTCCTCTTTCTATCACTCTTATCTCTTATCTCCTTTTACCTATTCTTCTATTTCCACCTCTTTCTCTTACTATCTTTCTTCCCACCACCTGTCATCTCCACTTGTATCTCCACTTTGTCTCCTCCTCCTCCTCCTCCTCCTCCTCCTCCTTCTCTCCTCCATCTACCCTGTTCTTTCCACTCCTCACCATATATCCTCCACTTCCTGTCACTCTATCTCTTATCTCCACTTATCTCCACCTTTTCCTTCTAACTCCATCTGTTTATTCTTCTTCACTCGTTGTCTCCACCTTTTTCTCCACTTGTTCTCCTCCTCCTCACCTCCTCCACTTATCTATCCACCTTTTTCTTCTGCCTCCACATGTTTCCTTTGCCATCTCTCTCTGTTCTCACCACCTCTCATCTCCTCCTTAATCTCCACCTATTCTTCTCCTCTCCTCCTCTGTCATATCTCCACCTATCTATTTTTTCTCCTCCTCCACTTCCTGTTACTCTTTTCTGTTACCTCCTCTTATCTTCTCTTACTTATCCACTTTTTGGTCTTCTATTTCCACCTTTCTTTATTCTCACCACCTGTCATCTCCACCTTTTTATCTCCACCTCATCTCCACCTGTTTCTTTTACTACTTTATTCTCACCATCTGTTACCTCCACCTTCATCTCCACGTCTCCCTAACTCCACTTTTATCTCTTGTCTTGCTCCTCCTCACCTCTCCCTAACAGGTGGTGGGCAGCTGGTACAGTCGTCTGGATCTGAACCTGAGTGAAGTCTCGTGGGCCAATGACACTACGACTGTGCCCACCTCTGTCTGTTCCCACCCGTGCCAAGTTGGGGAGATCAAGATTGTACAGCAGGTGAGGAGAGAGACAGAGAGAGAGACAGACAGAGAGAGAGAGAATTAGGTAGCTTTGTTCATACAGGGACTGCCACGTATAGGCCTAGCGGATTCGTATAACTTTCCTCTTTTCTTATTTTTTTTTTATGTAAGAGGAAAAACTGCCAAGGGGAAAAAATGGAAGGGAATAAAAAAGGCCCCTTCGAATTGCAGTTTCCATAAAAGATTTGAAAGGATTAGTGAAAAGGCTTGAACAAATGTCTTGACACCTCTCTGTTGTGTTTTTATGATCTAGAAAAGAATAGAATTAAAGCAAGCTATTTATACATCACTCCAAACACCGCAAACACCACAAACACCACTAAAGAATGCAATAAAATAAAACCTAACGACATATATATATCCCTCCAAGCACCACCACTAACACCACACCACCACTACCACGAACACCTTTCAAACCACCACCACTAACACCACATTCTTTCAAACACCACCACTACTACCACGAACACCACCACCACCACCACCACCACCACCACATTCTTTCATATTGCATAGGTCTGTTATCTTCATGTAATCTTTGTTATCAGCTTCTTTCATCTTTCTTTCTTTCGTTTCTTCCTTTCATCATATTTCTTTGTTCTTTCTAACACCGCATTCTTTCTAACACCACCACTGCTATCACTACAACCACGACCACCACTACATCACCACCACTAACACCACAAATCTACCACTACAACCACCACTAACACCACCACTAACACCACAAATCTACCACTAAACCCACCTTTAGCACCACAATCACTAAACTACCACTACAACCACCACTACAACCACATCACCACCACAAATCTACCACTACAACCACCTTTAACACCACCACCATAAAACTACCACTATAACCACCACTACCACCACCACTAACACCACAAATCTACCACTGTGAAGGGCGACACATGCTGCTGGATCTGTACACCGTGTAAGGACTGGGAGATGATGGTCGAGGAATCACTATGCATCGACTGCGGTCCTGGAAGATGGCCCTATGACAACAAATCGAGCTGCTACGACCTGCCACACCAATACATGCGCTGGACCTCTGTGTTTGCCCTCGTCCCTGTTGGAATAAGCTGCCTCGGTATCGTGCTTACCCTGACAGTCATTGGGATCTTCGGAAGGCACGATGACACCCCAATAGTTAAGGCGTCAGGCAGGGAACTCTCCTACATGCTTCTCTGTGGTATTCTAGTGTGTTATTTGAATACTTTCCTCCTGCTGGCGAGACCTGGGGCTGTCATATGTGCTCTTCAGAGGTGAGTATGTGTGTGTGTAGGCGTGTGTGTGTGTGTGTGTGTGTGTGTGTGTGTGTGTGTGTGTGTGTGTGTGTGTGTCTGTGTGTGTGTGTGTGTATGTCAGGAAAGATGATGTGAAGGGTGGTAAATTATGTTTCTGAAGAATTGTTGCCGTGTGTGTGTGTGTGTGTGTGTGTGTGTGTGTGTGTGTGTGTGTGTGTGTGTGTGTGTGTGTGTGTGTGTGTGTGTGTGTGTGTGTGTGTGTGTGTGTGTGTGTGTGTGTGTGTTGTGAGGGATCAAGTCTTGTTTCTGACGTGGGTATTTACAGTTAATCTTTGTAATGGAGAGCTCGGGGTGAGAGAGAGAGAGAGAGAGAGAGAGAGAGAGAGAGAGAGAGAGAGAGAGAGAGAGAGAGAGAGAGAGAGGAACTAAAAAAGAGAAAAAAAACATTACAAGAGAATGAAAAAAGATCTCTGCTTTTGCTCTTCTCTTTCTTTTTATTTCCTCCTCCTCCTCCTCCTCCTCCTCCTCCTCCTCCTCCTCCTCCTCCTCCTCCTCCTCCTCCTCCTCCTTCTTCTCTTTCGTGTTCTTTGTAAGGATGGTGAAGTCCTTTTATCCTGACGGGAACTGTCACGCCCTTTATGTGTGTGTGTGTGTGTGTGTGTGTGTGTGTGTGTGTGTGTGTGTGTGTGTGTGTGTGTGTGTGTCCGTGAGCTCGAGCGTGTGTCTGTATGTAAGTAACTGTTTTATTTAATGCCGTAATCTGATTACTACTACTACTACTACTACTACTACTACTACTACTACTACTACTACTACTACTACTACTACTACCACCACCGCTACAACCACAATTCTAACACCACCAATAATCTTCCTTCCCCTCTGGTCCGGTTGGCTTCGGTTATCTTCGGTTGGGTCCGGTTGGGTCCGGTTGGCGCCTCAGGTTCGGAGTCGGGTTCGGTTTCTCCATGATTTACGGGGCGCTGCTGACGAAGACCAATCGGATCTCACGAATATTTGACTCTGCCTCCCGATCCGCGCGCCGGCCTGGGTTCATTAGTCCGAAGAGCCAAGTTGTGATCACCTGTTCCCTCGTATCCGTACAGGTAAGCGAAGGTCGAAAGGTGTGGTGTGGTGTGGTGTGGTGTGGTGTGGTGTGGTGTAGTGAAGTGTGGTGTGGTGTGGTGTGGTGTTGTGTAATGTGGTGTGTGTGTGGTGTGATGTGGTGTAGTGTGGTGTGGTGTTGTGTAATGTGGTGTATCGTGGTGTGATGTGGTGTATCGTGGTGAAGTGTGGTGTAGTGTGGTGTGGTGTGGTGTGGTGTGGTGTGGTGTAGTGTTGTGTGGTTTGGTGAAGTGTGGTGTAGTGTGGTGTGGTGTGGTGTGGTGTGGTGTAGTGTGGTGTGGTTTGGTGAAGTGTGGTGTGGTGTGGTGTGGTGTGAAAGAGAATGGATAAAATGTAAGGTGTTATACTGTAGTGGAAGGAAGAGGAGGTGGAAGGAGAAGGGAGTGGAGGTAGGAATAGGGCAAGGAGGAGGAGGAGGAGGAGGAGGAGGAGGAGGAGGAAGAGTTAGGGAGATAAGAAGAAGGGTTATGATAAGCAAAGAGGAAAGTGGAGGAGGAAGATGACTAGTGGAAGAGAAGGAAGAGGAGGAGAAAGAAGAAGAGAGGAGGAGGAGGAGGAGAAGGAGGAGAATGAGTAACAAGGGAGATATAAAGAGAAAAGAAAACGATAACGATGAAGAAGAAGGAGGAAGTGGAGGAGGAGGAGGAGGAGGAAGAGGAGGAGGAGGAGGAGGAGGAGGAGGAGGAGGAAAAGGAGGAGGAAGATATAAAAACAGTGATGATGGCGTAGGAAAAGAAGAACAAGCAGAAAAAAAAAGAAGGAAGAGGCGGTGTTAGTACAGGAAGTGAAGGAGGAAGAAGGAGAAAGAGGAAGAAGAGGAGAAGAAGAAGAAGGAGGAGGAGGAGGAGGAGGAGGAAGGAATAAAGAATGAAGTGGAGGAGTTAGTGTGCAGAGAGACAACAGACGAAGTAGAGGAAAGGAGCAAAGGGTAGACATGGAGGAGGAAGAAGAAAAGAATGGAGGAACAAAGGAAGCAAAGGAGGAGGAGGAGGAGGAGGAGGAGGAGGGAAGGGGGAAACAAATGAGACACACAAAGGAGTACAAAGGAAGACCAAACACTACCACCCCTACAGATCTTTGGTAAACTGTTTGCTACTCTGTCTCAAAGTCATGTAGCCACTCAGCCAGCCAGCCACAGTAGCCATTAAAACTACGTGCATCTAACAGAACCACTGAATTATCTCATAGGTGATAAATTTAGACACAAAGACGATGTGATAAATAAGGAATAATAGAAACATGATGATAATTAAAGAAATAAGTTAAAATAATAAGTGAGGTAGAAAATTAAGACGCTATTATTATTATTATTATTATTATTATTATTATTATTATTATTATTATTACCACTGAATTTTCTTATCAAAACCACTTTCCTTACTTTCTTCCTTCTATTTCCTCCTGTCCTTATAAGCCAAAAGTCACGTAGCCATCAAATCACTCAGTCATTTTAACTGTGAATTTTCTTATTAAAATCAAATAACTTTTCTTGCTTTTTTTTTCTCTCTCTCTTTCCTCATGTTCTTACGCTCTTATAAACACAAACTCACGTATTCACTCACTCACGCTAACCTAAAAAGTAAAAAAAATGCCTAAAAACTAACAAATCAGTGAATTATCTTATCAAAATACTTCTTTTTACTTTTTTTTCCTTATTTCTTCTTGTCCTTATAAACCCAAAGTCACCTAACCACTCACTCACTCACGCTAACCAAGAAAAATAAGAAAAAAAGCTTAAAACTAACAAAACCTATGAATTTCCTTATCAAACCCTTCCCTTTCTTTCCTTCCTTTATTTCCTTTCATCCATCTTATCACCACAAAGTCATGTAGCCACTTAGTCACTCACACTCACTCAAAAAGTACTCTTAGAACTAACAAAACCAGGGAATTACCTTATCAAAATCCTTCCCTTTCTTTCCTTCCATTATATCTTTTTATCCATCACCACAAAGTCACGTAGCCGCTTACCCACGCAGTCACTGTAACCAGGTAACCAATAAAATACCCCTTGGTGATCTCATTATTTCTGGTTCCATCTTGGCTATTGACCTTAAGAACTTGACTCACCTGCTTGCTGTATCACCTCTTCAATACCATGACGCGTTTCCTTATTCATTCTGGTGACTATCTGGTGATTTTATACAGCTTCAGAAACTTACGTGGGGGATTAAAATAGTGAGGACTCTGGCCATTAATCTCCTGACCTCCATAGCCCCTTCGTAATGCAAATAAAATGGTCAAATAGTACACAAATCTCAAGGTAAAAAACATGTCTCAGTACCATGACGCCTTTCCATATTCATTCTGCTTACTATTTGGTGATTTTATACAGCTTCAGAAACTGACGTGATTGAAAAGTGAAGACTGGCCATTAATCTGACCTCCATAAACCCTTCCTAATGTCAAAACCACCTAATCACACCCGAAACTCAAGGCAAAAAAATTATCCCCAGTACTAAAGGGATTAACAGCTTCAGAAACTCATGAGGGGGGATTAAAATACTAAAGACTGGCCATTAATCTTCTGACCATAGACCCTATCAATAAAACCACTTAATCACACCCAAAAATCAAGGTAAAAAATGCATCCCAGTACTGAAGGGGACTTAACACTCCCACTTCTATCAGCGCGCCTCTTAACCTACATTCCTGGTGATCATGAGAGACCCGCGTATGTGCTAGTAAAAAAAATCAGGTGACGGTGTTTTCTGAGCTGAGCAGTGGCTGGGAACGTGTTAGCTTTGCATCTCTCGTGTCTCCTTTCCTTGAGTGAGTGGAAGGGTTTGTGGCCCGCGCTGCCCCGAGACGCGAGGCCTTTATATCGCTCATGTAAAGGTGATGTGGTGATATGAGGCAGTGAGAGAGAGAGAGAGAGAGAGAGAGAGAGAGAGAGAGAGAGAGAGAGAGAGAGATGAAGACAGATAGACGGAAAGACAGTTATATATGAGAGAGAGAGAGAGAGAGAGAGAGAGAGAGAGAGAGAGAGAGAGAGAGAGAGAGAGAGAGAGAGAGAGAGAGAGAGAGAGAGAAGAGATGAAAAGAGCAACATAAAGACAAATATACAGAAACACACTTAAACACACACACACACACACACACACACACACCTAGACAGACAAAGACAGAGAGAGAGAGAGAGAGAGAGAGAGAGAGAGAGAGAGAGAGAGAGAGAGAGAGAGAGAGAGAGAGAGAGAGAGAGAGAGAGAGAGAGAGACAAAACATAAACAAACATTACATTTTTATCACTCATCACATCTACTCACCAGAACACTCACCCCACCTCACCACTCCCTCCCTCTCTCCTAAATCTCTCTCTCTCTCTCTCTCTCTCTCTCTCTCTCTCTCTCTCTCTCTCTCTCTCTCTCTCTCTCTCTCTCTCTCTCTCTCTCTCTCTCTCTCTCTCTCTCTCTCTCTCTCTCTCTCTCTCTCTCTCTCTCTCTCCTAAAACTCACCACTCCTGTCTCTCTCTCTGTCTCTCCCTGAAGGTGGTGGCGACTGTCGTGTGGCTCGTGATAGAGACCCCAGGCACACGATTTGAGTACCCGACAAGAGAGCAGGTTATACTGAAGTGCCGTATTAAGGACTCGTCTTTCCTGCTCTCCCTCATCTACAACATGTTTCTCATCACCACCTGCACGGTCTACGCAGTGAAGACCCGCAAGATTCCTGAGAACTTTAACGAGAGCAAGTTCATCGGGTTTACAATGTACACGACTTGCATCATCTGGCTCGCCTTTGTGCCTATCTACTTTGGCACCGGGAATTCGTATGAGGTAAGTGAAAGTTTGGGGGTTTTGTTACTTGCTACGCTTGCTTTGGTTAGCTTTGGTTAGGTTTTTGCAGTGTCTGTGCGTGCGTGTGTGTGTGTGTGTGTGTGTGTGTGTGTGTGTGTGTGTGTGTGTGTGTGTGTGTGTGTGTGTGTGTGTGTGTGTGTGTGTATGACGTGATTTAAAAGTGTTTTTATATGTTTTTTTTTTCTAGTTTGTTTATCTCTTGTTATGTGTCTGCGTGTTAATTTGATGAGAGTAATATTCTCTCTCTCTCTCTCTCTCTCTCTCTCTCTCTCTCTCTCTCTCTCTCTCTCTCTCTCTCTCTCTCTCTCTCTCTCTCTCTCTCTCTGTGTGTGTGTGTGTGTGTGTGTGTGTGTGTGTGTGTGTGTGTGTGTGTGTGTTGATTGACTCTCTTGTTCGCCTGATCTCTTGCCCTTTTACTCTCTCTCTCTCTCTCTCTCTCTCTCTCTCTCTCTCTCTCTCTCTCTCTCTCTCTCTCTCTCTCTCTCTCTCTCTCTCTCTCTCTCTCTCTCTCTCTCTCTCTTGTCTTTCTCATTTTTCTTCCGTTTCTTTGATTTATTCTCGCGCTGTCCTTGTTCCTGTCTTTGCTTTTGTCTTCCTTCTTGTTCTTCTTGTTCTTTCTTCTATTTCAGTAATTTGGTCTTCATTTCTCCTTTTGTCTTCACTTTTCTCTATTTCTATCTTCAGTTGTTGTTGTTGTTGTTGTTGTTGTTGTTGTTCTTTTCTTCTTTTCGTTTTCTTTTTTTTTTCTTCTCTTCTTTTTTATCTCCATTATTTTTTCTCCATCCTCTTCTCTTTTCTCTTCTTCTCTCTTCATCCTTTTCTTTTTCTTCTCTTTTCTCCATCCTCTTTTATTTCTCTTCTCTCTCCATCCTTTTCTTTTTCTTTTCTTCTCTCTCTCCTCTTTCTTCTCTTTCTCTCTCTCTCCTCTTTTTCTCT
>NC_059266.1:9304838-9332338 GCF_017591435.1 Portunus trituberculatus | reverse complement strand
TTGTTCCCTTCTCTGTTTTAACTTTTCTCTATCTCTCTCTCTCTTTCATTCGTTCTGTCTTTTTTATTCTCTAGTCTCTGTTAATTCCTGTTTATTCCTTCTGTGTATATTCTTCCCTTCTCTTCTTCGCTCTCCTGTCTCTAAAATACATCTTTATTACTCTCTATCCTTTCTTGTCTCTCTGTTCTATCTCCGTCATTTCTTCCTGTCTATTTTCTCTGTCTCTCTCTCTCTTTCTCTCCTTCCTGTGTTCTCTGCTTCCCTATCTCTGTCTCTGTCTCTGTCTCAAAAATCACATACTTTTTATCTCTTAATTCTTTTCTGTCTCTTATTCTTTTCTGTTCATTTCTTCCTGTCCTGATTCTCTGTCTCTCTCTTTCCTGTGTCCTCTCTTTCTCTGTCTCGTCTCTGTCTCTGTCTCTGTCTCTAAAATCACATATTTTTTTTCTCAGTTTTTTTTTTTTTTTTTTTTGTCTATATATCCTGTCTTGTTTATTTCTTCCTGTCCATTTTCTCTGTTTTTCTTCATTGTGTGTTCTCTTTTTCTCTGTCTCGTCTCTGTCTCTGTCTCTAAAATCACATGCTTTTATCTCTCAACCCGTCTATATTTTGTCCTGTTCATTTCCTCCTGTCCATTTTCTCTTTCTCTCTCCTTCTTGTGTTCTCTCTTTCTGTCTCGTTCCTCTTTCTGTCTCTGTCTTTTAAGCTACTTACTTCCTTCTCTCAATCCTTTTCTGTCTCTCTATTCTCCTTCTATTCCTTTTCTCCTGTCTGTTCCTTCCTTATCTTTCCTTCTGTCTCTCTCCTTCCTGTGTTTTCTTCTCCTCTGTCTTGTCTCTGTCTCTCTGTCTAAACTACATATTTCCTTCCCTCAATCCTTTTCTGTCTATATTTTCTCTTCTGTCTATTCCTCTCTGTCCTTTCCCTCTCTGTTTTTGTCCTCTTTTTGTCCTCACTTTCCCTGTCTCTTCCCAGTTCTCTTTACCCACATACTTTTATCTCTCAATCCTTTATCTCTCTGTTCTCTTCTGTCTGTTCCTTCTTGTCAATTCCCTTTGTCTTTGTCCTCCTTTTGTCCTCTCTTTCCCTGTATATGTGTCCTCCCTGTCTCCTGTCTATGTCTATAAACCACATACTTTCAATTCTTTCCTCTCTATATTCCTCTTTCAATCTTGCTCTTTCTCTTTACTATCTTCTGTCTGTTCCTTCCTGTCAATTCTCTGTGTCTGTCCTCCTTTTGTCCTCTGCTTCCCTGTGTATGTGTCCTCCCTGTTCCTCCCCGGCTCTCTTTACCCACAGCCTCCTCTCATCTCCGCTAAGGCCTCGTAAAACCAAACACTCTGAAACAGCCTCCCCGCTTTCCCTCTCCTTAACAGGCCAGCATGGAGCCAGCCAACCCCCTCTTCCTCTTCCTCTTCCCTCTTCTTTCCTCATCCCTCCCTCTTCCTTCCCTCTACCCTCCTGATCTTCCTCTTCCTTCCTCTCTTTTTCTCCCTCTCTATCCTGGCTTTTCTCTCCCTGTTTCATTGCATCTCTTTCTTCCTCTTTCTTCCTCTCACTCTTCTCTCCCTCTCCCTCCTGATCTTCCTCTTCCTTCCTCTCCCTCTTCTCTTCTTCTCCCTCTCCCTCCTGATCTTCCTCTTCCTTCCTCTCTCTCACCCTCCTGACTTTTCTCTCTCTCCCTCATTGTATCTCTTCCTTCTTCTCCCTTCCTCTTCCTCTTCTCCCTCTCCCTCCTGACCTTTCTCTTCCTTCCTTTCCTTCACCCTCCTCACTTTTATCTCCCTCCCTCATTACATCTCTTCCTTCTTCTCCCTTCCTCTCCCTCTTCTCTTCCTCTCCCTCCTCTTTCCCTTCCTCCCCTCCCTCTTCCTCTTCTCTTGCTTTCAGATTGCCTTCCTCTCCCTCACCTATCTTGTCTTGTTCTCTCCCTTTTTTTTCTCCATCAGCATCATCTGTTCTAAAATCTTCCTTTATTGTTTTAGTCAATCTTCTTTTTTTCCTCTTCTCTCTCTCTCTCTCCATTACCTCTTTTACCCTTCCAACTCTCCCTCCTCTTCCTTCTTCTATTTCTCCTCTTCTTTTGTGTTTCTCTTCCTCTCCCTTCCTTTCTTTCTCCTTTTACCTTTCTCTCCCCTTCCCTTATCTTTCTCTTCCCTTCCTTCCTTCCTTTACCTTCCCTTACCTTTCTCTCCTCTTCTCTTCTCTTCCTTTCTCTTCCCTCTCCTTTCCTTCGCTTCCCTTTACCTTTCTCTTTCTCTCCTCTCCTCTTCTCTTCCTTTCCCTTTCCTTACCTTTCTCTTTCTCTTTCCCTTCCCTTCCCTTCCCTTCCCTCCCCTCTGCTATCTCTGGACCCGTCACAACCACAACCCACTAACGACTGGAGCCTCTTAATCCCACACAGGTGCAAATCACGACCCTCTGTGTGGCCATCTCCCTCTCCGCCTCCGTGGCTCTCTTCTGCCTCTACTCGCCCAAAATCTACATCATTGTGTTCCACCCTGACAAAAACGTGAGGAAGCTGACCATGAACAGCGCCACCTACAAGAAGTCACACCCTCTCTCCAGTGCTGCGTCTATCAATCACGGTGAGTTTTGGGGGACGAGGGATGTTTGTTTGTGTGTGTGTGTGTGTGTGTGTGTGTGTGTGTGTGTGTGTGTGTGTGTGTGTATTTAGGTTAATAAAACTGTGTGTGTGTGTGTGTGTGTGTGTTCTCAAACACTTTTGCGCTTCACCTCCACTATTTCAAAAGGCTTTATCTAAATTGACATGAGTTTTTTTTTAAGGTGTTTTTATGGTCCTAGAGGCAGAGTGACAAGATTTCTACACTATTAACTGGAGAAACACTCTTGAAAACCCCGCTAGTCATCTCTGTGGCCTTGGAAAACACTCGCGGTGAGAAAGCAGAGCAAAGGGTTTCTGAACACGGATCTGAAAATAGTGTGTTGGGGTGGAGGTTTAGGTGTGTGTGTGTGTGTGTGTGTGTGTGTGTGTGTGTGTGTGTGTGTGTGTGTGTGTGTGTGTGTGTGTGTGTGTGTGTGTGTGTGTGTGTGTGTGTGTGTGTGTGTGTGTGTGTGTGTGTGTGTGGCTCGAGAGAGAGAGAGAGAGAGAGAGAGAGAGAGAGAGAGAGAGAGAGAGAGAGAGAGAGAGAGAGAGAGAGAGAGAGAGAGAGAGAGAGAGAGAGAGAGAGAGAAGGTAACAATTGTAGATCCTGAGGGAGAGTAATTCAGTTGACATTGTTGAGTCAGACAAAAGAGGGTCTACTTTACCTGTTTCCTGTCTTGCCTTGGAGATGTTTGAGGTGTGTTAAGGTAATCCACCTTTACCTTTATGCTCTTCAAGGCCTCAGGTGAGCTGGCCCCTAATTTAAACCTCGGCTCTCAGGTAACATTAAGGTATAAATGTCGGTACCTGGTTGTATTCTCGTCTAGGTAATTAAGAGGGTTTTTCAAATTTTGGTGTTTTTAAAATTTACGAGTGTTTTTGGGAGTTTTAAAATGATTGAGGTTTTTAATTCTATGTGTGTTTTTAGTCTCTTTCTCTCTGTCTGTCTGTCTGTCTGTCTGTCTGTCTGTCTGTCTGTCTGTCTGTCTGTCTCTCTCTCTCTCTCTCTCTCTCTCTCTCTCTCTCTCTCTCTCTCTCTCTCTCTCTCTCTCTCTCTCTCTCTCTCTCTCTCTCTCTCTCTCTCTCTCTCTCTCTCTCTCTCTCTCTGTGTGTGTGTGTGTGTGTGTGTGTGTGTGTGTGTGTGTTTAGCGCAAGAGACAGTTGACACACAGCTTATCTACACACACACACTAAAAAGATGAAGGGCTTCTCCTCATAATCACTGTCAGCACTACGTTAAAATATCGCCGTTCTTTATTGCATTGGAGGGGATAATCTAACTGGCTTTACATAATAGTACAGAGGGAGGGAGAGAGAGAGGGATGGAGGTGTGGAGGAAGGGTGTGGATAGGGCTGTGTGGAAGAAGGGAATGTGGAAGTGGTATGTGGAGGGAGATATGAAGGAAAGAATGTGGACTTTTGGAGGTGAAAATGTGTAAATATTTGGGTTTTTTCACGTGAGACTGTTAGAAAAATACTGTTTGAGAGAGAGAGAGAGAGAGAGAGAGAGAGAGAGAGAGAGAGAGAGAGACAGAGAGAAACACACAGACAGAGATAGACAGAAACAGACAGACAGACAGAAAGAGAAAGAGAAAAAAAAGAGAGAGAAAAAGAGAGAAGGAAAAGAAACACACAGGGAATGGACTTATGTGACCTTTTAACTCGGCTTTCCTAATCTCGTTCATCTGTCCTTTATCGCAGGAAGGTTTAGTGGAAAGGAGCAGAGACGAACACTGGCTTACAGAGGAGGAGGAGGAGGAGGAGGAGGAGGAGGAGGAGGAGGAGGTAGTGGAGAAAGAGGAGGTAGTGGAGAAAGAGGAGGAGGAGGAGAAGGAGGAGGAGGAAAGAAGTAAGTGTAGAGAAGGAGATTAGAGTGAAATAGATCCATTAGAGTGATATAGTGTGTTATAGACTGACTTTAAGAGTAATTAGAGTGACTTTTAAGAGTGATTAGAGTGACAGCGAGTTATAGAGTGACTTTAAGAGTAATTAGAGTGACGTAGCGTGTTATAGAGTGACTTTAAGAGTGATTAGAGTGACATAGCGTGTTTAGAGTGACTTTAAGAGTGATTAGAGTGACGTAGCGTGTTATAGAGTGACTTTAACAGTGATTAGAATGACCTAAGATGTTATAGAGTGAGTTTAAGAGTGATTAGAGTGACGTCTCGTGTTTTAGAGTGACTTTAAAGGTTATTAGAGTGAACTAGATCCATTAGGGTGAAACAGAGTGACATAGCGTGTTTTAGAGTGACTTTAAGAGTTATTAGAATGAGATAGCCTGTTATAGAGTGATGATTTTAAGAGTAAATAGAGTGAAGTAGATCCATTAGGGTGAAATAGAGTGACATAGCTTGTTGTAGGGTGACTCTGGGTAGCTTTCACTCTTTCACTCTATTCTACTGTGCACTTAGGGTGAAATAGAGTGACTAGGGTGATGAGAAAGTTCCTAGTGTGTATGTGGAGTAGTTAGGGTGATAGTTTAGTCTCTAGGGTGAACTTGGTTTGTTTAGAGTGACTTGCAGTAGTTAGGGTGTGAGCCACGTAGGGTGAGTGTGAGGTGGTTAGGGTGTTGGTAGAGTGTACAGAAGGGTGACTGTTGTTGTAGTTCATGTTTTGTTGTTTGTATTTCTCTCTCTCTCTCTCTCTCTCTCTCTCTCTCTCTCTCTCTCTCTCTCTCTCTCTCTCTCTCTCTCTCTCTCTCTCTCTCTCTCTCTCTCTTACTTCCTGTTTTTCCCTTGATAATCTAATCTCCACAAAAGTTACTTATCTCCCTGTTTATCTCCCAGTCATCTCCACTTTCTCCCTTTTTTAATCTCCCTTACATCAAATTATCTCCCAGTTTCCCACTCAGTATCTCCCAGTCATCTCCACCTTTTCTCCCAATCTCCACAAATCACACATCTCCACGTTTATCTCCAAGTCATCTCCTTTTCTCTCCATTTTAATCTCCCTTACATCAAATTATCTCCCATCTCCCGCAGTATCTCCCAGAAAAACCCACTCATCTCCCTATTTATCTCCCAGTCATCTCCTTTTCTCTCCAATTTAATCTCCTGAACACCAAGTCATCTCCCAGTTCTCCCGCAGTATCTCCCAGAAAACGCTACACATCTCCTTATTTATCTCCCAGTCATCTCCTTTGCTCTCCAATCTAATCTCCCATCCACCAAATCATCTCCCAGTATATCCAAATTATCTCCACAATTTCTCCTTTTAATCTCCCCAACACCAAATCATCTCCCAGTTTCTCCCAGCCATCACCTTTTCTCTCCAATTTTAATCTCCCAAATATCTCTCATCTCCCGTAGTATCTCCCAGAAAAAGTCACTCATCTCCCAATTTATCTCCAAGTCATCTCCTTTTCTCTCCAATTTAATTTCCTATCCACCAAATCACCCCCCAGTATTCCCATCAGTATCTCCCCAATTTCCTACTAGCAGACACGCTCTCCCCTCCCCCCCTCAGACTCCCCCAGCGTGACTCAGCCTCTCCCGCCAGCAGGATCGGAGGGCGTGAAGCTACAGACGGTCCCGGGAACGCCCTCAAAAACTGCGACGGAGGGAGGCAGTCAGAGCATGGAAAATGAAGCGTTACTGTGAGGATTTCAGGATACCAAGAGTCCTACGAGTTTTTAGTATCCTTCCCACCACCACCACCACCACTGTCACCACCACCGCCATCACCACCATTGCCACCACCAAAGGATGGATGATGGTGGATGAGGTGTTGTGTGTAGGATTGATGGTTTTAAAGGATGATGTTGGGTATCCTGTGAGTGCTCCTACGGGTATCCTTCACCACCACCACCACCACTACTACTGCTACTGCTACTGCTACTGCTACTGCTGCTACTACTGCGACTACTACTGTTTCGATGTAGAGGCAAAATATATCAACCGTGCTGGCTGATTTCACTACTACTGCTACCACCACCACCACTATTACTACTACTGCTACTACTACTACCACTACCACCACCACCACCACCACCACCACCACCACCACTATTGCCTTCCGCTCAATTCCCTCCTTACTGTCACTGCCATTCCTCCTCCTCCTCCTCTTCTTCAGCTGCTCTCCCCCTTCTCCCCCTCCTCACCCACCTGTCCTACCCTCACCACCTCACCACCGTTGCTCTTCCCAGCTAGTGGTGATGTCCTGTGATGTCTGGTGATGGCAACCCCGCATCACATTCCTCGTTTTCTCAGTCATGTGAGGGGAACACCAATAGATATGCAACTAACTAGCGTCCCCTCTTTTTTCCCCTCTCTTTTCCCCTCTCTTCTCCCCTCACACTCCCCCTAAACACACAACCCGGCGCCTCCTGACCTCTATAAGCTTCTCAAGGTCACATAAAGCCTACACGTGGTGGTGATGAAACCTCAACTAACGGTGAAGCTTCGAAACAACCGAAGCTTCTCTCCATTACAACCGATGCAACATTCCCAGGAGCTACAGTTGGCAAGGCTTCCCTCCGTCAGCGCCCTCTCCAGGAAGATACTCGGGTCACCATCATATCATTACTATATATGAAACTGACTCCAAGTTTCTGATGAATGACAATATGTAGAGTGATTCGTGTAGAGTGAAGCGTGAGTCATGAGGATAAGGGAGTGAAGGGAGTGTCTAACCTGTGTTCTAGTGTGACTCTGCGCCCTCCCTCCCTCCCTCCCTCGCTGGAACACGCTAAAAAGTGAGTGAGACCTTTTCTTTTATGGTGTGTGTGGTGAGACAGAGACGCACGGAGAGAAGCAGGTCTGAAAGTCATGATACGTACTTACAGATGTGTGGTGATACGTGACAGATACGTGGTGATACGTAACAGATGCGTGGTGATACGTAACATATGCGTGGTGATACGTAACAGATGCGTGATGATACGTACTTAATGTGTGGTGATACGTAATAGATGCGTGATGATATGTAACAAGTGTGTAATGATACGTACTTAATGTGGGTTGACACGTACTGAAATTTGTGATGATACGTAACAGATGCGTGATGATACGTAACAGATGTGCGATGATACGTAGCAGATGCGTGATGATACGTAGCAGATACGTGATGATTCGTCGCAGATGCGTGATGATACGTACTTAAAGATCTGTGATTGAAAAGACAGTACGTGAAAGATCATACTCCTGGGTAGAGAGAGAGAGAGAGAGAGAGAGAGAGAGAGAGAGAGAGAGAGAGAGAAATTAGAAGAGAAAGCACAAAGACAAATATACTAACTAAACTAGCGAGTGAAGAAAAGAAGAAGAAAAAAAAACAATAGAAAAACACTGAGATAGAAGGAAAGGAAAGGAGGAGGAGGAGGAGGAGGAGGAGGAGGAGGAGGAGGAGGAGGAGGAGGAGAAGAAAAAGGAGAGGAAAAAACTGGAAAACTAGAGAAAGAGAAAGAGAAAGAAAAAAAAATAGAGAGAGAGAGAGAAACACTGAGATTTCTTCCAATGGTGCCAAAGCGTAGCGTGAAGAGGTGGAGAGGAAAGACAAGACAGGGAGAGATGGAATAGAAAATGGAGTGTTAGCTTTAAAAAGGGTGACTGTCTGCCTGCCACGTGCCACAACCTCCACACACCCTTACCATCTCCCATCTCCCTCTTGTCCCCAGACACCCCTACCTCCCTGACATCCTCGCCTTCTCACCTCTGACCTTCAATGATGCGTAAAGGACAAAATTTCCTTACAGTTTGTGATAAGCATTAGAGTAGCGTTGATAAGAACCATTTAAGCCGATATTGGAATGAGAAGAGAAAAAAAAATGATAAAATAGCTTAGAAATGTTTTTTTTTTTTACATAAAAGCACTTACAAGGATATTATTACAGTACAGATGCTTAAAGACAGTACTTAATGTTACTATAATTCGTAAAAGACAAAGAGGAAAAGGTTGGATTTGATAGACAGTACTTGGAAAAGGATAGACGTAATCACAATTGTACTTAAAGCTGGGGAAAATAAGAACAAATCCTGTCTTTTTTAATATTAGAAGCCTTGGAATATGTTAGCGTTAAAATAGAGAGAAAAAATAATGAATAGAAAGATTAAGACCGAGTACTCAGAGGTGAAAATTGTTAGTGGTGGTGCGTCGATGCTTCAGTTAATGGTGACTCGAGAGGAAAAAAGAGTAAAGGATGATTAGAACACTGGAGAGAATAGCATAACTGAGGCATCCGTCTTTAAATATTGAAGTGGATAGCCTTGGTGACGCTGCAAGGGAAACGGTGAAGCAGGTTTTGGTGACAGGGGAAGTGGATTGAATTGGTGACGCTGGAAATAGAGAAGCAGGTTTTTGGTGATAGAGAAAGTGGATAGAAAACAGAGAGGTAGATTTTGGTGACAGAGGAAGACAATTACGAACAGAGAAGCAGGTTTTGGTGACAGAGGAACTGTATAGAAAGGGTGACGCTAAAAAGAGAGAAAGGAGTTTTTGGTGACTTAGAAAGAGAATTACTATAAATAAAAATGACTTTGACAACACAAAAATGAGAACAATTAAAGAACTTTGAAAATGAAATAGATAAAAACAACTTACTTGCTACGAGACAAAAAGACAAAAAGATAAAAGGAAGAAAATAGAGAGAGAGAAAAAACGAGATAAAACAGGCAAAAAGAAAACGACGAATAGAATTTAGAAACGAAAACGAAGCAAAAAGAAACAAAAAAACAAGACTCGCTATATTTAATACACAAATGGAGGAGAAAAAGAAAGAAAATGATGAAAGTATATAGATGGAACTGTTGATGAGGAAATGATTATAGAGGTTGAAAATGAAGATGTATACCACAGAATATTCACCCGAAGAGTATTTACGAAGCAGTGAAAGCCCCGTCGGCGTGTGTACTTGTGTATGTATGTAAGTATATGTCTCAGAGAAGAGAATTAATGATGGAAATATAATAGAGAGTGTCTGTTTGGCGGTGAAGAATGTGTTGATAACCTGAACTTAAAGATAGAAACCGAGTGAGGTGAATAAACTGATGTGCGAGTAAGTGCCCGCCTCACTCACTCACTCAAGCACTCACTCACTCACTCACCACACAACATATCAACTCAGCTCACGGAAGATTGATAAACCCGTGACGCAACTTAAAAAATGGCGCTTTAATTAAAAATGAAAAATACTAATCTCTTTTAAAACATTCTTACCAACTTTCCTTCCTTAGCCTAGAAGATTAACGCTTAACAAAGAGAACATATATATATAAACACTACGTCTCTTTCTCTGTTGATTCTCTTAAGGATTTTCAACTCTATGGTGCTGTTTCCTGTTTGGCAAAGGTCACTCTTGCCGCGACCTGTCTGGCTGTCCCCGTAGCATTAAGTTGACCCGCAGGAAGTCACGTTACCTGTTGTGATGACCTGGTGACCTCGTGTGACCTGGCGTGACATTACGTGACATTGCGTGACATTACGTGACTTTAGTTCCCGTGGTCACGTGTCTATTAATAAGGTACTGATGTAATGCTACTACTACTACTACTACTACTACTACTACTACTACTACTACTACTACTACTACTACTACTACTACTACTACTACTACTACTACTACTACTACTACTACTACTACTACTACTACTACTACTACTACTACTACTACTTCTGCTACTACTATTTCCAGATGATAATGTTTAATGATAATAATACTAATGATAATGATAATAATAATAATAATAATAGGAATGTTAATGAAGTAGAGCCTCTCGGAACGGGTCTTGTGGCTACGCATCTTGTATAATAATAATAATCTTCCTCTTCTTCTTCTTGTGCCTCGTAGCGAATCTCTGCCTCCTCATTGGCTGCTGGCTCGTCCAATCACCGTGCACGTCTCCTGATACTGAGCCCACAGGAGGCGTGATGGTGACTGGCTAACTCCCTTCCCATAGAGAGAGAGAGAGAGAGAGAGAGAGAGAGAGAGAGAGAGAGAGAGACTGACTGACTTTTTTGTTATGTACTTGTTAGATGTCAACTTAGAGAGAGAGAGAGAGAGAGAGAGAGAGAGAGAGAGAGAGAGAGAGAGAGAGAGAGAGAGACGTATTACCACCCCTCTCTCTCCAACACCCTCCCTTCACCCCCTCACCCCCCCAAACGCACAAGACTGTAAATAACCAAAGTTGTGAAATATTGTCGTCAGTCACCAGTCATCATTGCAAGCCCACGCACGCACGCACGCACGCACGCACGCACGCACGCACAAACCCCCTCCCCCCATCCCCTTTCACACGCACGCCTTTCTAGAGAACACGCGTCTGTCTGTCTGTCTGTCTGTCTGCCTGCCTGCACAAACCAACATGTCGTAGCTTATTGCCCTGTGGTTCACCGGTCCGCTAGTTCACCGGTTCACTGGTTCACTGGTTCGCTAGTTTACTGGTTCGCTGGTTCACTGGTTTACTGGTTCGCTGGTTCGCTGGTTTACTGGTTGACTGGTTCACCGGTTCGCTGGTTCACTGGTTTACTGGTTTACTGGTTCACCGGTTCGCTGGTTCACTGGTTCGCTGGTTTGCTAGTTTACTGGTTCACTGGTTCGCTGGCTTACTGGTTCGCTGGTTCGCTGGTTCACTGGTTCGCTAGTTTACTGGTTCACTGGTTCGCTGGTTTACTGGTTCGCTGGTTCACCGGTTCGCTGGATCGCTGGTTCACTGGTTCACCGGTTCGCTGGTTCGCTGGTTCACTTGTAGACTAAGATTAGAAAGTGGTTCTTGTTTTTCTTAGTTTTTCTCTTTTCTCTTTTCATTTCTTATTTTCTCTTATTTTTATTTTTTTTTTTTCTTTGTTTTTCCTCATTTTTCTTTCTTTCTTTCTTTCTTTCTGTTATTCCTCATTTTTTGGGTTCGTCTCATTTTTCGCTTTTCTTTTTTTTTCCCTTTTGGTTTTTTTTCTTTTTTTCTTTCTTTCTTCATTTTTTGAAGTGTTTCGGTTCAAGTTTTCTTTTCATTTTCTTTTTTTTCATTTTTTTTTCTTTTCTTCAATTTTCCTTCAAGTGGTTGAATTTCTTTTCTTTTTTCCTTTCATAATTTTCTAAGTGTGTTTTAATTTCAATCTTTTCTTTTTTTCCTTCCTTTTCTTCTTTTTCTTCCTTTTTTTTAACTCGTCTTTATATTTTCCTTCATTTCTTCCTTCAATTTTTTTCATTTTCTTCGTTTTCTTTTTTTCTTTTTATCTATTTTCTATTTTTTTTTTTTTTCATTCATTTATTTATGTTATTTATTTATCATTTATTTATTTATCATGTGTGTGTGTGTGTGTGTGTGTGTGTGTGTACGTGTCTGTCTGTCTGTCTGTCTGTCTGTCTGTCTGTATGTTTAAACCACCAAGGGGTAAAAAGATATCAGAACTGAGGAGTTTAAAAAAAATATTTCCACAGGTGTTTATAATAATTTGTTTACCTGAGAGAAGATAAAGCGAGGGGAAAAAAGGAAAGAAAAAAAGGAAGAGGGAAAATGAGCCATAAAGAGGGGAAAAAATAAACGTTGGCATATAATTACGAAACGTTTAACCGGAGAGGGGAAAAATATATATGAACGTTGAATTAGTCCCCCTCATTTTTCCCCTAATTTTTTCCATCTTTTTGTGCATTCTCTCTCTCTCTCTCTCTCTCTCTCTCTCTCTCTCTCTCTCTCTCTCTCTCTCTCTCTCTCTCTCTCTCTCTCTCTCTCTCTCTCTCTCTCTCTCTCTTTTAACGTTTTATCAAGGCATTGTGTTGCTTAAATTAATCACTTTATACGTGTTACATTCTCGCCAACACAGTACAACGTTTTCACAGACTCACTCGCGCTGGAAAACGTTTCACTACTTTCAAACGTTTATCACTTTACCTCTCTCTCAATCGGAAATACGGTTAACCCTTTCAGTACCGTGACGCTTTTCCATATTCGTTTTGTTTACTATTTGGTGATTTTATACAGCTTCAGAAATTCATGTGGAGGGTTAAAATAGTGAGGACTGTGGCTCTCAATCTTCTGACCTCCATAGATCCTTCCTAATGTCAATAAAATGGTCTAATCGTACACGAATCTCCAGGTAAAAATGTGGCCCAGTACTGAAGGAGTTACAACAGTGAAAACCGTGGCCATTAATCTTGTGACCTCCATAGATCCTTCCTAATGCCAATAAAATGGTCTAATCACACACAAAACTCAAGGTAAGAAATGAGTCCCAGTACTGAAGACTTTGGTGAAGGGGATTAAAATAGTGAAGACTTCGGCTATTAACCTTCTGACCTCCTTAGACCCTTCCTAATGTCAATAAAACGGCCTAATCGTACACAAATTTCATGGTAAAAATGTGTCCCTGTACTGATGGGATTAAAATAGTGAAGACTGTGGCCATTAATCTTCTGACCTCCTTATACCCTTCCTAACGCTAATAAAATTGTCTAATCACACCCAAAACTCATGGTATAAATGCGTCCCAGTACTGAAGGGCTTAAAAACTCGAAAAACTTATCTGCTTATCATCTCTCAGTCTTATCTTACTTGTTTATTCTTTCTTCCTCTCGTTCCCTGTGCCTGCCTGTCATTCACGGCCTCCCCTGCTCAGTGTCGCCTCAAGGGAGTAACATAAAGAAGAGAATACAAAAAGATACATAAAACTTGCTAGTAAAGTTGAGAATATTGTTGTTTATCTTCGTGTGTGTGTGTGTGTGTGTGTGTGTGTGTGTGTGTGTGTGTGTGTGTGTGTGTGTGTGTGTGTGGTGTTTCCTTGTTTTTGCATTCGTTTTAATTTTACTTTTTTTTTTGTCTTTGTTTTGTTTTTTCTTTTCTTTTTTTCTTATTTTGTGTCTTAGTCTGTGTTTATTTGTTTGATTTTTCTTCTTGTCTTCTTCTTCTTCTTCTTCTTCTTCTGTGTGTGTGTGTGTGTGTGTGTGTGTGTGTGTGTGTGTGTGTGTGTGTGTGTGTGTGTGTGTGTGTGTGTGCCTTTCACCTTTTCTATTTTGTATATACCATGTGCCTCTTTCCCCCTCCCCCCTTCCTCCCTCCACCACACACACACACACACACACACACACACACACACACACACATATTCACACTCCCCCTCTCATCCATCCACCCAACCACCCCCTCCCATCCACTCACACACGCCCCGCCCCTCCACCACCACCACCACCACCACCACCACCACCACCACCACCACCACCACCACCACTGAGCACTGCCGTCTGTGTTATGTTGGTTAATATGCGTGTGAATAAAAATGGTGTGTAGTTCATGTGTGTCTTTATGTGTCATGTGCTCCTACACACACACACACACACACACACACACACACACACACACACACACACACACACACACACACACACACACACACACACACGATTTTTACTTTTTTTACTTATTGTCGTTGTTTTTCTTTTTCTTCGTTTCTTATTTCCTTTTTCCTTTTTCCTTTTTTTTTTTTTTTGGTTTGCTTTATTTTGTTATTCGTGTTTTTCATTTTCATTTTTTCTTTCATTTTTTTCTCTCTCTCTTTTCTATTTTTGTTTTGTTTCTTCCATCTTCTCCATTCCTTCTTTCTTTTATATCTCTTCCTTCCTTCCTTCCTTCCTTCCTTCCTTCCTTTCTTCTTTCTCTTCCATCCTTCCATCCTTCCTTCTTTTCTTTCTTCCTTCTCTTCTTCTAGCCTTCCTTTCTTCCTTCCTTCGTCTTTTCTCCATCTATTTTGTTGTAATCTCTTTCATTTCCCATCTGTATTCCTCCTCCACCTCCTCCTCCTCCTCCTCCTCCTCCTCCTCCTCCTCCTCCTCCTCCTCCTCCTGTCACGTACTACCAGCCATCACGTACTTTCTTCCTCGTAACACAGTGAACGAAACAAAAAAAAAAGCAATCTTGAACGCTCCTTTCAGTTCCGTTTAGTTTAATTTCCACTCGTGTTTGAAATGCCTCGTGTTTCTTTTACTTTCGTTTTTTTCTTTTTTCTTTTCCCTCTGGACACGTTTCATAATGTTTCGCCCTCTACTGACTCTTGTATATGGATAGTGAACGATAGCTACTGTTGTTTTATTGCTGTGTATAATTCCTGTAATTTTTTTTTTTTAATGTATAAGTTTGTGAAATAAGTAAATAAATGAGAGTTTTAGATTTTAAGTGAAAAAATATTATATCCATTATTATTTTTTCTCTTTTCTGGAAGGGGAATCAAACAATAAATAAGTGAAAAGGTTATGTGGCTATGTTTTGTACACGTCATTGGAGAGTCTGGCTGTGTATTGGTTATGTAATGCACTGTACCTGCTTCTCAAAACGCTCGTATTCTGAAACACTTCTGCGCTTCACCTCCACAATTTCCAGGCTTTATCTAAATTGCCACGAGTTTTCAAGAGTGTTTTTTTACGTTTCTAGAGGCAGATTCACAAGATTTCTACATTATTAACTGTGGCCTTGGAAAACAGTCGAGGTTAAAGAATAAAGCGGTTTTAAGTAAGATTTTTTATGGTTCTAGAGGCAGTGACAAAATTTCTACATCATTAGCTGGAGAAACACTCTTGAAAACCCCGCTAGTATTTCTGCGTCCTTCAAAGCTGTCATACTGAGAGAATAAGGTGTTTTTAAGGTGTTTTTAAGGTGTTTTTACGGTTTTAGAGGCAGAGTGACAAGATTTCTACATTATTAGCTGGAAAAAACACTCTTGAAAACCCCGCTAGTCATCTCTGTGGCCTTGGAAAACACTCGTGGTGATAGAGCAAAGCGTTTCTGAATATGAGACTTAAGTAAACTCTGCCATACACACACACACACACACACACACACACACACACACACACACACACACACACACACACACACACACACACACACACACACACACACACTCACTCACTCACTCACACCTGTTTGATTTGTAATTAGTCTAAGTACAGCACACACCTTTACTCTCACCTGACATTATTTCCTACCTGTTAATTACTGAAGTCACTGCTTACCTGTCCACCTTTGATCCACCTTTACCTGTCCACCTGTCATCCACCTCTGCCTGTTGATGAAGAAGTCTGTCTCTATTCCTACCTACCTGTCTTCCACCTGTCATCCACTACACCTGTGATTTTATGTTTTACCTGTATTTCACCTGTCATCCACCTTTACTTGTCTTCCACCTGTCATCCACATTTACTTCTTCTTTTTTCTTTCTTCTTCTTCTTTTTTCTTCTTCTTCTTCTTCTTCTTCTTCTTCTTCTTCTTCTTCTTCTTCTATTTCAACTTGCCTCTCTTCCATTTGTCATCCACCTTTACCTCTCCACCTTTCCTCCATTTTTCCTCCACTTTTCCTCCACTTCTCCACCTTCCCTCCACTTCTCTTCCACTTCTTCATCTCTCCTCCACTTTTCCTCAATTTTTCCTCCATCTTTCCTCCACTTGTCCTCCACTCCTCCACCTTTCCTCTACTTTTCCACTTTTCCTCCATCTTTCCTCCATCTCCCCTCCATTTTCCTCCACCTTTCCTCCACCTTTCCTCCACCTGTCCTCCACCTGTCCTTCACCTTTCCTCCACCTCTCCCTCCCTCACCTGGTCACTTGATTATCAACTCACCTTTGTCCTTCGCACTTCCACGATCACCACTTAGTAATTAACCTGATTAATCTCCTGTCCTCCTCCTCATCCTCCTCCTCCTCCTCCTCCTCCTCCTCTTGTACTTACTCATGTGTTCATTGTTATTTATTTTGGGTTTTTTTTTCTCTTTCTTTTTTGTGTTTTTTTTCTTGTTTTTGTGTTTGTTTTGTTTTTGTTTTGTTTCGTTTATTTTTTTCGTTTGTTTTGTTTGTTTTTATTTTTCTTTAGTTTTTTTTTCTCTTCTTTTCTTCCTTTCCATCCACTTTTTCTCTTCTTTTCTTCCTTTCCATCCACTTTTCTTCTTTCTTCCATTCACTTTCTCTTCTTTTTATTCTTTCCATCTACTTTTCTTCTTGTTTCCCTTTTCCATTATTTTGTTTTCTTCTTTATTTTCTTTTCATCTACTATTTCTTTCTCTTCTTCCTTTCCATCCACTTTCTCTTCTTTTTTTTCACATCCACTTTATTTCCCTTTCCTTCCCTTCCATCCACCTTATTTTTGTTAATCCACACTTCTAATTAACCTCTGGCCTTCACACACACACACACACACACACACACACACACACACACACACACCTGTAATATTCTCACCTGTCTGTAAAAATGTCATTCTTTCTCACCTTTCCTCTTCATTACTTTTAGATATTCATTCCTAATTTTCTTTTCTTTTTCTCTTTTCCTTTTTTTTCTTTTTCTTTTTATTTTCGTGTTTGTTAATTTGGTTTATTGATTTTTTTTCTTTTTTTTCTTGTTTTTTTTCTTCATTTTCTTCTTTTTTCTCATTTTTTCCACATGTTTTAGCTTTCTTTTATTGATTTTCCTTTTTTTTTTTTTTCTTCTTTTTCTTTTTTTTTCCTACATATCTTCGTTATCTTTCAATTGTTTTCCTTTTCTCTTTTCTTTTTCTCCTTGTTTTCCTCCTTTCTTCGTCTTTTCCACGTATCTTTTCATTTTCATTTCCTTTCTCTATTTATTTTTATTTCCTGTCATATTTTTCTCTTCATAATGCTAAAATGTTTTCCCTTTTTCTTTAACAATTTTTCCATCTTTTCCCACGTATCATCAATTTTCCTTTCATTTCTGTCTTCATTTACATTTCCTGTCAATTTTTTCTCTTTTCATAACACCAAAATATTTTCCTCTTTTTCTTTTCCTCTTCTTTTTCAATCTTTATCAATTATTTTACATTTTTTTCCCACGACTTTCATTTATCTCTTTATTTACTTTTCCGGTCAAATTTTTCTCCTTTTCATAACACTAAAACATTTTCTCTCCCTTCTTTTTCTCTTCTTTTTTTTCCTATCTTTTCATTTTCTTTCATTTCCTTCTTCATTTATATTTTTCTCTGTTCATAACACCAAAATATTTTCTCTCTTTTCTTATTTTTTTCTCTCTTCTTTGTCAATTTTTCTCACCTATTTTTCTCCCGCTCTTTTTTTATTTTTTTTTTTAACATACCAGAGCCTTCAAAACCACCACCACCACCACCACCACCACCACCACAAAAAAAAAATGGACCTTGTATGTTAGTTCTTAGTTTTTTTTATGTATTTCGTGAATCTTCTACATCTTATTAATAAAAAAATGAATTACCTTTATTATGTGTGTTTCTGTGCATCCAGTTCCTCGTGGTACGTGTGGTGGTGGTGGTGGTAGTAGTAGTAGTAGTAGTAGTAGTAGTAGTAGTGGTAGATGTAGTAGTGGTGGTATTTGTAGTGGTAGGTACTAGTAGTGGTTGGGGTAGTGGTGGTAGGGGTAGTAGTAGTAGTAGTAGTACAAGTAGTAGTAGTAGTAGTGGTGGTGGTGGTGGTAGTGAGGATGATGAAGGAAGGAAAAGAATAAGAAGAGGAAGAAAGAATGAAGGAAAGAAAGAGAAGGAGAAAGAGAAGAAGAAGAAGAAGAAGAAGAAGAAGGAGAAGAAGAAGAAGTAGGAGACAAAAGAGTAAGAACACCACCACCACCAACAACAACACCACCACCACCACCACCACCACCACCACAACAACAACAACAACAAACAATTTCTCCAAGCCCCATCCTAAAAAAAAAAAATAAATAAAAAAAAAACGAAGAACAAGAACAAAAAGGGACAAATTATAAAACCCAGAGTAAGTAGGACTGTAAGCATTCCTAATAACATGAAGGGAAGCTCATTAGTTGATCAAAGGGAGGGTGGCAGTGAGAGACAAGGCAGGGAGAGGCAGAGACGCAGGGAGAGGTAGAGAGAGACAGGGAGGGGCAGGAAAAGGCAGGGACAGGTAGGGAAAGGCAGGAAAAGGCAGGGACAGGTAGAGAGGCAGAAAAGGCAGGAGAGGCAGGGAGAGACAGTGAGAGGCAGGGAGAGAAAGTGACAAGGCAGAGAGCAGAGGAGAGGAGGGAGAGGTAGAGAGAGAGGCAGAGAGAGGCAGGGAGAGACAGAGAGGCAGGGAGAGTAGAGAGAGACAGAGAGAGGCAGGGAGAGACAGTGAGAGGCAGGGAGAGAAAGTGACAAGGCAGAAAGAAACAGGGAGAGAGGCAGGGAGAGGCAGGGAGAGATAGAGAGAGACATAGAGAGACAGGGAGAGATAGAAAGCAGGAAAAGAAAATGACAAGGCAGAAAGAGGCAGGGAGAGGTAGGAAAAGGCAGGGAGAGATAGGGAAAGGCAGGGAGAGATAGGGAGAGGCAGGGAGAGAAAGTGACAAGGCTGGGATAGGCAAAGAGAGGCAGGGAGAGGTAGAGGTGGTATGGTAAGACAGGCCTTTCATCTCTCTCTCTCTCTCTCTCTCTCTCTCTCTCTCTCTCTCTTGTATGGGTTGGTAGTGGTAGTGGTGGTAGTGGTAGTGGTGGTGGTGGTGGTCGTATTAGTAGAAGTAGTGATAGGTTGGTAACAGATATGCTGATGGCAGTAGTAGTAGTAGTAGTAGTAGTAGTAGTAGTAGTAGTAGTAGTAGTAGTAGTAGCAGCAGCAGCAATAGTAGTAGCAGTAGTAGCAGAATAGTAACAGCAACAAGACACACACACACACACACACACACACACACACACACACACACACACACACACGGACACGTACACAGGCAGGTGGCAATAATTATCAGGTATCCCGCTACACACTGGCCAGGTAAGGTGTGGCTCCCCGCGGCGCAGGTGTGAGGGTGGCGCCAGCAGATGTGTTGGTGGCAGGCTTGGCGCGGACAGGTGTGTGGTGCAGGTGTGCCAAATAACGCCCAACGCTGCTTGACTCCAAAATTCTCTATATATTTCTTTCACAGCTTCTTTTTGTTAGTATAGTCTCCTCCTCCTCCTCCTCCTCCTCCTCCTCCTCCTCCTCCTTCTACTCCTCCTCCTCCTTCTACTCTCTCTCTCTCTCTCTCTCTCTCTCTCTCTCTCTCTCTCTCTCTCTCTCTCTCTCTCTCTCTCTCTCTCTCTCTCTCTCTCAATCTTCCTTCTCTTCCAGTCTTCCTTGCCCTCCTCCTCCCCTCCTCCCTCCTCCTCCTCCTCCCCCTCCTCCTTACCTATTGAATGGGTTTGAAAGGAGGCAGGGAAATAGTATACATGTTTTTTTTTTTCTTCCTTTTTTTTTCTTTTTTTCTTTTTGAACTAAACTTTTTTCATCTTTTTTCCCGTGAGAGGATTACTAAGTGTGTACGTGTTACTACTACTGATATTACTTCTACTGCTACTACTACTGCTACTACTGCTACTACTGCTATTGCTACTGCTACTACTACTACTATAATTTTCCTGCCACCACCACCACCACTGCTACCACTACTACTACTACTACTACTACTACTACTACTACCACCACTACGACTATTACCACTACTACCACTACTACCATTACTACTACTACTACTACTACTACTACTATTTCTACTTCTACTACTACTACTACTACTACCACTACCACTACTACTACTACTATTACTACTCTGACAATAAGAAGAGCAACAATAACAGTAACAGAAATAGCAATGAAAATTAACAACAACAACAACAACAACAAAAACACACATGGCAAGTATCTTCAATAACAACTAAACTTTTTTTTTCTCACATTTACAACTTAAACAATCAATCTTTTTTTTTTTTCTCGTTTATCTCTCCGTCAGATAGGGCTCAAAAACTTCCTACACCCATTAGCTAACAGGCTGGAGATTCGTGTGTGTGTGTGTGTGTGTGTGTGTGTGTGTGTGTGTGTGTGTGTGTGTGTGTGTGTGTGTGTGTGTGTGTGTGCAAGATAGTTTGATTTCCTTTAAGTACTCTTGGCGTCTTAAACGATATTTCTGTCATGTTTTATCAAATTTTGTCATTCATAAATTCTACAGGAAAGTATTTGTAATGGACCATTTTTTCAGAGTATTTTTTGTAAAGATAATATTTCGTTGTGGTCAGTCTATCTATCTATCTATCTATCTATCTATGTATGTGTGTGTGTGTGTGTGTGTGTGTGTGTGTGTGTGTGTGTGTGTGTGTGTGTGTGTGTGTGTGTGTGTGTGTGTGTGTGTGTGTGTGTGTGTGTGTGTGTGTGTCTCAGTTTACATATCCATCAAAGTGGAGAGGTCTTGAATTGTAAGCTAGCATTGATTAATGAGGTTCCTCTTCTGAATATATGAAGCTTATTTTTCTAGTTCTATTTTTTCCTTCCTCTAGTGTTATAATCTTCTTTTATTCGAGGTAAGTACTTGTGGAATCCTTTCTTTTTAACCCCTAGAGTACCAGGACGCGTTTCCATATACATTCTGGTGACTATTTGGTGATTTTATGCAGCTTCAGAAATTCATGTGGGAGATTAAAATAGTGAAGACTGTGGCCATTCATCTTCTGACCTCCATAGACCCTTCCTAATGTCAATAAAATGGTCTAATCGTACACAAAATCTCAAAGTAAAAATGTGTTCCAGTACTGAAGTGGTTAAAATAGTGAAGACTGTGGCCATTAATGTTGTGACCTCCATAGACCCTTCCTAATGTCAATAAAATGGTCTAATCGCGTTTCTCTAGTTAATAGTTTAGAAATTTTGCATCTCTCACCATGATTGTTTTCCACAGAGATGACTAGAGGGTTTTCAAGAGTGCTTCTCCAGTTAATAGTATAGAAATCTTGTCACTCTGCCTCTAGAACCGTAAAAACACCTAAAAAAAGACTCGTGTGCATTTAAATAAGCTCTTTAAAAATAGTGAAGGTGAAATACAGAAGTGTTTTGAGTATAAGAGGCCATATCATAAATAACGTGACGTGTTTTTCCTTCTAATGCTTCTTAAAACTTCATGAAAACTTCTTATCGTAACGCAATAACAAAGATAGAAAGAATGAGACAGTCCACCAGTTTGTCTGAAGAAGTTAGGAGATAAGGAAGAAGGAAGAAGGAGAATGGAGATATTACAATTACTGATATTAAATTCACTACTTATATCACTCAAATTAGAAAGAAAAAATAAGGAAAATGATAAAAAAAAAGACAGTCGTGGAGTTTGTCTGAAGAAGTTAGGAGATAAGGAAGAAAGAAGGAGAAGAATGGAGTTATTACAATTACTCATTAACCTCACTACTTATATAACTCAAATTAGAGAAAACAAGGAAAAACAATGATAAAGAAGAAGAAACACAGTCCATGAGTTTGTGTGAAGTTAGGAGTTAAGGAAGAAGGAAAGAGAGGAATGGAGATATTATAATTACTGATATTAACCTCAATGCATATAAAGAAAAAGATTAAAAGAGAAAAAGAAAAAGATAGTCCACGAGTTTTCTGAAGGCTAAGGAGATAAAGAAGAAGAAGAAGATGGTGTTATAAAGAACCGGAAATATTAACCTTCCTACTTATATTAGAAAAACAAATTATAAGGATAGAACAGGAAAAAGAAATAATGATAAGAAAGAATTTGACGGTCAACGAGTTTGTCTGAAGGCTAAGGAGATAAAGAAGAAGAAGAAGATGGTGTTACTATAAAGACTCAAATATTAACCTTCCCTACATAAATAAGACAAATTAGAAAGAAAAAAACAATGAAAAATAAAGATCGGAAGGAAAATGAGAGTCCACGAGTTTACCTGAAGGCTGAGGAGATAAAGAAGAAGAAGAAGAAGAAGTTACTATAAAGACTAAGACATTTTTAACCCTCCTACTTATATTAGAAAGACAAATTAGAAGAATAGAATAAGAAAAAAAATAAAGAAAGGAAAGAAAAGACAGTTCACGATTTTTTGTGAAGGCTAAGGAAATAAGGAATAAGAAGATGTAGTTACTATTAAAGATGACTAATATTAACCTTCCTACTTGTATCAGACAGACAAAACAAGGAAAAATAATGATAAAGGACAGTCCACGAGTGTTTCTGAAGGCTATGTAGATAAAGGAGATGAAGTTACTATTAAAAATGACTAATATTAACCTTCCTACTTGTATCAGAAACACAAAATAAGAAAAAATAATAACATGATAGTCTACAAATTTTTCTGAAGGCTAAGGAAATAAAGAAGAACAGAAAGATATAGTTATTATGAAAAGAATACTAATATTGATCCTCTCTCTATATATAATCCAAATTAAAATGATCAAACAAAGAAAATAGACATAAAAAAAAACAAGAAAAGATAAGGAAGACAAAATAATAGAAGAACTTATTAATTATAAACAACCACTAATATATATATAAAACAAGGAAAGCAGCGATAAAAAGAACAAAAAAAGGGTAAAGAAGACAAATAGAAGAACGTAGTAATTATAAACAACCAATAATATCAACCAATCTTAAATATATAACCAAAATAGAAAAAAAATAGAAACAAATACCAAAGTTACCCCTAAAAAGTCACGCAAAGTCTTCATTTTCTATAATACTGTAGCGATTTAAACACCACAGAGGGCTAGACTGTGCCAATATTTCCTGTGTTTTAGTGCGATAACAGCGAAGTAAGGTGGTGATGAGGCTGTGGGAGTGTGGAAAAAGGCTCTGTGGAGTGCTGTGAGGTGGAGAAAAGGCGGAGAGACGTGGAGGAGGGCGAGGAAGAGAAGAAAAAGACGAGGAGGTCCAGGATTCAAAGGTACTGTGAAGCTTTGTTTACATTTAACACGTGGAGTAGAAAGTTATTTATTTTGTCGTATTTTAAGGTGTTGTGGTACTTAATGGCGCGTGTCAGTGGAGATTTAAGGCAGTAATAGTGCTGGAAGTGTGCTACAGGACGCGGTGTGTCTGTATCTCTTGTTAAAATAATAAAAATGCTAATTAACTTAAGATGGCGCTGGGGAAAATGAGTAACTAGCAACTGATGTGAGTTAGTGTTGCCATTCGTGGTGTCTCTCTCTCTCTCTCTCTCTCTCTCTCTCTCTCTCTCTCTCTCTCTCTCTGCAGTCCTAGTCTTCTTCTTCTTCTTCTTCTTCTTCTTCTTCTTCTTCTTCTATTTTTTGTCTCTTTTTCTCTTCTCCCTCTTTCCTCCCTTTCCATCTTTCCACCTTTTTTCATCTCTCTCTCTCTCTCTCTCTCTCTCTCTCTCTCTCTCTCTCTCTCTCTCTCTCTCTCTCGTGTTTTTGTTGATCCCATTTTCTTTTTTATTCCGTTTCTCTTTTATGTTCTGGTAACAGGAGAGAGAGAGAGAGAGAGAGAGAGAGAGAGAGAGAGAGAGAGAGAGAAAAGAAAAGAAAATGAAAATGAAAAGAGAAAAAGGCCAATATTTTAAAACCTCATTTCTCCTCTTCTTCTCCTCCTCCTCCTCCTCCTCCTCCTCCTCCTCCTCCTCCTCCTCTTAAACCTCAAGAAAATGCAAGAATACTTCAGTCCACGCAAGAATCTCGAGGGAAATCAAAGAAAACGGTGAAGATTCAAAGAAAACTGACACGTCTTACCTTTAGATGGCAAACTGTAGTAAATATTTGAGCATTTCATCATAAGGGGACACTGTTGTAATAACGTGTAGTATTGGGCTTCATTTTCGGGTGTTTTGAGGGTGTTGTGTGGTGTTGTGTGGTGTTTAGGGTATTTGTGGTGTTTTGGGTGTGTTTTGAGGTGTTTCGTGGTGGTGTGTGGTGTTTTGGTGTGTTTTGCGGTGTTTCGTGGTGTTTTCGGGGTGTTTAGGATAATGGTGGTGTTTTGGGTGTGTTTTAAGTTGTTTCGTGGTGTTTTGTGGTGTTTTGGTGGTGTTTTGGGGTGTTTTGTGGTGTTTTGTGGTGTTTTGTGGTGTTTTGTGGTGTTTGTGGTGTTTTGGTGTGGTGTTTCGTGGTGTGTGTTGTGGTGTGTTTTGTGGTGTTTGTGGTGTTTTTGTGTTTGTGGTGTTTTGGTGGTGTTTGTGTGTGTTTGTGGTGTTTGGTGGTGTTTGGTGTGTTTGTGGTGTTTGTGGTGTTTTGTGGTGTTTTGTAGTGTTTGTGGTGTTTTGGTGTTTTGTGGTGTTTTGTCGTGTGGTGTTATATGATGTTTGGTGTATTTGAGGTGTTTGCAGTTGTGGGGTGTTCTGCTGTGGTTTGGGAGTGTTTGTGATGTTTTATGGTGTTTTGGGGGTGTTTAGGGGTATTTGTGGTGTTTTGGTGGTGTTTTGAGTATATTTTGGAGGTGTTTCGTGGTGTTGTGTGGTGTTTTGCGGGTGTTTGAGGTGTTTGTGGTGTTTTGGGGTGTCTGTGGTGTTTGTGTGTGTGTGGTGTTTGGGATGTTTGGTGTATATTGGGATGTTTGTGGTGTTTTGGGGGTGTTTTGTGGTATTGTGTGGTGTTTTGATGTGTTTGGGCTTGTTTTGTGGTGTTTTGGTGGTGTTTTAGTATATTGGGGGTGTTTGTGGTGTTTTGAGGATGGTTTAGGCTAATTAGAGATATGTTGGAGTGTTTTGTGGTGTTGCATGGTATTTATGGTGTGTTTGAAGCTGTTTTGTGGTATTTTACTCTATTATATGTTATCTCTCTCTCTCTCTCTCTCTCTCTCTCTCTCTCTCTCTCTCTCTCTCTCTCTCTCTCTCAGTAAGGTCAAGTAATCACACGCTAAGTAAACAAATGCTATGTGTCACTTTATTTAATTTTAGTTCGTAAAGGGAAGGCATTATTATTATTTTTTTTTTTCAATGTCATTTTTCTTTATCCTCTTTTTCTTTTCCTCTTCTCAAATTTTCGTTCAGCTTTCGTTTTCTATTTTTGTTTCCCACCGAAGACGAAGAGGAGACAGCGAAGCACTCAGACACACAGACAGACAGATGGATAGGCAGACTGGGTTACTTACTCGTACCTCCATCAGTATATTTCAAAGAGGAAGCTTTTAACACTTTCATCACCTTATTCTGGTTTAATTTTAGCCCTTTTTGTACCTTATTGAGTCTGTTTAGTGATTCATCCTTTGTTCTCTTTGTTGGAACCTCTCGCTTTACAGACAGACAGACAGACAGACAGACAGACAGACAGGTAGATTGATAGACAGACAGGTGGTTCCTTTGTCAATATTTTTCAAGATGGTTGTTTTAAGACATTCTGTAATTTTTTTGATATTTTTGCTGTTTTCGTTGCTGCCTCATGTTGAAAAGACAGACAGACAGACAGACAAACAGACAGACAAACAAACAGACAAACTTGCTCTCCGTCTGTCAATATTTTTCAAGATGAAGGTTTTAAGACAAGTTCTCAAATTCTTATAACATTTTTGCCTTTTTTATTTATTTTTTCCTTGCTGTCTTTCTTGTCTCGTCTCAGGTGGAAAAGACAGACAGACAGACAGACAGACAGACAAATTAGCACCTTTTTCGTCAATATTTTTCAAGATGGAGGTTTAAAGATGGTTATTCTCCAATTTTTATGACATTTTTGCTGTTTTCGTTGGCCCGTCTCATGTTGACTAAAGACAGACAGACAGATAAACTCGCTCTCTCTCTCTCTCTCTCTCTCTCTCTCTCTCTCTCTCTCTCTCTCTCTCTCTCTCTCTCTCTCTCTCTCTCTGTGTATATTTTTCAAGATGGAGATTTTCAAGACAGTTTACCTTCCAATTTATGACATTTTTACCATTTTCTCATCTCACTTTGCCTTTTTTTTTATTAAACAGCACCTCTCTTACATTGAAAAAATCCTGCATCGTCAGTGCCTTCGTCAGTAGTCTCCTTCACTCCCTCCTTCAGTAGCATCCGTCAGTTAGTCTTCGTCAGCGCCTCCGTCAGTAGTCCTTCGTCAGTATCTCCGTCAGCAGTCTCCGTCAGCGTTACTTTCCGAGGCCTGAGTTGGCGTAGCGCTGGTCCTTGGGCGCCGTGCCGAAGATAAGGCTGCGTATGGGGAAGCCCTGAGGGAGTGTGTCATTGGAGAGGTCCGTTAAGGCCTGGCTGCGGGCTGGGGGACGAGACAAAGGGCGTGGATTTAATCTCTTCAGTAACAGGACATGTTTTCATATTCATTCTGCTGGCTATTCTGATTTTATATAGCTTCACAAACTCAGTGGGGGATTAGAATAGTGAAGACTGTGGCCATTATTCTTCTGACCTCCGTAGACCTTTCCTAGTGTTAATAAAATGGTCTAATCGTACACAAATCTCAAGGTAAAAATGTGTCCCAGTACTGAAGATTTGGTGATTTTATATAGCTTTAGAAACTCATGTGGGGGATTAGAATAATGAAGACTGTAGCCATTAATCTTCTGACCTCCGTAAACCCTTCCTAATGTCAATAAATTATCTAATCGTACACAAATCTCAAGGTAAGAATGTGTCCCAGTACTGAAGGGGTTTAATATTAGAGTATTCAGAAAGGCTTTACTTTCTCACCACGACAATTTTCTAAGGCCACAGGGATGACTAGCGAGATTTTTAGTGTTTCTCCTGTTAATAGTGTTGAAATTCTGTTAATCTGTCACTAGAAGTATAAAAACATTCTTAAAATTGATGTGATCTCTCACCACGACTATTTACTTAGGCTACAGAGATGACTAACGGGATTTTCAAGATTGTTTTACCAGTTAATAGTGCAGAAATCTTGTCACTCTGCCTTTAGAACCTTCAAAACACCTTATTCCCTCACTAGGACTGTTTTCCAAGGGTTTCAAAGAGCGTTTCACCAATTAGTAGAAATCTTGTCACTCTGCCTCTAGAACCTTCAAAACACCCCACATCACCCTATCTGGCACTGACCTTCCTCCTTAGCTAAAAGTGCCAGTAGGTCCTCAGGATGCAAGGCGTTGGCACCCTGTTCTTGCGCCAACGCCTCCACGCTGTCCAAATTCGTGCGCAGCTCAGTGAAAAAGTTGCGCAGATCGGAGAGAACACCTGTGAGAGACTAATTAGTTTACCTGAGATTGAAAGAGGTGTGTTGGGGGTAGGGAAGGGGGAGGGAGGGATAGAGAAGGACAATAGGAAAGGATAGGGGGTAAGGTTGTTTGTTGGGGAAAGAAGGGGTAGGGGGAGAAGG
>NC_059266.1:9297338-9299838 GCF_017591435.1 Portunus trituberculatus | reverse complement strand
CAGTGTGACTTAAATAAACTGACACGCTGGGCAGAAAAATGGCAAATGAAATTCAATATAGAAAAATGTAAAGTCCTACACATTGGAAGTAACAATGTACAAGCAAAATACGTAATGAGTAATGTACCTCTGGAAAGTGCTGAGAATGAAAAAGATCTTGGTGTTGTGGTGTCTAAAGATCTCAAGCCGAGTAAACACTGCACAGAAGCAGTGAAGAATGCAAATAAATTAGTTGGGTTCATTGGAAGAACCTTTGAATTTAAATCAGAAAAAGTTATCCTTACTTTATATAACTCATTGGTGCGTCCTCAGCTTGAATACTGTGTGCAGTTCTGGTCACCATATTACAGAAAAGACATTGAAAAACTGGAAAGGATCCAGCGTAGAGTGACCAAGATGATTCCGAGATTGAGAAACAAGCCGTATGAGGAACGACTGGAAGCATTAAATTTATTCAGCTTAACAAAGCGCAGGATAAGAGGAGACCTAATCGAAGTTTTCAAAATTTTTCAGGGATACAACAACCTTGATGTAAATAAATATTTTACCATTGATCATTCCACCATAACAAGGAATAATGGATTTAAAATTACACCAAAACGCTTTAAAACCCACGAGGCAAAGCACTTTTTCTTTAATAGAATTGTTAACATTTGGAATAAGCTTCCTTCTGAAATAGTAAACAGTACTTCCATTGCATCATTCAAAAACAAAATTGATAAATATTTAAAGAATAACCCCAACAAGCTCTCTTCTTGTCTGAATAATTAAACATTATATTAGTATGACAATTATTGTGTGTAACTTTCTTATAGATAGATATGTAGAGTTCACCGTAGGGTGAATAATAGAATCTCCTTTCATCCTTTCCTGTGAAAATTCCATGTCAGTTTTTCCATACTGCATGGTACTTTTCCAAGCTATTTTCCATGCCAGCGAAAGCTGGAGGGAGTGGTGGGTGGGGAGGAGCCTTCTCCTGTACTGTCCTGTCTCTCTTATCTATAGCCAGTTACAAGTAGTTACCAAACAGCCTCGAAAGGACCAAGAGGTCTGTTGCTGTTTGGTTTTCCTTTGTATTCCTCCTCCTCCTCCTCCTCTGTTGATTATTCCCAAGAGATTTGCGCTCCCCGCCGACTAGGTGCGCGTTATCTGACCTTAACCCTTAATTGGACCCTTTTCCTACCTGCGTTAATCCCTAAATTACTCGCATCTCAGTACAGTCATAGTTTTTCAGTGTCTTTGTTTTTGTATCGTTTTGTTTTTGGTTTTCACAATGCCTAAGGCCACCCGTTACACGTGTTCAGGCTGTGGAAATGCTTTCGTTCTTGAGCTGTTTCTTGAGCAAAATTGTCAACTTTGTTGTCTATTTTGCAACTCTCAGGCAAATGCATTGGCCGAAATCAAGGAACTGAAGGATGAAGTAGCGCGTCTGAAAGACGAACTACATGAGGTCAGGAAATTAGTGCAGGATGGTAAAGCCATCAAAGTCGCTAATGTAAATCAGGAGGAGAGCAGGTTAGATGACTCAGCAGATATAGACGACGGCTTTCAAATTGTTAGGAACGGTAGAACGGTCAATGCTCAGACTACAGACAGCGCCACTGTGACATTACAAAATAGGTTTGCTGCGTTGCAAGAGGAGACTGAACCCGAACCGGATGTAATTCTGGTTGGGGATAGTCTTGTTAGCGGCCAGGGTAACGAGTTTTGTCGAGGCAAGCCAAATAGGAAACATAAGTGTTACCCCGGACGAAAGGTAGAGGATATCACGGAAAGAGTTGACTACTTAGTGGAAAACTCTACGGAGGACACATTATTCGTTACAGTTGTTGGCACGAATAACCTCCACCGTGACACTGCAACTGACATCGTAGATAAATATCGGGGCATGATGAGGGAATTTGCCGAAAGGAGACGCAAGGTAGCAGTGTGTGGCATCATTCCCCGATATGATGTCGGACCTGCCACGTTTAGAAAGATGTCAGTTGTAGATCGACAGGTAGAGGCGCTCACTAGGCAGGAAGGAATGTATTTCTTTGATTTGTGGCACCACTTCTGTTCGGACAAAACTTTGTATGCTCGTGATGGCTTACACCTTAACTGTGTGGGGAAAGCGAGGTTAGGTAGAGTTTTAGGTGAATGTTTAGCTGACATAGCTCGCCCCCCAAAGATAGGACAAGGGAGCACAGCTGAGGAGGACACAGATAGAGTAGCCAGTGACGAGGTAGTTGCCAATGTAACTGACAACGACCAAACAGCTCCCGAAACAGAGGAACAACCTAGCGTAGATAGGCAGGAAGAGACAGGAGAGTCGTCATCGGTGCCAGTGACAAACGAGCAAGAAACACAAGAGGAGGATTTTCACTAAGCGAATCGCGTAACGGACCAGCTGAAAAGCATAAGAAAACCTTGAAAGGCCTAACCTTATTTTACACAAATGCTAGAAGTATAATTAAAAAAAGAGATGAACTCGTAGCATATGCAAGGTCGGAAAATCCTG
>NC_059266.1:9277338-9284838 GCF_017591435.1 Portunus trituberculatus | reverse complement strand
CGCTTCCCTGACGATAGAATGAAATGTTTGTGTTTTCGTGTGTTCGTGTGTTGGTGTGTGGGTGTGTTGGTGTGTGGGTGTGTTGCGGTGTGTTGTGGATTCACTCTTTTTCTCTTTTTTCTCTTTCTTTCTTTCTTTTTCTCTTTCTCTCTCTTTCTTTTAAACCGTTCTTTCTTCCTTCTCTTTTCTCTCTACTTTATCTCCTCTCCCTTCCACGTCTTGTCTCTCCCATATCCCCCTTCCTTCTCCCTCTCCCTCCACCTCCTATTCCTTCTTTTAAACTCTTCCTTCTTCCTTCCTTTTACTCTCCTCTCCATCTCCTCCCTCCATCACCCCTCCCCTTCCTTCTCCCTCCACCACCACCACCACCACCACCACCGTCCCTACCAGTGGAAAACATTGACATAGGTTAGCCAGTCGATCGTCTCTTGGTCTCCTTTCTTCAACACAAGGACGCGACTCTCTGAATAGTCAACGTGGGGCGAGAAGTCCATCACTGCAGCTCGAGACGCCAGGTAACTCAGGGACCCCAAAGCCACGTCCGCCTCCTGAAGGGGAAGATAAACTGTAGGAGGAAAACAGGAGGACAAGAGGTGTTTGGTTATGAGGTTTTGTGGAGTAGGAGGAAGGGGAAAAGGAAGAGGAGGAGGAGGAGGAGTAGAAGTTAAGGAGGTCCTGAAGGGGAAGATAGACTGAAGGAGGAGGAAAACAGGAGGACAAGAGGTGTTTAGTTATGAGGTTTTGTGGAGTAGGAGGAAGAGGAAAGGAAGGAAAAGGAGGAGGGAAAACGTATAGGAAAGGAAGAAAAAGAGGAAAAGGAGGAAAATTATTGGCTGTTTTGTTATTGAGGTTTGCAGAGGACGAAGGAAAAGTTAGGAAAAGGAAGAGGAGGAGGAGGAGGAAAAGAGGAAAGTTCGCCCTCTGAAGGGGAAGATACACTGTAGGAGGAGGAAAAAAGAGGACAAGGGGCAGTAGGAAAGTAGGAGGAAGGGGAAAGGAAGAAAAAGGAGGAGAAAGAGGAAGAGGAGGAATTTAGGAGGTTTTAGGAGTAGGAGGGAAAAGTAGGAAAGGAAGAGGAGGAGGAGGAGGAAAAGTTATAGAAATTAGCAGAGGAGGAGGAAAAGAAAAGTAAGAAAGGAGGAGAGGAAACAAAAGGAACTCCAAACACCACGTCCTCCTGAAGGAGAAAAAATTGCAGGAGGAGGAAAAAATAGAAGAAAACGAAAAATAGAAGAAAAGAAGGAAAAAAAGATAACAAAAAATAAAAAGAATAAAAATAGGAAAAGAAGAAAAGAAGGAAAGGAAAAAAGAAAAGAAAAAAGAAAAAAATAGAAGAAAAAGATGAAAAGGGAAAAGAAATAAAGAAGAAAAGAAGAAAAGAAAACGAAAGAGAAGAAGAAAAAGGATAAAATAAAAGAATAAAAAAAAAAAAAAAAAAAAACACGGAAGGATACCGAAGGACTCTCTCAAACAGCCACACAGAAGGACACAGGACTCTTACCCCTCTATGTAGGACTCCCACCAGGCCAGTCCAGGACCCATTAGCTGAGGGGAGACCAAACTCACCATCCTTCGCCTCCACATACCGTATCCTGCAACATAGGACTCTGTAGGACTTCTGTAGGATATCAAGAAGCAGTAGGATGTAGGATAGGGTATAAATCTAGAGTATTTTAGGATTTCTAGGGTATAAATTTGGGATCTTGAAGGATTTTTCGTGTATAAGTTGAGATTTTGTAGGATTTTGGGATTATAAAGAGAGAGAGAGAGAGAGAGAGAGAGAGAGAGAGAGAGAACAAAAGGAGGAAGAAAATGAAGGAGAACATAAAAGGAAGAAAATAAACCAAGATGAATAAAGAAAGAAACAAGAAAAAGATAGACGAAGGAGGAAGAACGAAAGAAGAAGAAGAAGAAAAAGAAGAGGAAGAAGAGGAGGAGGAGGAGGAGGAAGAAGAAGAAGAAGAAGAAGAAGGAGAAAAAGAAGAGGAAGAAAGAAGAATAAGAAAGAAAGAAGAAAAGTAAAGAAGAAAAAAGAAGAAAAAAAAAGACAAGAAGAAGAACAAGAAGAAAAACAAGAAAAAAAAGAAAAAAGAAGAAAAACAAGAAGAAGAGATGAAGGATGAAGCGAAGGATACCCCAGTGAAGGATGCCAGGAAGGACAGCCCAGTGAAGGATGCCAGGAAGGACAGCAGCCCAGTGAAGGATGCCAGGAAGGACAGCAGCCCAGTGAAGGATACGATATGATACAAAGGACTCACGTGAAATTAAGCTGAACCTGCAGGACTTTGAGGATGTCTATCAGGTATCCTTTAGGGTGAAGGACTCCTGCTGCGTCACGCCCCAGCATCACGTAGGGCGGCGCCTGAACACACACACACACACACACACACACACACACACACACACACACACACACACACACACACACACACACACACACACACGAGATTAACAGATTATTATTATTATTATTATTATTATTATTATTATTATTGTTATTGTTATTATTATCATTATTATTATCATTATTATCATATTTATACACGCTCTCTCTCTCTCTCTCTCTCTCTCTCTCTCTCTCTCTCTCTCTCTCTCTCTCTCTCTCTCTCTCTCTCTCTCTCTCTCTCTCTCTCTCTCTCTCTCTCTCTCTCTCTCTCTCTCTCTCTCTCTCTCTCTCTCTCTCTCTCTCTCTCTCTCTCTCTCTCTCTCTCTTTCACTCATCACACACACACACACACACACACACACACACACACACACACACACACACACACACACACACACACACACACACAAACACACACCTGAATGACAGCCACACTTATCACGTGACCCATGAAGTCAGTGGGCGCTATGATGTCTCCTCTGTAGGGCGGGTGTGGGTGGCGTGGGTTGCCCGGCTCCCACTCCCACACAGGAGCGCCCAGTAGAGGCCCCCTGCCGCGCCCAAACGTGAATACCTCCGCTAAGGCCAAGGTGTCGCCCTGGAGGAGGAGGAGGAGGAGAAGAACGAGGAGGAGGAGGAAGAGGAAGAGCAAGAGGAGAAAGACGAGGAGGACGAAGAGGAGGAAGAAAAGGAGGAGTAGGAGGAGGAGGAAGAGCAGGAGGAGGAGGAGGAGGAGGAGGAGGAGGAGAAAGAGGTGGAGGAGGAAGAGGAAGAGCAAGAGGAGAAAGACGAGGAGGACGAAGAGGAGGAAGAAAAGGAGGAGTAGGAGGAGGAGGAAGAGCAGGAGGAGGAGGAGGAGGAGGAGAAAGAGGTGGAGGAGGAAGAGGAAGAGCAAGAGGAGAAAGACGAGGAGGACGAAGAGGAGGAAGAAAAGGAGGAGTAGGAGGAGGAGGAAGAGCAGGAGGAGGAGGAGGAGGAGGAGGAGGAGAAAGAGGTGGAGGAGGAAAAATATTATCTAAGATTGAAATTAAGAGAGAGAGAGACACACACACACACACACACACACACACACCGCGTAGTGTAGTGGTTAGCACGCTCGACTCACAATCGAGAGGGCCGGGTTCGAGTCCCGGGAAGCGGCGAGGCAAATGGGGTTGGGTGTTAATGTGTGGGGTGTGTTCACCTAGCAGTAAATAGGTAGGGGATGTAACTGGAGGGGTTGTGGCCTCGCTGTCCCGGTGTGTGGAGTGTGTTGTGGTCTCAGTCCTACCCGAAGATCGGTCTGTGAGCTCTGACACCGCTCCGTAATGGAGAAGATTGGCTGGGTGACTAGCTGACGACCGTGGTGAATCACACACACACACACACACACACACACACACATACCTTGGGGTAGATGACGCAGAGGTTGACAGGGGGGGAGGGGGCGAGAGTGAGGGTGGTGGGGGCGTGAGGGAGGAAGAGAACCAGGTGGGAGGCGGCTCCCCTCCCCCACACTGACCCTGGGAACCTCAACACTTTGTCCTGAAGGGGAAGGAAAAAGGGGAAAAGGAAATTAGAGGAAAATTTTGAAGTTATGAACAACAACAAAACAACAACAACAACAACAGCAACAACAACAACACCTGAAGGGCCGCCAGGTACACCACGGCGGGCGGGACATGGGCGTGGATGTCTGAGGGCGTGGTGGAGCGTGGGCGGCAGGTGGTGGGACGCCCTTGCTGGTACATCATCCTAGCGGCGCCCAAGCACAAGTCTAGGGGCAGTTAGGTTGGGTTGGGTTGGGTTAGGTTAGGTTAGGGAGGGGCGGTGGTAGATGTGAGGGTGGTGCAGGGTGGAACAAGGTCAGAGCAGGGTGGAACAAGGTGGTGCAGGGTGGAACAAAGTGTGGCAGGGTGAAACAAGATCAGGGCAGGGTGGAACAAGGTCAGAGCAGGGTGGAACAAAGTGTGGCAGGGTGGAACAATGTATATTCAAAGCATTTTGTCTCATCAACTCCACTAACTGACTGTCTTCATTCTCTCTCTCTCTCTCTCTCTCTCTCTCTCTCTCTCTCTCTCTCTCTCTCTCTCTCTCTCTCTCTCTCTCTCTCTCCCCTCCCTCTCATAGGAAAGGTTCACAAGGTACAAGGTTCAAAGTATTCATGACAAGGTAACTCCCCCCCTCCTCCCTCTCTCTCCCCCCCTCACCTGGTCACTGCCCACACCTGCCTCGTGATTGCACCTTCGAGATCCTGGTAATTGTTTTATGGTCGTTTTCGTTTTCTTTTTATAGTATCCCCTTAATGCTGGTAATGTGTTCCGTTTTCTTTCTTTCGGAGGTGTGTGTGTGTGTGTGTGTGTGTGTGTGTGTGTGTTTATTCTCTCTCTCTCTCTCTCTCTCTCTCTCTCTCTCTCTCTCTCTCTCTCTCTCTCTCTCTCTCTCTCTCTCTCTCTCTCTCTCTCTCTCTCTCTCTCTCTCTCTCTCTCTTCTCTCTCTCTCTCTCTCTTTCTCTCTTTCTCTCTTTCTTTTTCTTTCTTTCTTTCTTTCTTTCTTTCTTTCTTTCTTTCTTTCTTTTCTTTCTTTCTTTCTTTCTTTCTTTCTTTCTTTCTTTATTTATTTCTCTTTCTTTCTTTCTTTCTTTCTTTCTTTCTTTCTTTCTTTCTTTCTCTCTCTCTCTCTCTCTCTCTCTCTCTCTCTCTCTCTCTCTCTCTCTCTCTCTCTCTCTCTCTCTCTGCTCCATTCATGCTACAGTTCTCTCTATCTGTTTCTCTGTCTCTCTCTCTAATAACACTTATCTTTCCTATCTTTCTCTCTCTCTCTCTCTCTCTCTCTCTCTCTCTCTCTCTCTTCTCTCTCTCTCACATTCCTGTTCTCCTTTCTCTTTCTCTCCTTCTCTCCATCTCGTCTTCTCTCCACATATTTTCTCCCTATGTCCTTCTTTCAACCTTTCTCTCTCTCTCTCTCTCTAGTCTTCCTTTCCTTAATTAAAATAAACCTTCCATTCAAATATTCCTCCGTATCGTGTCATTTTCTCAACTGATACGCAAAAATATCGCTCGTTTGACACATGTATCATTACTTCTTGTTACGTGTACTGTGATTAAAATTACCTTCTTTTCAAATGTTTCTCCGTATCGTGTCATTTTTTTTTTTTGTCTGATACGTAAAAATATCGCTTGTTTGACACATGTATCATCTCATTACTCCTTATTAGCTACGTGTATTATGATTAAAATTACCTTCTTTTCAAATGTTTCCGCGTATCGTGTCATTTTCTCAACTGATACGCATAAACATCGCTCCTTTGACACGTGTATCATCTCATCATCTTTTTCTTATCATCTTTACTACAATTACTTCTTTATCTTTCATTATTTTATTTTCTCTAATCTTACTTTTCTCTACCAAATATAACTTACTTTTCAAATATTTCCCCGTATCGTGTCATTTTCTTATCTGATACGCATAAAACATCACTCTTTAGACCCCGTTACCGCTTATTATCTTTACAATTACTTCCTTATCTTTCATTATTTTATTTTCTCTAATCTTACTTTTCTCTACCAAATATAACTTACTTTTCAAATATTTCCCCGTATCGTATCGTATCCTTCCTTTCCTTACTTTGATCACATTGTTCCTTACTTACATTTCCTTTACTTACATTATTTCCTTCCTCTACTACAATTACTACTTTTCTAATACTTCACCACATTTCTCCCTCAACTTCTGGCTAATTCTTTCCTACTCTTTTAAAGGAAGCAGAATTTCAAGTTGGCATTTTTTATATATATTTTGTTCTTGTCTAGTTTCCTTCCTGCATTAAAAAAAAAACGTCTATTCTCTTTCCTACTCTTTTAAAGGAAGCAGGATTTCAAGTTGGCATTTTATATATATATTTTGTTCTCCTTGTCTGGTTTCCTTCCTGCATTAAAAAAAAATGTCTATTCTCTTTCCTACTCTTTTAAAGGAAGCAGGATTTCAAGTTTGCATTTTTTTATATATAGTTTGTTCTTGTCTGGTTTCCTTCCTGCATTAAAAAAAAAATGTCTATTCTCTTTCCTACTCTTTTAAAGGAAGCAGGATTTCAAGTTGGCAGTTTTATATATATTTTGTTCTTGTCTGGTTTCCTTCCTTCATTAAAAAAAAAAAAATGTCTATTCTCTTCCCTGCTCTTTTAAAGGAAGCAGGATTTCAAGTTTGCATTTTTTTATATATAGTTTGTTCTTGTCTGGTTTCCTTCCTGCATTAAAAAAAAAATGTCTATTCTCTTCCCTGCTCTTTTAAAGGAAGCAGGATTTCAAGTTGGCAGTTTTATATATATTTTGTTCTTGTCTGGTTTCTTCCTGCATTAAAAAAAAAACGTCTATTCTCTTTCCCCTTTCTCCAGCAAAAAATTAACTTCCATCTCAAATATTTCCCCGTATCGTGTCGCATCGCTCTTTTTCTTACATTGATCACCACATTACGTTTACTACTACAGTTATGACCCTCCCATTAGTCAGGTGTGATGGGCGCCTTTCACACAGGTAAGACTGGCACACCTGCACTCATTTGTCTCTCGTCTTAACCCTAATGCTGGTGATGGACAGTGCTTTACTTGGTAGCCTTTCGGACCAGTGCTGTCATTAACGCGATCAATGCAAGGCTGTCACTGTCTTGTCTCTCTGCCTTCCTTCTCTCCTATTTCTCTCGTTTGTTTGTTTGTTTGTTTGTTTGTTTTTTTCTTATTTTGTCTTTGTTGTTTTTCTCGTTTTTTTTCGTTTTTTTTTTTCGTTTTTTCTTTTTTTTTGTTTTTTCTTATTTTTTTCTTTTCTTGTTCTTTTCTCTTTTTTTCTCTCTTTTCTTATTTTGTCTTTTTTCGTTTTTTATCGTTTTTTTTTCTTTTTTTCTTATTTTCTTTCCTTGTTTTTCTCGTCTTTTTCTTAGTTTTCTTTTTCTTGTTTTCTCATTTTTTTTTTCTTTTTTTTTTCTTTTTCTTGTTTTTCTCGTTTTTTTTCTTTTTTCTTATTTTGTCTTTTTTCTTGTTTTCTCTTTATTTTTCATTTCTTTTTTCTCGTTTTTTCTTTTATTTTCTCGTTTTTTTATTTTCTCTGTCTTTTTCTTTTTCGTATTTTTTCTTTTCTTATTTT
>NC_059266.1:9254838-9262338 GCF_017591435.1 Portunus trituberculatus | reverse complement strand
GAGGAAGAGAGGGAGACAGACAGGCAGACACAGACAGACAGATAGACAGAGAAGAGAGACAGACAGACAGACAGAGAGAGAGAGAGAGAGAGAGAGAGAGTCAGTGTGGTTATCTTTCCGTTTCTCTTTTATCATTTGTTTTTATATGTCAGTTTTTCTTCCTCTTCTTCTTCTTCTTTTTTATTTTTTGTTATTCGTAACCTTTATTTATTCTTCTTCTTCTTCTTTCTCTTTTCTATTTCTATTTCCTTTTCCTTGCTGAGAGAGAGAGAGAGAGAGAGAGAGAGAGAGAGAGAGAATATCTGTCAAACTTCATGTCTTTTGCCATCTCTCTCTCTCTCTCTCTCTCTCTCTCTCTCTCTCTCTCTCTCTCTCTCTCTCTCTCTCTCTCTCTCTCTCTCTTCCCGTTCCTTACACACACCTGTCTCCTCCTCCTCCTCCTCTTCCTCCTCCTCCTCCTCCTCCTCCTCTCACCCAACACTATATCGTCACATCATATCCACCTGCCAGCCTCCTCCTCCTCCTCCTCCTCCTCCTCCTCCTCCTCCTCCTCCTCCTCCTCCTCGTCACTTGAAACTGACTCCCTCGACACTTCTCTTTTCTTCCTCTTCCTCCTTTCCTCATATTCCTCTCCTCCCCTCTTCTTTCCCTTACACACACACACACACACACACACACACACACACACACACACACACACGCCCAGTAGCTCAGTGGTTAGAGCACTGGCTTCACAAGCCAGAGGACCGGGGTTCGATTCCCCGGCCGGGTGGAGATATTTGGGTGTGTCTCCTTTGACGTGTAGGTGGTGTTCACCTAGCAGTGAGTAGGTACGGGATGTAAATCGAGGAGTTGTGACCTTGTTGTCCCGGTGTGTGGTGTGTGCCTGGTCTCAGGCCTATCCCAAGATCGGAAATAATGAGCTCTGAGCTCGCTCCGTAGGGTAACGTCTGGCTGTCTCGTCAGAGACTGTACCAGATCAAACAAACAGTGAAACACACACACACACCTCCTCCTCCTCCACTACTCATCTGCTGCAGGAGGAGGAAGAGAACAGAGGACTAAATAAGGAGGAATATCTCTTCAAACACCCTCCTCCTAATCCTCCTTATCCTCGTCTTCTTCCTCCTTCTTTCTTCCCCTCATCTGCTGGAGGAGATAATGAGGAGAAGGAGAAGGAGGAGAACAGAGGTCAAAATAAGGAGGAATATCTCTCTAAAACACTTTCCTCCTCCTCCTCCTCCTCCTCCTCGTACCTGGCAAGTGTCCGAGGCGTGGTTGCCCTGGCGCAGTTTGTCAGCCACTTCCCTGGGCAGCATGGAGTACAGGAGGTCATCGCCCCTTGCCTTGGCCTCCTCGTGTTTCTGGTGGGCGTCCTCGAGTCTCGCCGCATTCTCCTCTGCCTTCGTGTACGTGATCTGGAGTCTGGGGATTGAAAGGCGTGTGTTAGCTTGGTTGTAGTTGTTGTTGTTGTTGTTGTTACTATTCTTCTTTCTTTCTTCCTGTGTGTTGTGGTGCTGTATAGGTGAAGTGGTGGTGTGTGTTTACCAGTGTTTCTATCCTTTATTACCAGGCAAACAGGGTACTAGGATTCATTTTTAGGAGTGTTAAAAGTAGAAGTCCCGAAGTAATACTGAAATTGTACTTGGCGCTGGTCAGGCCACATCTTGAGAAGAGAGAGAGAGAGAGAGAATTCTGGTCCCCACATTACAGGAAGGACATAGCGCTGTTGGAGTCAGTATAAAGGAGGATGACTAAAAGGATATAGATGAGGGACATTCCTACGCAGCGAGACTGAAAAAAAAAACTCAATCTGCATTCCTTAGAGAGACGTAGAGACCTGATAGAAGTATTTAACCCCTTCAGTACTGGGACGCATTTTCACCATGAGTTTTGGGTGTGATTAAACGATTTTATTGACACTAGCAAGGGTCTATGGAGGTCAGAAGGTTAATGATCCAGAATATACACTATTGTAATCCCCACATGAGTTTCTGAAGCTGTATAAAATCTCTAAATAGTAACCAGAATGAATATGAAGACGTGTGATAGTACTGAAGGGGTTAAGTGGAACATGAGCGAAGTTTTTAGGACAGAACAAGAAATAATGTGTTTAAACTTGAGAAATTCAGGTTTAGGAGGAAACTGAGAAGAAACTGGTTCTGCAATAGAGTGGTTGATGAGTGGAAGGGTCTCAGTGGGCATGTAGTCAGGGCTGAGTCAATAGAGAGCTTTAAAAGATTAGATAAAATGATGTACAGGGATGATAGATGGAATTAGGCAGATTTAAACACACAGGGACTGCCACGTGTAGGCCTAACAGCACAGCCTCTTGCAGCTTCCCTCTCTTCTTACGTTAGACTCTCATCTCTCTAATCTGGTTAGGTTAGGAAGTGGTGTTAGGTGAAGCGTATGGGTGTTGTATGAGTGTAGTGGTGTGTGTATACCTGTAGTAGTATTTCCAGCCCTTCATCACCACCTCCCAGCTATGGTTAGGTTAGGTGAGGTTAGGAAGTGGTGTTGCATGGGTGTTGTGGTGTGTGTTTACCTGGAGCAGTGTTCCCAGCCCTTCATCACCATCTCCCTGCTCTGGTCGTGCATGCTGAGGTCGTTAAGGTACAGCCCTGTCTCCCTCATCTCCACCAGGTTGTTCAGGCTGAGGGGAAAAAGAGGGGAAAATTAGGATGAATAAATAGATGAATAAAAGGGAAAAAGGGTGATAAAGGTGAATACTGTAATGAAAGGGCTCAAAATTGTATTGCTTATTATTATTGTTGTTGTTATTATTATTATTATTATTATTATTATTATTATTATTATTGCTACTGCTACTGCTACTGCTTACTGCTGCTACTCTTACTCCTCCTCCTCCTCTTTGATATTCTCCTCTTCTTCCTCCTATCCTTCCTCTTCTTCTTTATCTTCCTCCTCTTTAGTATTCTTCTCTTCCACTTCCTCCTCCTTGCCCTCCTCACTGTCCTCCTCTTCCTTATACCCTTCCTCTTCCTCCTCTTTCTATTTGTTACCCTCCTCCTCTTCCTGTTACCCTCCTCTTCCTCATAGCCTTCTTCTCTCTCAGCCTTGCCTCACTCACCGTTTCTTTTACCCTCTCCCTCCTCCTCCTCTTCCTCTTTCACAGCCTCCTCTTCCTCCTCATAGCCTTCCTCCTCTTCCTCCTTCTATTTGTTACCTTCCTCCTCCTCATAACCTTCCTTTTCATCCTCCTCATTCTTCTCTTTGTTACTCTCCTGCTCCTCCTCCTCCTCTTCCTCTTTCATATACCCTCCTCTTCCTCCTCCTGCTCTTCCTCCTCCTCTTCTTACCCTCCTAATCTTCCTTTTCTTCCTCCTCCTACCCATTCTCTTCTGCCTCATAGCCTTCTCCTCCTCCTCCTCCTCCTCCTCTTCCTTCTTGCCTTCCATTTTCCTCTTCTTACCTTCCTAATCCTCCTCTACCACCACCACCACCACCACCACCACCACTCACAGCGGCATGCAGAGGAACAGAGTCAAGTCCAGGTCCTTCATCATGTACATTTGACCCTTGAGTAGCAGACCGCGGCAGTTGTGGAGGGACGACTGCTGGCCAGACCACGGCGCCTGGCTCGACCCGCGTCTTGGGGGTGGCCTGCAGGATATAGGGTTGGGTGTGAGTGGGAGAGAGAGAGAGAGAGGGGGGAGGGGTGAGAAGGTGGGTAGATGGGTGAGGTGGAGATATCGGGGGAGAGAGAGAGAGAGAGATGGGGAGAGAGATAGATAGATAGATAGAGAGAGAGAGAGAGAGAAGGAAGGAAACGGAGGAAAGGAAAGGAAATAAGAGAGAGAGAGAGAGAGACAGACAGAGAAAAGAGAATTAGAAAGTGAAGACATGAGAGAAAAAAATAGAAATAAAGAAATAAGAAAATGACAAAGCAAAAATAATAAAATAAACAAATAAACGACAAAAAAACATAAGAGGATCCAGTACCAAGATGAAAAGGATTGGATTCCCTTCACAGAGGATTCAATTCCCTTTAAAGGTTTCAAGTCCCGATCGTAAAGGGAGCCACAGGTGAGAGAGAGGGAGAGATGTGGGAGAGTCTAATTGGACAAGGTGAGAGGTGTAGTTTCAGGTGAGAGAGAGAGAGAGAGAGAGAGAGAGAGGGACTGATTGGGGTACGAAATATGAGATTGGGGGAAGAGGGGAGAGGTGAGACAAGATGAGGGGAAGGGAGAGGGGAAGGGAGAGGGGTGAGGATGAGGGGAAAGACAAAATGAGGGAAAAAGGGAGAAGGGAGAAGGGAGAGGGGTGGGGATGAGGGGAAAGGGTTAGTGAGAGAGAGAGAGAGAGAGAGAGAGAGAGAGAGAGAGAGAGAATGGGGAAGGGAAGAAGGAAGTGTAAAAAGGAAGAAAAAAAGAGAAGAAAACGAAGGAGGAAGAAAAATAGACATGAAAATTGAAAAAAAAAATCAAAATAAAAAAAAATCGTTCATTTCGTAATAAAAGTTGAGAAAACGACAAAAAAAACGAAAAAAAAAATAAAACAAAACAATAAAATAAAATAAGAGATAAAAATAATAAATAAATAAAAAAAAAAAAAAAAAAAAAAACAAAGAAAACGAGTGACAGAAAACGGAAGGTATTAATGGGTGACTGACATATTGTGCATGGCGTCCAGGCTGTTGGTTCGCGTGCTAGGCTCAGGTAGCTTCTTGGACTCCACCTCCCACGTCACGTTCTCAAACATCCGCACCTGAGAGAGAGAGAGAGAGAGAGAGAGAGAGGATTAGCTAGTTATCAAACCTCCCATGCCACATTTTCAAACTCACCAGAAACATTTGAAACATTTAATTATTTCCAGCATTTATACAATAGGAATATTAAATGTAAAATGTCGAGACTGTAGTATTGTGCATCTGTAAGTTAGCTTTAGAGAGAGAGAGAGAGAGAGAGAGAGAGAGTTAAGCCAGCAGGAATAATAGGATGAAAGAGAGAATTGAGAAAAGAAATATGAACAAACACGTAGGGAAAAGAAAACAGAGAGAGAGAGAGAGAGATTAAAGAAGGAAAAAGTAAGATGTAACAGAGAAGAGAAGAGAGAGAGAGAGGAAGGAAACAGAGGGAAGAAGGAAAAAAAGAAGAAAGAAAGGGAAAAAATGAAAAAACAATACAAAAGAGAGAGAGAGAGAGAGAGAGAGAGAGAGAGAGAGAGAGAGATTACCTTTATAAAGCAAACTAACCTCACACACTTCTCCTACACCCACCCACAACATCCTACACTTCCCTCCCCAAGAGTCCTACACCTTCCACTGCATCCTACACTCCACTAAGCCCCATATCTGACATCCCCCTAGTATCCTACACCCTTCAACTCACACGCAAAAATCCTTCACTTCCCACCCCAAGAATCCTATTTTTCTTCTTCTTCTTCTTCTTCTTCTTGTATTTGAACTTCAAGGTCCCTCAAAGCCAAAATTAGGGAACAAATGTCTCGACACCTCCCTCTTAAATGAAGTCGTAGGAAGACGGAAATACAGAAGCAGGCAGGGAGTTCCAGAGTTTACCAGTGAAAGGTGTGAATGATTGAGAGTACTGGTTAACTCTTGCATTAGGGAGGTGGACAGAGTAGTTAGTGGTGAATGATTGAGAGTACTGGTTAACTCTTGCATTAGGGAGGTGGACAGAGTAGTGGTGAATGATTGAGAGTACTGGTTAACTCTTGCATTAGGGAGGTGGACAGAGTAGTGGTGAATGATTGAGAGTACTGGTTAACTCTTGCATTAGAGAGGTGGACAGAGTAGTGGTGAATGATTGAGAGTACTGGTTAACTCTTGCATTAGGGAGGTGGACAGAGTAGTGGTGAATGATTGAGAGTACTGGTTAACTCTTGCATTAGGGAGGTGGACAGAGTAGTGGTGAATGATTGAGAGTACTGGTTAACTCTTGCATTAGAGAGGTGGACAGAGTAGTGGTGAATGATTGAGAGTACTGGTTAACTCTTGCATTAGGGAGGTGGACAGAGAGTAGTGGTGAATGATTGAGAGTACTGGTTAACTCTTGCATTAGGGAGGTGGACAGAGTAGTGGTGAATGATTGAGAGTACTGGTTAACTCTTGCATTAGGGAGGTGGACAGAGTAGTGGTGAATGATTGAGAGTACTGGTTAACTCTTGCATTAGGGAGGTGGACAGAGTAGTGGTGAAGGATTGAGAGTACTGGTTAACTCTTGCATTAGGGAGGTGGACAGAGTAGTTAGTGGTGAATGATTGAGAGTACTGGTTAACTCTTGCATTAGGAGGTGGACAGAGTAGTTAGTGGTGAATGATTGAGAGAGGTTAATTCATGCGTTAGAGAGTTGAACAGAATAGGGATGAGAGGAAGATGAAAGCCTTGTACAGCGAGGCCACAAGAGGAGGGGAGACATGCAGTTAGCAAGATCAGTAGAGCAGTTAGCATGAAAATAACGATAAAAGATAGAAAGAGATGCAACATTTGGGCGGTGAGAGAGAGAGAGAGAGGCTGAAGACAGTCAGTCAGAGGAGGGGAATTGATGAGACGAAAAGCCTTTGATTCCACCCTATCTAATAAAACTGTGACTGGAACCCCCCCCCCTCCCCAAACTCCTAACACCCCCACAATATCCTATAACCCCAGCATCCCACACCCCCAGTATCCTACACCGAGTATCCTACAGCCCCCAGTAGGACGTCAGGCTCCACTCACCGCCTCCCATGAAAATTTAGCCTGAGGGCGCTGGACGACAAAATGCTGCAGGAACTCGCTCCCCAGCAGGTCCTTCCCGAGCAGCTGCAGGATCCTTTCCCCAGCCAGGCGGATGTGCAGGGAGGGGTCCAGCACCAGGCCGAAGGGGAACAACAGGAACTGGGGACACGGGAGGGAAAATGAGGGGAAAGTGATGGGAGGTGTGAGATAAAGAGATAAGAAGGGAGGGGAAGAGAGAAAGCATGAATTGGGGAAATGAGGAGAGAAGGAAGGGAAAGAGGGGAAAGTTGCGAGAGGAGATGAGGGGAAAGAGAACATACAAGGGAAGTGAAGGGAAGATGAAGGGGAACAACATGAACTGCGGAGGACACGGGAGGGGAAATGAGGGGAAAGTGTGGAGATTAGGAGGGAAAGAGAGGGAAGAGGAAGTGTGGAATGAAGAGATAAGGAAAGAAGGGAGAGGAGATGAGGGAGAGGAGAGATGAGGAGAGGGGAATAAGCAATAATCTGGAGAGGGGAGAGGAAAATGAGGGGAAAATGAGGGAGGGGATGAAATAAATAGAGAGGAAAAGAGAAGGAAGTGGAGATGAGGGAAGAGCATGAATTTGGGAGATGGAAGGGGAGATGAGGGGAAGAAGGGAGGGAAAGAGGGGAGATGAGGAAGGGGAAACAGCATGAAATGAAGAGAGGGGAGAGAGGAGTGAGGGGAAAAACAGAGAGAGAGAGAGAGAGATATGAGGGGAAAGAGAGACGAAGAAGGAAAATTAGCAAGAATCTAAAGAGAGGGGAAAGGAAGATGA
>NC_059266.1:9247338-9249838 GCF_017591435.1 Portunus trituberculatus | reverse complement strand
CACACACACACACACACACACACACACACACACACACACACACACACACACACACACACACACACACACACACACACACACACACACACACACACACACACACACACACACACACACACACACACACGGATACTGTTTACATATTATTATTATTATTATTATTATTATTATTACTATTATTATTTCTCACCACCACCACCACCACCACCACCACTACTACTACTACTACTACTACTACTACTACTACTACTACTACTACTACTACTACTACTACTACTACAGCCCATTTTCTTTTTGCCATAATCAATTTGGGTTCAATATTCTGTGTTTTGCGTCATTCAGTAGTCACGTGACCAGGGCGCTCTGTGATTGGTGGAGAGAGAAACTTGCTTACCCAATCATATGTGGTGGTGGTGGTGGTGGTGGTGGTTAGTAGTAGTAGTAGTAGTAGTAGTAGTAGTAGTAGTAGTAGTAGTAGAGGAGGAGGAGGAGGAGGAGGAGGATAAGTAGGATTACGTTGATAAAAGCTTCTCCTCCTCCTCCTCCTCCTCCTCCTCCTCCTCCTACTACTACTACTACTACTACTACTACTCAAATTTATCGATATCTGTTTTCACTACGCCATGCTAAGAGGAGGAGGAGGAGGAGGAGGAGGAAGACAAAGGAACTAAAAAAAAAGAAACCGTGATAAACGAGAAGGAAGAAGAGTAAAATGGAAAAAGACAAATTGTATTACAGAAGGAAAGGAGGAGGAAGAGGAGGAGGAGGAGGAAAAGGAAGAGGAGGAGTAGAAGGAGGAGGAAGGAGGAAGAAAAATAGAAGATTGAACAATACAAAAGGAGAAAGAAAGTATGATAAAAGAGGAGGAGGAGGAGGAGGAGGAGGAATACAAATGGATATAAAGGAAGACAAACAGCAACAGACCCTTAGGTCCTTACTAGGCTGTTTGTGGAGACTATTTGCTAACTACCAGTGGTAGAGACAGGACGGCAAAGCAGAAGGCTCCTCCCCACCCACCCCTCCCTCCAGCCGAGGTTGGCAGGAAAAAAGGCGAAACCATGTGATATTAAAAAATCACATGGAATTTTAGTAGAGAGTGAAAAGGAAATGTGTAATCTACGTGTGACTACTTGTGTTTGTGGGGGAAAGTGTTAACGCTTGGTAAATGTCATGTTGTGTGTGCATTGTGTACGTGGATGCACAGTGTGTATGTCGAATGGGTGGTGCGGCAGCCTTGCCTGGCGCTTTCAAGAGAGGCAGCAGTCAATCAGGCCCCAGCTCCGTACAACCACTGTAAAAGTGCACTTCCCTTGCAAATTGATCCCCCGCCGCGATGATGTATGGTTACCCCCTGCAGCGGTGACCCTGGTACCTTAAATCCCGATGATGGTCACCTACTGTCAGGGCTCTTGACTATCCACAGCCCTTCACAGATCGAGAGTAAAAGTAGTGACCGTTCACTCCGGGCTATCTGTGTCATGTATGGAGGGTGAGAGTAATTCAAACTAACGGGCAATTTAAACCACGATCAGAGGCCCGGGAGATAAAAGAAAAGCGCAAGTTATTCGGAAATGAATAGCGACAACCGGGGATTAGATTCAAAGTATTTATCGAGGCGAACTTTGAACGTTTCGATAGTACCTGAGTTGACAACATTTGATGGCAGACCATTCCATATATTAACTATGCGATTAAAGAAAAGTGTTTGGCTTCATTTGTTACAAAACGCTTACCAACAATTTTAAAACCATTGCTTCTGGTGACATTTGACTGGTCGACTGATACGTATTTTTGAATATTCATATTTGCAAACCCATTAAAAATTTTGAAAAGCATGATAAGGTCGCCTCTTACTCTCCGTTTCTCAAGAGAAAATAAATTTAATTCCTTTAGGCGTTCCTCGTAGGATTTGTTCCGCAGCCTTGGGATCATTTTTGTTAATCTGCGTTGTATTTTTTCTAATTTTTCGATATCTTTTTTGTAATACGGTGACCAAAACTGAACATTGTATTCGAGATGTGGACGGACGAGTGAGTTATATAATGTTAATATTATTTTCTCAGACTTGAAAGTGAAAGATCGTCCAATGAAACCAACTAATTTATTCGCAGTTTTGACGACTTCAGTACAGTGTTTGCTAGGCTTGAGGTCTGCTGAAACAATGACACCAAGATCTTTTTCTTTGTCCACACTCGTCATTGGGGTATTATTCATCTTGTATGTCGCCTGAGGATTTTGATTTCCTATGTGTAAAACGTGGCATTTATCTATATTGAATTTCATTTGCCACTTGTTTGACCATTCGATGAGAGTATCTAAATCTCTTTGCAAAAGTTGTCTTTGGCTTTCTGAGTCTACTCTGTTTGCAATTTTTGTGTCATCTGCGAATTTTGAGAGCTTACAATTTATTCTTTCATCAATGTCGTTAATATATCCTTGAGGAACGCCACTGCTTACGTTAATCCAGTCTGAAGATTTACCATTGATCACAACTCGCTGT
>NC_059266.1:9227338-9229838 GCF_017591435.1 Portunus trituberculatus | reverse complement strand
CGCCTACCACAAATACAAAACAACGCACAATGAAAGAGACAAGACTGAGCATGACCAATTGCGACGCAATGCTAAAAAACTTATAAGGAAAGTAAGAAAATTATGAGCTCCATATCGCCAATCGTAGCAAGACAAATCCTAAAGAGTTTTTCAGTTATATCAGAACTAAAAAAGCAATAGCTTCATCAATAGGGCCGCTAGCTCTAGACAATGGCGAACACACGGACGACGAAATTGAAATGGCTATTAAATTAAACAATTACTTTGCGTCAGTCTTCACTGAAGAAAATTATTCAGAAAATCAGCCAACTGCACCAAATCACAGCAATAATGTCTGTTTAAATACGTGCGATATCCAAGAAAATGTAATTTTGAGCGCAATAAATAAAGTTAAAACAAACAAAACTCCTGGTCCCGATAAAATTTCTCCACGAATACTAAAAGAGGCAAAGAAAGAACTTGTTAAACCATTGTCTATCCTCTTTAATAAATCACTTAGCACTCGTAAAGTTCCTGATGACTGGAAACTCGCTAACGTAACTCCAATCTTTAAAAAAGGTGACAAGTCTCAAACTAGAAATTATCGACCAATTAGCCTCACTTCAGTGGTAGGTAAATTAATGGAGACAGTTTTGAGGGATAAAGTTGTTGCATTCTTAGAAAGTAACAACATAATAAACGAATCACAACATGGATTTAGAAACAAGCGGTCATGTTTAACAAATTTACTTGACTTTTTCCATGATATATATAATTTGTACGACAACACTAGAGCGGTTGATGTCATATATCTTGACTTCCAAAAGGCTTTTGACAAAGTGCCACATAAACGTCTTATCAACAAAGTAAAAGCGCATGGTATAACTGGTGACATTGCAGCGTGGATCGAGGATTGGTTGTCTGATCGTAAACAGCGAGTTGTGATCAATGGTAAATCTTCAGAATGGATTAACGTAAGCAGTATATATATATATATATATATATTTTTTATTATATATATTAACGACATTGATGAAAGAATAAATTGTAAGCTCTCAAAATTCGCAGATGACACAAAATTGCAAACAGAGTAGACTCAGAAAGCCAAAGACAACTTTTGCAAAAGATTTAGATACTCTCATCGAATGGTCAAACAAGTGGCAAATGAAATTCAATATAGATAAATGCCACGTTTTACACATAGGAAATCAAAATCCTCAGGCGACATACAAGATGAATAATATCCCAATGACGAGTGTGGACAAAGAAAAGATCTTGGTGTCATTGTTTCAGCAGACCTCAAGCCTAGCAAACACTGTACTGAAGTCGTCAAAACTGCGAATAAATTAGTTGGTTTCATTGGACGATCTTTCACTTTCAAGTCTGAAAAATAATATTAACATTATATAACTCACTCGTCCGTCCACATCTCGAATACAATGTTCAGTTTTGGTCACCGTATTACAAAAAAGATATTGAAAAATTAGAAAAATACAACGCAGATTAACAAAAATGATCCCAAGGTTGCGGAACAAATCCTACGAGGAACGCCTAAAGGAATTAAATTTATTTTCTCTTGAGAAACGGAGAGTAAGAGGCGACCTTATCATGCTTTTCAAAATTTTTAATGGGTTTGCAAATATGAATATTCAAAAATACGTATCAGTCGACCAGTCAAATGTCACCAGAAGCAATGGTTTCAAAATTGTTGGTAAGCGTTTTGTAACAAATGAAGTCAAACACTTTTTCTTTAATCGCATAGTCAATATATGGAATGGTCTGCCATCAAATGTTGTCAACTCAGGTACTATCGAAACGTTCAAAGTTCGCCTCGATAAATACTTTGAATGTAATCCCCGGTTGTCGCTATTCATTTCCGAATAATTTGCGCTTTTTCTTTTATCTCCCGGGCCTCTGATCGTGGTTTAAATTGCCCGTTAGTTTAAATTACTCTCACCCTCCATACATGACACAGATAGCCCGGAGTGAACGGTCACTACTTTTACTCTCGATCTGTGAAGGGCTGTGGATAGTCAAGAGCCCTGACAGTAGGTGACCATCATCGGGATTTAAGGTACCAGGGTCACCGCTGCAGGGGTAACCATACAGTGTGCGGCGCCCTTTAAAGGGAAGTGCACTTTACAGTGGTTGTACGGAGCTGGGGCCTGATTGACTGCTGCCTCTCTTGAAAGCGCCAGGCAAGGCTGCCGCACCACCTTTTTGACTCCACACTGTGTTTACATACATACTACACTACACTGCATACACGCACAGATAGCCCAGAGTGAACGGTCACTACTACTACTCTCGACCTGTGACGGGCTGTGTTTGGAGAGGGCCTTGTCAACCATTGATCATCATCGGGAACTAAGTACCAGGGATCAATGTTGCAAGGGGTTATCAGCGTACGGCGTCCCTACAGGGAAAGTATGCTATCTCAGTGGATTGAACGGAGCTGGGGCCTGATTGACTGCTGCCGCACCACCCATTCGACATACACACTGTGCATCCACGTACACAA
>NC_059266.1:9199838-9207338 GCF_017591435.1 Portunus trituberculatus | reverse complement strand
AATAGAAATGAGATGAGAGAGAGAATGAAAACAGAAAATTCAAGGAAAATAAGAAAAGAAGAAATAAAACAGAGAGAGAGAGAGAGAGAGAGAGAGAGAGATTAATGAACGAAAGATGAAATATAGAAGATTAATATGAAAAAAGATAAAAAGAGAAATAGTTAAAATAGAGAGAGAGAGAGAGAGAGAGAGAGAGAGAGAGAGAGAGAGAGAGAGAGAGAGAGAGAGAGAGAGAGAGAGAGAGAGAGAGATACACACAGACAGACACTAACACGACCCCTTCCTCCCCCCCCCCTACAGACACCGCCCCCGCTTCTCCCCCAGCTGGAGATTTCGCAAAGGTTTCTACAGAAGAGGAAAACACGTTTACGAGGACGACCACCCCTGAAAAGTACGACGTCAAAACTTTAGATAAGACCACCTAACCTTTAAGTACGACCTCAAACCTTCAAGTACGACCTCATGCCTTCAAGTACGACCTCATCTCATCAAGTACGACCGCCCAATCTTCAAGTACGACCAACCAGTCTTCAAGTACGATCCCATCTCATCATGTACGACCACCCAGGCTTCAAGTACGACCTCATGTCATCAAGTACGACCACCCACCTTAAGTACGACCTCATCTCATCAAGTACGACCACCCAAGCTTCAAGTACGACGTCAAATCTTCACGAGAACGAACACCCACCGTCAAGTACGACCTCAATCCTTCAAGTACGACCACCCACCTCTACTAGTACGAGCACTTTTTTCAATTTTACACAAGTTTTTTTTAATATTTAGTTTAGTCTAGAGAGAGAGAGAGAGAGAGAGAGAGAGAGAGAGAGAGAGAGAGAGAGAGAGAGAGAGAGAGAGAGAGAGAGAGAGAGAATGTGCTACTTAAGTTAGTAAAAAAGAGCAAGGAAGTTTAATGGTCTCTTTAAAGCAAATAGAGGAGGAAGAGGAGGAGGAGGAGGAAGAGGAGGAGGAGGAGGAGGAGGAGGAGGAGGAGGAAACACATGCATATCCAATTGTTCTGTCAGTATCACACACACACACACACACACACACACACACACACACACACACACACACACACACACACACACACACACACACTGGCCTTATTTCTTTTCCCCCTTTATATTTACACTCTCTCTCTCTCTCTCTCTCTCTCTCTCTCTCTCTCTCTCTCTCTCTCTCTCTCTTTTCCCCATCCCTCCTCTTCTCTCTTCTCATTCCCTCTCCTTCACATTCCTCCCTCCTCCTCCTCCTCCTCCTCCTCCTCCTCCTCCTCCTCCTCCTCCTCCTCCTCCTCTTCCTCCTCTTCCATGCATACCTTACCTGACCTTACCTAGCTCACCACACCCGCTTGCCTCTCAGCCATGTGTAGTAGTGGTGGTGGTGGTGGTGGTGGTGGTGGTGGTGGAGGAGGAGGAGGAAGAGGAAGAGTAAAAGTGATAAATAGTGAAAGAAAATACAAGACAATTAGTCCATGAGAAATATTTGGCAGGTGTTGAGAGAGAGAGAGAGAGAGAGAGAGAGAGTGGGGGAAGGGGGCGAAGGAGACGTGTAGTACAAACAAGTATACGACACACACACACACACACACACACACGCGCGCGCGCGCGCACACACAATGGAGGATCAGAACCTCTACTATAAAGGTTTTAATATCTTTTAAAGGATCGTAACCTTTATAAAGAGGATCAGAAGAGTTAGAAGCTTATAAAGGATTATAGAAAGTTTGCAGAAGGTTGTAGAAGAAAGTAGAAAGTAAAAATGTTATAGAAATTAAAGAAGTGTGTGTGTGTGTGTGTGTGTGTGTGTACAGGTGTTCGTCTTCCGGCAGTTAGACAGGTAGGCAGGCAGGCAGGTGAGGTAGTCTCTCTCTCTCTCTCTCTCTCTCTCTCTCTCTCTCTCTCTCTGAGCTGTATCAATTAATTATTTTGCTGCTATTGTTGTGTTTTTTTGAAGCACATAATATATTGCACCTATGGCAGTGTATAAAGTGTGTCAGTGTGTGTGTATATGTGTGTGTGTGTGTGTGTGTGTGTGTGTGTGTGTCTTTATATAATTTCTAAAAAGGAATAAGAAAATATAGAATATTAAAAAATAAGAGAAAGAAATGTGTAACTATAATTCTTTTGTATATTTTCTCTCTTTCTTCTTTTTCTTCTCTTATAATTAAAAAAAAGAAAAAAAAGAAGAAAAGAAAAGGAAGAAAAAACGCTGAACTTAATTTTTCTGCACTATATTTCAATTTTACTTTTTTTCTTCTTGTTTTCTTCTCCTAAAGTTAAAAAGAAGAAAGAAGAAGAAGAAGAAGAAAGAAAAAGAAGAAAATGCGTAACTTAATTTGTCTTTACTACATTTCCTTTTCTTCTTTTTTCTTCTCTTACAGTTCAAAAAAAGAAGAAAAAGAAAGAAAAGAAGAAAAATGCGTGACTTAGTATTTCCTTTCTATATTTCCTTTTCTTTTTTCTTCTTTTTCTTCTCATATAAAAAAGAAAGAAAAGAAGAAAATGAGGAAGAAAAAAGAAGAAAAAATATGTAATTGTTAGTATTTCCTTTCTATGTTTCCTTTTCTTCTTTTTTCTTCTTTTTTTCTTCTCGTATAAAAAGAAAAGAAAAAAGAAAAAAAATGCATAACTTTTCATTTTCTTTATCATATTTCCTTTCTTCTTTTTTCTTCTTCCTTCTTACAGTTAAAAAAAAAGGAAAAGAAAAAGAAAAGAAGAAAAATACGTAACTGTTGATATTTCCTTTCTATATTTCTTTTCTTCTTTTTTTCTCCTTTTTTTTCTTCTCTTACAGATAAAAATGAAAGAGAAGAAAAAGAAGAAAATAAAGAATGTTGTATAGCCATTACGTTCACTACTCGCTGTATTTCGTGTCAATTTAATATTTTTCCTTAATTTTACCACCTGTATCACTCACACGGTTCTATTAATAAATTGATATTATGTATATTTTTCCTTGTTTTCCCTCACGTACAGCTGAGAGAGAGAGAGAGAGAGAGAGAGATTCAGCGCTCCTGCCACACACACATACACACACACACACACAGTCAGTTATTTAGCTCTGAATGACACTAATCACCAAGAGAGAGAGAGAGAGAGAGAAATGATTCAAAACGATGAGAGAGAGAGAGAGAGAGAGAGAGAGAGAGAGAGAGAGAAACTGACACTCTAACAGACTCAAAATATAAGAAATTATTCAAAACGATGAGAGAGAGAGAGAGAGAGAGAGAGAGAGAGATTTTACATAATATACATCAATTGTAGAAATAATGGATGACAGACAAACAAACAAACAGACAGCCTACTCCTCCTCTTCCTGCTCCTCCCGCTCCTCCTTTTCCTCCTCCTCCTGCTGCAGTTGTCCTTGAGTGGTACCAGAGAGAGAGAGAGAGAGGGGGTAGTTTAAAATTAGCAACATTCCCAAAATATGTAAAGAAAAAAATGTACAAGAAAGTTGAACCTAACGGATAACACACACACACACACACACACACACACACACACACACACAGAGAGAGAGAGAGAGAGAGAGAGAGAGAGAGAGAGAGAGACCGCATTTTGGCTCAAGCACAAGCAGGCAAAGCAGAGCTAGGAGAGAGTGTGTGTGTGTGTGTGTGTTGGCGCTGGTTTCGGGTGAATTTCGCAAGACTGGCAACGCGACGCACTCCTCTTTCTCTCTCTCTCTCTTTCTCTCTCTCTCAAGGTCATTCCTCTATGGAAGGTCGCGGGATAAACAGTGCCTGCTTGCCTCCTCTCTCTCTCCGCGCCGCCTCACCTCTCCTTTGCGATCCCGTTAGCGCTGAAGAAAATGACGGAGCATACAGACATATTGCGACGTTTCATATTTCCGATACTAAGCGTTTATTTACCCATCCCTCCCTTCATTGTGTGGTGCAATATACCGTCTGGGGTGGGAAATATAGCAGTGGTGTTACGTAATGGAAATATGGCGCATAGGATTGAAGAAGTCTGTAAACCACTCGCAATGCATCTCCTCGGCCGATCAGTGACGTTAAACAACAGGGTGTCCGCTCAGTACGTGGATGGGTGACCGCGGGAGAGAGGAAAAAAAATTAAGATTATTTCAAATCGCTTATATTTAGTTATTTCTCCCCTAATTTTGTGGTTTAGTCTATCAGTTGGGATGAAGGAGACTTAAAGGGAGAGTTATGTAACGCAAATATAGTTAAATACGTAGTTAGCAATGTTTTTTTAAAAGGTTTCTCTTAAAAATGATGTATAGTACAGTATCCCCTCGGTAAGATAAAGTCACATGGTACATAATTATCAAGTACTGGGAGACGTAGCTAAATGCGTAGTTATGTAGGCTTTGCACGCGAAGCACTTCTGTCGCGGTGCCTTCATTCTGCCTCCACGAAGGGCTTCTTTCAGACACAGAGAAGCAAGAAGGCGATGGTGGAGATAACGTCCAATTTTAAGAGAACTTTTTTTTTTTTGTGTGTGTGTGTGTGTGTGTGTGTGTGGCTTACAGCTCTCTAATTTCGGTTTCTATGTGTGTGTGTGTGTGTGTGTGTGTGTGTGTGTGTGTGTGTAATTCACCACGTTTCCTGCTGGTCTATTGTGTGTGTGTGTGTGTGTGTGTGTGTGTGTGTGTGTGTGTTCAATGTTGTACAGGGATGGCGAGGAATTGTGGCACGTCATTCTACTAACCCCCACATGCCACATATTTCATCCTCCTTTCACAAATGTAATCAATAGTCAGTCTTCCGGGAATACCGTCAGCTTCATAAACCCAATGGCAAACACACGGCTCTTCCCACGGCCAGGCGAAGCACCCTCTCACCTCACAACGCGCACTTATCACCCTTTGCTTTGAAACTCCTTGCTCTTCCCACCACAGCTATTCTCAAAGGCCACCGAGATGATTAGCCGGGTTCTCAAGAGTGCTCCTCCTCTCAGCTATTAAAAATCTTGTTAATATGTCACTAGAACCATAAAAAATCACCTTTAACTTGAGCCTTTTGGATGTTATGGAAGCGCGGCGCAGAAGTGTCTTGAGAATACCATTAACACACACACACACGCACCTCAGATCCACTTCATTGATGCATTTCCCTAAAATTACACGCATTTTGAACTCCTGACTTTTGGTGAGGCGCAGAAGGAGGAAGAGGGGGATGGGCGCTGAGGAGTGGGGAATAGGATGGGCTAACGTTGAGAGAAGGCGAGGCGGTGACGGGAGCAGGCAGGCAGGGAGGGAAGAAGGGGGAGGCGGAGGTATGGAACATCGACCCGTCTGGAAGGGAGCAGGGGAGTGGCTGGGGGATGGCAGGGAGGGAAACAGGACTGGTGGGAGAGGAAGGAATGTGAGCGCGATATGAAGGAAGGGGAAGGAGGGACGAGGGGGGAACAGGAGCTGGCAAGGATGCAGGCGCTGTGACCCGCTATGGTGAGGATGAGGCAGGAACAGAGGGAGAGAAAGGGAGGCAAAGGGGCTACTTAAGGGATGAGGAAGAGTAAAGGGAGGGAGAGAGGGAGACATTAGAAGCTACAAACTCCCAGTAACCATTACAAGGTGTGATATAGGAAAGAATTGCTAATCATACGTCATATTTGCGATTTTGAAAGGCTGTGTGACGTGTGTGCTGTGTAACTATGATGTAATGCTTATTATGCCTTCACTAGCAAACTCCGCCCCTCTTACGGTGTATATTTCAGTTATAAGGACTGTTATGTACGTTCCTGTGTGTGTGCATGTACGTGTGTGTGAGTGTGTACGTACCATGGGTGGATGTACGCGTGTGTGGAATTCCGTGTGTAAGTGTGTGCGTGCGTGCGTGTGTATTGTGTGGCGTGTTACCCAAAAACTTGCCAGATTTTACTTTAAGATTCAACATCTAGAGGTTTTCTTGTGTTATTTCAGTCATTCTGTGCCTCCTTAACCTGAATATTGCGGTTACTATGTCCAAAGAACGAGAAGAGATGAAAGAACCGATGTTTTGTGTTGAAACAAGACGAGAATTGGGAGATGAAAGTATGTGGGTGGAGCCAGACTTCCTCAGTGAACCTCTACGTGGATGAGAGATGAATGCATACCCAAATATCTCCCTTATTTTACCTCCCCACCGATGTCTGGCGAACGTGGGAGCACAGTGGGGATTAGTTCAATGGCCGGGGGTGCTAACCAAGCCGCGGGATGCCAGGAGGAAACAAGGAGAACCGACAAAACACGCTCACTATTTCCATCAAGCCATGTGATAGAGACGCCATTTTCTGACCTCCTCGTCTGCTCCCCCATCCCTTCCCTGCTTCCTCCACCCTTACCGCGTCCCTCCTTCCTCATCTCTCCTCCCCATTCCTCCCTGTCTCCCCCATCAGCCAGACTGTAAACACAACACTGGGAACCCTTCAGTACGTGACTAGCAGTTGTGAGGGGAGGTAGTGTTGAAGGAAGAGGCGTGCGCTAACTGATTTCACGCCTCAGCCTCCTCGTGTGGTGAAGGAACGGGCTCTGGGTGATGATACAAGCACCCCAACGCCCTCCGGAGTGGTGAAACGGACGGTGCAGTGCGTAGGAGGCGCCGCAGGGGTGATTTTATCTTTGACCACGCTAAAGAAGACGTTTAGCATTATTTTTAGCCCACACTGCCACACTAGAAGGAAGGAACGTAGCGAGGTAGTCAGCTCGTGTGTGTGTGTGTGAGTGGTAGTGTCTCTTTAAATCCTTCCCTTCCTGGATTACACGACCCTGCTGTCTAGTATATTTAGCTCCTGCAAGACACACGCACTCACACACTCACCCGTACTCTCTCACTCCCTCGCACACGCACGCATACACTCACGCGCGCTGGCTGAAACGGTGGAAATTAGAGGAAATAAGTGGAAATTCTTGTGTGTTGACGTAAAGGAGGTCCACCTGAAGATTACTTGTGTGTTTTCTTGGCCACAGTGGTGTGAGAGGTGGAGGAGGCCGTGAGGGGGTCGTGTAGCAAGCTGGCGGGAGAGGAGAGAGAAGAGAGTTGCGTCACTTCTCTGCCTCATATCTACTACTGCTTCTACTGCTACTGCCACCTCTCCTGCCTCAGATCCACTCCCTGCAAAAAAGAGGAGTGAAAAATACTCATACACACACACGCTAATACGAGAAGTGGAAGAAATGAGAGAGAGGTGAGAAAGATTACCTAACACGGAATAACAGAAGAAGAAGACACGGGAAAAGGAAGTGAGAAAAGTGGAAAATACTCATTACAGGGAGGAAAAGTACCGAAAAGAAGATCCGTGAAGGAAAAAAGTACTCAGGAACACACACACACACACACACACACACACACACACACACACACACACGCTGGAAATTTGAATGTTGAAGCTGTGTGGTTCAAGACGACCTCAAATTGACGTCAGGAGGACAGGGAAGTCGTGGGTGCACAAGCGAGGTGCCTTCCCCGCCCACGGCACGCCCATACCAGCACCACGGCACCTACGTGACCAAGGGCGTGGGCTCTAGCCCTCGCCCACGCCGCCACGCCCGTAC
>NC_059266.1:9182338-9184838 GCF_017591435.1 Portunus trituberculatus | reverse complement strand
CTCTCTCTCTTTGTCATTACTTCTCTTTTATTTTATTTTATTATCTTTATTTTTCTTTATTTTTCTTTATTTTATCTTCCCTTGACGTCATGAGAGAGAGAGAGAGAGAGAGAGAGAGAGAGAGAGATAATCGATGAGATGTTTATTTTATCTTGTATTTTTTAGAGTGTGTTGGCTCTCTCTCTCTCTCTCTCTCTCTCTCTCTCTCTCTCTCTCTCTCTCTCTCTCTCGATGAAGCGTGAATGAAAAAGAAAATCCGCACGAGAGAGAGAGAGAGAGAGAGAGAGAGAGAGAGAGAGAGAGACTTTTATTTAGGCAAAGAAAATTGAGAGAAAATGTGGACTATTTTCTTTTTCTCTCACATTTTCTCATTTTCTCACTTTTTTTAGTAGTAGTACATGTTGTTGCTGTTGTTGTTCTTGTTGTTTTAGTGGTGGTGGTGGTCGTAGTGGGAGCAGCAGCAGCAGCAGCAGCAGCAGTAGTAGTAGTAGTAGTAGTAGTAGTAGTAGTAGTAGTAGTAGTTTTTGTTCTATTTTTCCTTCCTCCTCCTCCTCCTCCTCCTCCTCCTCCTCCTCCTCCTCCTCCTCCTCCTCCTCCTCCAAACTCGTATTCATAAACCCATTATCTAGAGAGAGAGAGAGAGAGAGAGAGAGAGAGAGAGAGATATGATTACAAGAGATAAGATAAAGATAACTTTTGAAAACACACACACACACACACACACACACACACACACACACACCGCGTAGTGTAGTGGTTAGCACGCTTGACTCACAATCGAGAGGGCCGGGTTCGAGTCCCGGGAAGCGGCGAGGCGAATGGGGTTGGGTGTTAATGTGTGGGGTGTGTTCACCTAGCAGTAAATAGGTAGGGGATGTAACTGGAGGGGTTGTGGCCTCGCTGTCCCGGTGTGTGGAGTGTGTTGTGGGCTCAGTCCTACCCGAAGATCGGTCTATGAGCTCTGACACCGCTCCGTAATGGGGAAGACTGGCTGGCTGACCAGCTGAAAACCGAGGTGAGTTACACACACACACACACACACACACACACACACACACACTAAAAAAAAAAAAAAACTCACGTGTGTTTGTCTGTCTGTAAGTCTGTATGTTATCTAATGTCATATAATATTTGTAATAAAAAAAATCCTCGTAAATAAATGTAAACAAGAGTACCAAGATGGTGGCGGATTCAGTGAAGGTACCAGGGACGCCATCTTGGTACTCTCACTTCACGTGTAAACCTTCCTTATCGTATCAGTAACCTTGTGATAATGCCCCGGGGGTGTGCTGGTGCCCTCTCCCCTCTCCTTCTCTCACTCACTCATTCACTCACTGGCGCTGTTGTTGCTCGTGGTGGTGGTGGTGGTATTATTATTATTATTATTATTATTATTATTATTATTATTACTACTACTACTACTACTACTACTACTACTACTACTACTACTACTACTAGTTACTATTGTTATTTTTTATTGTTTTTTTTTTTTTTTTTGTTTTTTGTTTCTTGTTTTGCCATTGTGTGTGTGTGTGTGTGTGTGAGAGAGAGAGAGAGAGAGAGAGAGAGAGAGAGAGAGAAGCGTATTACCTTATACAATATAGATTAGTTTGATTCAGTTTATCATATACATTTTTCTTCTTCTTCTTCTTCTTTGTAGTAAGTTATTGAATTCACCTCCTCCTCCTCCTCCTCCTCCTCCTCCTCCTCCTCCTCCTCCTCCTCCTCCTCCTCCCACCTGCACCACCACCACTGTTATTGCGTGTTGGTGAGCGCCAGTGGCAGTGTCAGAGTGCCAGTATTAGCACCAGCAGTCTCGTGACCCCAGATGGCACCCTTGCCTTAAAAGGACGCCCTCCCATTGGCTGGCCGCTGGTGACGTCACGGGGCGCTATGCTATATAAAGGCGGTGACGAGTCAGCGCCCTGGCAGACCCCCGCTAGACGTCTTCAGGTGTTGGTGGTGGGTGGGTGGGTGGGTGGTGGTGGTGGTGGTGGTGGTGGTGGTGATTGTGGTGTGGTAAGGTGGGGTAGGGTAGGGTTGTGTTGCTACTACTACTACTACTAGTACTATTGCTACTACTACTACTACTAGTACTAGTACTATTGCTACTACTACTACTACTAGTACTATTGTTACTACTACTACTACTACTACTAGTGCTACTGCTACTACTACTACTACTACTTTTTCTTCGTCTTATTTTCATAATTTTCTTCTTCTTCTTCTTCTTCTTTCTTCTTCTTCTTCTTCTTCTTCTTCTTCTTCTTCTTCTTCTTCTTCTTCTTCTTCTACTACTACTACTACTACTACTACTACTACTACTACTTTTCCTCTACAAGCCCGGAAAGACACACACACACACACACACACACACACACACACACACACACACACTTCAAGATGCAAACAAATGACACTTGCTTGCATATTAATACATCTCTCTCTCTCTCTCTCTCTCTCTCTCTCTCTCTCTCTCTCTCTCTCTCTCTCTCTCTCT
>NC_059266.1:9069838-9174838 GCF_017591435.1 Portunus trituberculatus | reverse complement strand
AGAGTGGATTTGTTTTTCTTGTTTTTCTTCTTTTTTTCTTGTCTTTCTTTTCTTTCCACTTGTGTAGCACTGAACACTGAGAGAGAGAGAGAGAGAAGCTGGTTTTTATTTTTATTTTTTTTCATAAATACAACAAATTTTCCTCTCTCTCTCTCTCTCTCTCTCTCTCTCTCTCTCTCTCTCTCTCTCTCTCTCTCTCTCTCTCTCTCTCTCTCTCTCTCTTATCGCATTATCACCCCCATGCATTGTGCCGTGAGTTGACCTGACCTGACATGACCTGACCTCCCCCCACCTCCAACACCACCCCCATTCCCCGTGCCCCGTCCGCCTCGTGCCCCGCCCCCCGTCCGCTTCGTGCCCCGCCCCCGTGCCCCGTCTGCTCCGTGTCGTCGTCTGTGGAATGAAGTCGCTTTCGGTTCGGTTCGATTCGGCGAGGAAAGGAAAGCATTTGGCGATGTCTTCTTATTTTTCTTATTGTTTTTCTTGTTTTCTTTGTGTTTTTTTTTTTTTCTCTCTTCCCTTGTTTCTTTTTTTTCTCTTTTCCCTTGTTTTTTTTCATGATTTTTTTTCGTTTCTTTTCTTTTCCCTTTTTGTTTTGTTTTTCTCTCTTATTTACGTTTTCTTTTTCTCTTTTCATTCCTTGTTCTTGAAATCTGTCCTTTATTCTCTCGCTGAACTTCTGTGACCAATTATCATCTCCCTCTCCACTCTCACTCCACCTCCCTTATCCTCACTCTTCCTTCCTTCTCCTCCACCCTCGCTCCACCCTTGCTCCACTCTCCCTCTACTCTCACCACTCTTCGTCCACTTTTCCTACACTCTCCCATGTTTCAACTCTCTCCTCTCACTCGACTCTCCCATTTTCACCCCCTTATTCCACTCTCCCCTCTCCCTCCATCCACTCTTCCCCCTCCACCGTGAGTCCGCCATCCACCCCCCACCCCCGCTCCACCCCCAGTGACCGCCGTGAGCCAGAGCCCGCCCTGAGTGGTCCTGATTGGCTCTTTCCGCTCATCTTCGACTTCATATTTGTCGACGGAAATTTGGTCCTTGTGGCCAAGTAAGTGTGTTTCCCTTGTGTTGTTTTGTTGTTGTGTTTCTTTTTTTTTTTTTTTTTGTTCTATTGATTTTTTTTTTTCTTGTTTTTTTTCTATTTTTTTCTCGTTTTTTTTTTATTCTTGTTTGATTTATTTATTTTTTTATTATGGATTTTTAAACTACCTGTTTTTTTCTTTCGTTTCATTTCATTTTTTCATTTCATTTCATTTCATTTTCTTTCATTTCATTTCATTTTCTTTCATTTTCTTTCATTTCATTTCATTTTCTTTCATTTCATTTTCTTTCATTTTCATTTAATTTTCTTTATTTCATTTTCTTTCATTTCATTTCATTTTCTTTCATTTCATTTTATTTATCATTCATTATCACTTACCTCCATTCATTAACCTCATTATATCTCTTCCCTTTATCCAGTTCATTTATCCTCCTCCCCCTTCTCCTCCTCCTCCTCCACCACCACCCACAATTCCTACAAGTTTGAGCCAAGACAACTTAGAGATAGAAAAAATAAATAATTCAATATTCTTTTTAATCATCCATGACTGTGACAGAGAGAAGGAATGTCCGTCTGTCTGTCTGTCTGTCTGTTTTTTTCTTCTTTTTTTATGTAAGACGAGGAAATGGCCAATGGCAACAAAAAAATTAAAAAAGAAAAAAAAAAGATTACTGATTAATATGTTTGTCCGTCTGTCTGTCTGTCTATCTGTATGTCTGAGATAAACTCCTACTGCTACTATTTCTCCTGTAATAGTAGTAGCAGTAGTAATAATAGTAGTGGTAGTAACTTTTTTTCATAACTGACAAAGATTAACTAGAATGAAGGAAGTAAGGAAGGCATGTTTGTCTGTCTGTCTGTCTGTCTATCTATCTAGTTGTCTGTCTGTCTGTATGTATGGCTGAGATAAGCTATTAATATTTCTCCTGTAGTAGTGAACTAATATTAATAGTAGTAGCAGTAGTAAGGTTCGTATTGAAAAACACTGCTTCTCATCACGACTGTTTTCCAAGGCCACAGAGATGACGAGCGGGGTTTTTAAGAGTGTTTTTCCAGTTAATAAAGCAGAAATCATGTCACTCTGCCTCTAGAATTATAAAAACACCCTTAAAAACTCATGTCAATTTAAGTAAAGCCTTTTGAAATAGTGAAGGTGAAGCGCAGGAGTGTTTTGAGATGAGGAGCCTTAAAAGTAGTAGTAATAGTAATAACTTGAAATGACACCTGCTTTATTTTACACGCTTTTTAATGGTAACAGTTGTGAAAGGTTGTAATTTGTAAAGCTGTGTGTAAATACTAATGTTTTTTATTTAATTAATGGTAGTAATGTGTGTGTGTGTGTGTGTGTGTGTGTGTGTGTGTGTGTGTGTGTGACTCTTTGCACACTACACCACTCTGCCAGTGTTACCTTTTCACACTGAGGGCATTGTGGTGGAGAGAGAGAGAGAGAGAGAGAGAGAGAGAGAATGGTGTTATGTTCTATTTCAGCATGTGTAATGAGAGAGAGAGAGAGAGAGAGAGAGAGAGAGAGAGAGAGAGAGAGAGAGAGAGAGAGAGAGAGCACTAATACCACCCACCCAAATTCCAGAGAGAGAGAGAGAGAGAGAGAGAACTAACACCACCCAATCCTACACACACACCTGTAACACCACTCCTTCCATTACAGCAAGTCCAGCATGGAGGTTCAGATCCCCCAGGCCATGGTGAATCTGCAGGTGTGGGTGCCCCCGGGGTACAACCTGGAGCCCATCACCACCCAGTTCGACACCAGCAGGTAGGAAGCACCAAACAGGGGATCGGAAGCAGGAATGGTGAAGGGAGAGCTGGAATAGGAGGATTGGGAAAGGGATTAGAAGGTTAGTATAGGATATGGAATGATTAAGAAAGGGACTAGAAGGATTAACAGGAAGTAGAAGGATTAATAAAGGAAATAGAAGGATTAACATAGGATTTGTAGGATTAACATAGGATTTGAAGGATTAACAAAGGTATTAGAAGGATTAACATGGGATTTGAAGGATTAACAAAGAGAAGGATTAACAGGATTTGATAGATTAACAAAGGGATTAAGGGATTAGATGGATTAACACAGATTGAGAAGGATTGATATAGGATTTGAAGGATTAACAGGATTTCAAAGGTATAGGATAGGAAGGGAAGGATATAGGAAGTAGGAATCAGGAAATAGGATGGTTAAAAATAGAAATTGGAAGATTAAGACAGGATTTTGAAGGATTAAGATAGGATTTGAAGGGTTTAGGAATCAGGAATCAGGAATGGCAAGGGTTAAGAGAAATTAGAAGGGTTAACATGAATAGAAGGACCTATAGGAATGGAAAGGATACTATTACTCTCTCTCTCTCTCTCTCTCTCTCTCTCTCTCTCTCTCTCTCTCTCTCTCTCTCTCTCTCTCTCTCTCTCTCTCCTCCCTCCCTCCCTCCCACACTCATCACCATTACCAATTTTCGTCATTGACACTTGCTTCCCACATCCTCCTTCCACTTAACTACTACTTCTCTCTCTCTCTCTCTCTCTCTCTCTCTCTCTCTCTCTCTCTCTCTCTCTCTCTCTCTCTCTCTCTCTCTCTCTCTCTCTCCTCACTTCACCTCACCTCACCTCACTTAACTTTACCTAACCTTGCCTCACCCCACCCCACCCCACCTCACCCCACCCCACCTCACCCCACCCCACAGCTACCTTGGATCTGGGGGAAGGTTTGGGTGGTTCCTGCCGGCGTCCCTCCTCGACTCCAACGCCTTCATCGTTGAGCACTGGAGGTCCTTCATCACCAAGGACTCCCCTGCCCTCAGGATCTTCCACAGGACCCCGGAAGGTAAGCTGTAGGATGCTTTAGGACACTGTAGGATGCTCATAATTTTATATTTAGACCATGAATTTAAATGATTGTAGGAATCCTTGTGTGTTAATTTATTTTTATTTTTTATTATATTTATTTGATTTTAAGGCTTACTCTGTCTCCTGGACCTGCTCGGGGACTGGCATCTAAGTGGGTCTGTCCTCGGCCAGGTTTCCCCTACTACAACAAAAAATGAAGGCTGTGTTTTGAATTTTTCCTTCCTTCCTTCCTTCTTTCTTACTTTTATCTTCCTTTCCTTTCCTTTCCTTTCCTTTCCTTTCCTTTCCTTTCTTTTCCTTGCCTTGCCTTTTTGTTCCTCTCCTCTCTTTTCTCCCTCCCTTCTCCTTCGTATTTGTATCCTTCCTTCCTTGTCTTTCTCTTCCCTCCTTTCTTCTACCTTCCCTTCCCTTCCCTTCCCTCTCCTCTCCTCTCCTCTCCTCTCCTCTCCTCTCCTCTCCTCTCCTCTCCTCCACCACCTCCTCCTCCCTCCTACTTCCTTCCTTCTACTTTCCCTTCCCTGCCCCTCCGTGACCCCCTCTCCTCACCATCTCAGAACTGAAGACGCTGAGTCACAAAGTAAGGGACCCGGTGACCCAGGAGTACTATTGCCCAGAGGACCTTGAGGAGGGGTTGAGGTGCACTGGTGGCATCTTCAGCCCCCCGTGGTGCCAGGCCAGCACTGCCACCTGTGCCGTGCTCTTCACTTCTAAAGCAGGTGAGGGGGAGGGGGGGAGTAGAGAGAGAGAGAGAGAGATAATATGGATGGATGGATTGAAACAAGAGTAAAAGAAAGGTGAGGGAGAGAGAGAGAGAGTGAGAGCAAGAGAGACATAATGTGGATGGAAGAAATGAAACAATAGCAAAAGAAAGGTGTGAGAGAGAGAGAGAGAGAGAGAGAGAGAGAGAGAGAAACCTTACTGACCATTACAATACATTATGCAACACTAAATAAAGATTGGAACCTCTGTGTACGACTTTTGTGTAGGATTGAACCATATTATTGACATTACGAAGAGTCTATGGAGGTCAGGAGCTTAATGACCGGAGCCTCCACTATTTTAACCCCCTACATAAGTCCCCAAAGCTGTATTAAATCACCAAATACTCACCAGAATGAATAGGGAAACATGCACTACTGAAGATGTCAACTGTGCATAGTCTATAGAAAAAACATCCCTTTCAGACTCGGAGATTGCCAGCTTCCTACACACCCAGATCCTGACAATGAGAGCGTACATCCGGGTGGCTTACATCGGCCCACACCTCGACCACAGCTTCCTGGAGGCCAACCTGAGACTGCAAGACCAAGGCATCACTCGCTCTGTGCTGGTATTCCATTGGTGGCCTTCAGTGCTCCTCCAGCCCTTCAATTTTACCTCTGTCTCCTTCCCTCCTTGCATTGACAGTTCTCAGGTAAGTTGGCAGGGTTTGAGAGGTGTTGTGTGTGTGTATGTGTGTGTGTTTGGGTTGGCAGGGCGTGTGTGTGTGTGTGTGTGTGAGATAGTGTGTGTTGGCAGGGTTTAAGAAGTGATGTGTGTGAGTGTTTGTGTGTTAATTTGTGTGTGTTGGCCGGGTTTAAGAGGTGGTGTGTGTTGGCAGAGTGTGTGGGAGGTAGTGTGTTAGTGTGTGTGTGTGTGTGTGGGAGGTGGTGTGTGTGAATCTGAGTGTTTCTGTGTTGACAGGGTGTGATATAAAGCCCCCCCACACACACACACCCACACCCACACCCTTTCTCCCTCCTGAACACAATCTTGACTGAACTCTCTTAAAACCATCACTCTTTCATCACCTCAACATGACTAAATTCACGCTTTCATCAACTCAGCCCCTCTCACCGTCCTGTCTCCCTCCTCAGGTCTCCGGCAGCCCCAGCACCTTCTTCCAGTGCAAGTATGAGATGCATCCCTTCCATAAGTTTGTCTGGAAGAAGCTGGAAAGATATGCCAAGTTTGCCTATGAGGTCAGTCTGCCAACCTTGCCTTGACTCCTTCCCAACTTCCTATGGCTTCACTTCATTTAAGAGGGAGGTTTCAAGACATTTTTCCTTTAATTTATTGGAGGGACCTACTCTCAGATCTGCAAGGGGATTGGCAGCTAAGTGGGCCTTTTTCTTTTTTTGTTTTCATGTTGCCCTTTGCCAGAAATTAAGAAGGTTAGGTTAGGGTAGGCTAGGGTAGGTAAAGTCAGGTTAGGTAGGAACTTTGCCTATGAGGTCAGTCTGCCAACCTTGCCTTGACTCCTTCCCAACTTCCTACGACTTGACTTCATTTAAGAGGGAAGTTTCAAGATATCCTCTTATTTATTGGGGCTAATTCTCAGATCTGCAAGAGGACTGACAGCTAAGTGGGCCTTTTTCTTTTTTTGTTTCATGTTGCCCTTTGCTAGTTTTCCTCTCTTACATAGAAAAAAGTTAGGTTAGGTTTGGTAAAGTATGATGAGGTTAGCTAAGGTTAGTTAAGGTAAGGCAAGGCAAGGCAAGGTTAGATTAGGTTAGCTTAGGTAGGCTAGGCTGGATTAGGTTAGGTTAGGTTAGCGTAGGTTAGGTAAGCTCGGGTTAGGTAGAAAATACTTTTATGTATGAGTAGAAGAAAGATTTTCAAGAACTTTGGCATTTTATATTTATTTTTCTAATATAAGCAAGTATTTCCAACTTCCTACAACTTGACTTCATTTAAGAGGGAGGTTTCAAGACATTTATCCCTTTTATTTATTTGTTTATACATTTTCTTTGACTAACTGTTTCAGACCTTTTTTTCTAACAAAAGCGAGTAAATCCTTAAGGGAACTGGCAATCAAGTGGGCCTTTTAACCCCTTCAGCACTGAGACACATTATTACCTTGATTTTGGGTGTGATTAGATGATTTTATTTATTTGCATTAGGAAGGGTCTATGGAGGTTGGAAGATTAATGGCCACAGTCTTCACTATTTTAATCGCCCAGATGAGTTTCTGAAGCTGTCGAAAATCACCAAATCTTTAGAACTGGAACACATTTTTTACCTTGAGATTAGTGTACAATTAGACCATTATATTGACATTAGGAAGTATCTATGGAGGTCAGAAAATTGATGGCCACAGTCTTCACTATTGTAATCCCCCCACGTGAGTTTCTGAAGCTGTATCAAATCACCAAATAGTCACCAGAATGCATATGAAAACACGTCATGCTACTGAAGGGGTTAATTAAGGGAACTGGCAATCAAATAGGTGTTTTTTCCTGTTACTCTTGGCTGGTTTCCCCTCTTGCATAAAAAGAAGAAGAAGAAGAATTGAATGTCCGAGTAGTTTTCAATGCCTCAAAATCTCGATTCCTCCATGCATCAACTCAACACAGCCTTCTGGACAACTATCCCCTCTTCTTCAATGGCACTCAACTGTCTCCCTCTTCCATACTGAATATCCTGCCGGCTCTTCCTTAGTCTTCACATGGTCTAGCTGAACAAAATGAAAATAAATAAGTAAATAATGGTGAGGGGAGCACTGTCTGTCCATCCCACAAACTTTAAATGGTATAGCTAGACAAGAAAGAAAAATAATTAAAAAGATAAATAGATAATACATAAATGAATAAGATAAATAGATGAATGGTGAGGTAAGCACTGTCTGTCCGTCCTGCAGGCTCTCCACATGGTCCAGCTGAGCAACGTGCAGTTTTCCGAGGTGCTGGACATTTACAACACTTGGGAGGGCGTCAAGACCCCCGACACACTGGACCAAGTAGCCTGCTCGTGGATGAAGAAAAACAAGTGTGTGTGTGTGTGTGTTTCATTTCTGTTTGTTTGTCTTGTTTGTATTTTCTTTTTCTTTTTTCTACTTTTCTTTTTCTTTTCATTTCTCTCTTTTTTTCTTTCTCTCCCTTTCTCTTTATCTTTCTTTTCTTTTTCTTTCCTTTCTTTTTCCCTTTTTCTTTCTCCTTTTCTTTCTCACTCTCTCACAAATGACCAGTTTTTCCTTCCTCTAGTGTCTTCATTCATTCTTTTATTTTTTCTTACTTTTCTTCATTTCTTTTTTCTTTAATAATTTCTTTGTATCTGTTTCCCTTCCTTCTTTCCTTCTTTTCTTCAACCAACCAACCACAACTCACTCACTCACTCACCAACTCTCTCTCTCTCTCTCTCTCTCTCTCTCTCTCTCTCTCTCTCTCTCTCTCTCTCTCTCTCTCTCTCTCTCTCTCTCCTCTCCTCTCCTCTCCTCTCCTCTCCTTCTGACAACCTCTCTACACCCCCAACAGGAGCACTGGGAACACTGGCATTCAGGTCGCATTCTTCATGAGCTCCGCCTGGTTGGCCTCTTTCCGATCCTTGGCAATGAGACAGAGAGGTTTAAGTTCCTGGCCCCAGGTGCTGTGGCTGCCTACTTTATGGCTGTGGAGGCAATCAACAACAACACCAGCATTCTCAAGACTACAAGATCAGGTCAATTGTCTTAAACGGAGCCTGTAATTCCGCTATCGTCATGAGGAAGTTTATTCAGATTCTGCAGCGCTCTTCATCTCAAGGCTTCTATAACACAATGGTATGTTTTGTTTGTGTGTGTGTGTGTGTGTGTGTGTGTGTGTGTGTGTGTGTGTGAGCTTTTAGCAAAATGTGTGTGTTTGATAAAGGTGTCTGTGTGTGTTTCACTGTTTGATCTGCTGCAGTCTCTGACGAGACAGTCAGACGTTACCCTACGGAGCGAGCTCAGAGCTCATTATTTCCGATCTTGGGATAGGTCTGAGACCAGGCACACACCACACACCGGGACAACAAGGTCACAACTCCTCGATTTACATCCCGTACCTACTCACTGCTAGGTGAACACCACCTACACGTCAAAGGAGACACACCCAAATATCTCCACTCGGCTGGGGAATCGAAACCCGGTCCTCTGGCTTGTGAAGCCAGCGCTCTAACCACTGAGCTACCGGGCGTGTGTGTGTTTGATAGAGGTGTGTGTGTGTGTGTTTGATAAGGTGTGTATGTGTGTGTGTTTAGCAAGGCATATGAACTAACCAAAATAACCAAACCTACCTTAACGAGCCCATACCACCTGCCATCAGATTGGGTTCGTGGGGCCGGCCTGCTCGGACACCATTGAGCCCATCGCTGGAGTGTCCAAGTACTTCAACATCCCCATCATATCCTACGCAGCGGAGGGGGCAATATTCTCCGGCCAGGACGACTACCCTTACTTCTTCAGGACCATCCCAGAGAACAGGATATTTGGGTATGTGTCAAGCCTCTCTATTTTTTTGTTTATTCTGCATTATTATTATTATTATTTTGGGGGTTTAGTGTCGTAATTTTTTTATTTTTATTTTTTTATTTATTTTTTTTTTTAACAACAGAATATTTGGGTCAGTGTCAAGTCTCTATTTTTGTTTTCTTTCTTTCTTTCTTTCTTTCTTTCTTTTTTTTCTAAGGAGGGGTTAGTGTCAATTTGTTTTTCTTTTTCTTTTTCTCTTTTTTCCTTTTGATTTTAGTGTCAAGTTTCAGTTTCTTGTCTTAGTTTTCTTTCTTTCCTTCTTTTTTTTTTTTTTTTTTTTTGGAGGGTGAGTGTCAAGTCGATTTTTCATCTTACTTTTCTTCATTTCTTTCTTTTTCATTTTCTTTATTTTTCTAGTTATTTTTTGGGGTGAGTGTCAAATCTCTATTTTGTCTTTTTCTTTCTTTTCTTTCTTTCTTTCTTCCTTTCTTCCTTTCTTCCTTTCTTCCTTCCTTCCTTCCTTCCTTCCATTCTTCCATTTTTTCTTTCTTTCTAACCTAACCTAACCTAATGCAACCTAAACTGACCTAACCTAATTTTTCCACCTATTCCTGACAACCACAGAGAGTTTAACAGTTGTGTTCCTCCTTCAGGTATGTGTACAAGCACCTCTTCCGCAACATGGGGTGGAGGAGGATTGCGTCGCTGGTGGAGGAGGGACACCGCTACTCCGAATACCTCACTGTCTTGGAGGAACTGCTGCAGGTGTGTGTGTGTGTGTGTGTGTATGTTGTTTTTGTTGTTTTTCTTTTCTTTATTTTTTCCAGCTATTCCTTTTTTTCCTTTCCCTAATAGTCTTACTTTTCTCTCTCTCTCTCTCTCTCTCTCTCTCTCTCTCTCTCTCTCTCTCTCTCTCTCTCTCTCTCTCTCTCTCTCTCTCTCTCTCTCTCTCTCTCTCTCTCACAATCCTATTTCACTTTACTCCCTCACACACTCCTACGTCACCCTCTCTCTCTCTCTCTCTCTCTCTCACAGGAGCACAACATGACACTCGACAAGAAGGAGTTTTCCGACGAGCGCAAGACCTCTGATGTGATTTCCAAGCTGCAGATGCTGAACAAGGAGAAGTACCGCATCATCATTGGCAATTTCTACCAGGACGTGGCTTGTGAGGTGCTGTGCGGGGCAAGCCACCTCGGGATGACTGGCAAGGAGGTAAGAGAGAGAGAGATAAGGGTCGGTATTTAGAAACGCTTTACTTTCTCACCATGACTGTTTTCCAAGGCTACAGAGATGATTAGCAGGGTTTTCAAGAGTGTTTCTCCAGTTAGTAAGGTAGAAATCATGTCACTCTGCCTCTAAAAGCGTAAAAACTTGCTTAAAAACACTTTATTTTCTCACCACGACTGTTTTCCAAGGCCGCAGAGATGATTAGCAGGGTTTTCAAGTGTGTTTCTCCATCGCTCTGCCTCTAAAACTGTAAAAACTTGCTTAAAAATACTTTATTCTCTCACCACGACTATTTTTCTAGGCCGCAGAGATGATTAGCGGGTTTTTCAAGTGTGTTTCCTCATCACTCTGCCCTTAAAAAATGTAAAAACTTTCTTAAAACACTTTATTCTCTCACCACAACTATCAAGGCCATGGAGATGAATAGCAAGATTTTTCCAGATGAACCACTAACACTCCTATCACCTTTCAGGGCTACTTATGGTTCCTTCCCCACTGGTTTACAAAGAACTGGTATGACACAGACGCACTTGAGACAAACAGCAACTGCTCCACGGAACAGATGAGCGCTGCCTTGGAGGGCCACATGTCACTCTCGTACAGGTACTTTGCAGAGGACTCCCAGACTATTCAGACGGGCCAGACTGTCAAGGAGTGGAAGGTGGAGTACTCGAAGGTAAGGCTCCTCTTTTAATTTGGTTCAGGGTTGGAAAGTTGGTGTTTGCTATTGTTTTGTTTTTTAGTTTGTGTTCTATTTATTTATTTTGTACTCAAGGGTAAGGCTCTTGTACCCAGCCAGTCTTACAGTCTCTCTCTCTCTCTCTCTCTCTCTCTCTCTCTCTCTCTCTCTCTCTCTCTCTCTCTCTCTCTCTCTCTCTCTCTCTCTCTCTCTCTCTCTCTCTCTCTCTCTCTCTCTCTCTCTCTCTCTCTCTCTCTCTCTCTCCCTCCTCCTCCTCCTCCCCTCCCCTCACCAGGCTATCAAGGAGTACGATAATGAGAACGTGGCAGAGTCTGACTACGCAGGCTTCACCTACGACGCTGTGTGGGTGTACGCCCTCGCCCTCGACAAGCTGTTCAAGGAGGACCCATCATATGCTGCCGACCTCAGAGCCACCAACACCACACAGTAAGCATTGGGGTATAGTGTTTCACTGTTTGATCTGCTGCAGTCTCTGACGAGACAGCCAGACATTATTTCCGATCTTTGGATAGGCCAGGCACACACCACACACCGGGAGGGACAACAAGGTCACAACTCCTCGATTTACATCCCGTACCTACTCACTGCTAAGTGAACGGGCTACACGTGAAAGGAGACACACCCAAATATCTCCGTCCGGCCGGGGAATCGAACACCGGTCTTCTGGCTTGTGAAGCCAGCGCTCTAACCACTGAGCTACCGGTTAGGTGAGGTTGGGTTTGTTAGATTAGGTTAGGTTAATTTAGGTGCTCAGTTAGCCAGTTTATTTTTAGGTTAGGTGAGGTTAAGTTAAGTTAGGTTAGGTTAGGTTAGGTCAGTCAGTCAGTTAGTTAGTTAATTAGTCATTTAGTTAGTTATTTAGTTAGTCATTCAGTCAGTCAGTCAGTTAGGTGGTGTGTGTTTGGTGAAGTTAATTAAGGTGTATGTTGGTTTTAGTATGATTTGAGTGTTATGTGTTTAAGTAAAGGAAGGTCAGGTCAGGTCAGTTTAGTTTAGTTTAGTTTAGTGTGTGTGTGTGTTTGTGTGTTTGTTGGTGTAAGCTATTGTGAATTTTCAAAGGTGATTTTCTGTGTGTGTGGTTTAATAAGGTTTGATAAGCTGTTTATCTCTCTCTCTCTCTCTCTCTCTCTCTCTCTCTCTCTCTCTCTCTCTCTCTCTCTCTCTCCTCTCTCTCTCCTCTCCTCTCTCTCTCTCTCTCTCTCTCTCTCTCTCTCTCTCTCAATATGGGCTTTTTCCTGGGTTAGAGATTGCTATGAATTTTCAGAAGTGATTGTGTGTGTTTTTAATATGGTTCAATAAATTATTCAAGTTTTTAAAGGTGTTTCTCTCTCTCTCTCTCCCTTCCCACAGAGCGTTCATCAAGAAGATCTCCAGCACCTCCTTCAATGGGGTCTCAGGCCACATCAATTTCAACGCAGACAGTTCAGACGGCGGGGAGACGCGCAACTCTCGCCTCACCGACGTCATTGTGTGGCAGTTCCAGTCTGGGGAATATGTGAAGGTGGCCACATACCACCCCAAGTCACCCCTGGCAGATCTAGGAGAGTGAGTAATGTAATGTGAAGTGTTGTAAAGTAAGGTTAGGTAAGGTAAGGTTAAGTTAGGTAAGGTTAAGTAAGGCCACATATCACCCCAAGTCACCCCTGGCAGATCTGGAGGGAGTGAGTCATTTGGAGTAAAGTATTGTAAAGTAAGGTTGTATTCCCCATTCCTCCCTCTCACCCATCACACCTCAAACCTATTCTCTATTCTTCCTCCTCTAACTCCTTTATTCTCTCTTTATCCTTCCTTTAGCCGTCCATCATCTTGTATTTTGCATTTATCCATCTTTAATCCCTCCAGCACCTATTCTCTATTCACCCCACTCACCATTCACCCCCTCACCCTTCCATTTCTTCACCCCACAGACTCCACAGTTTTCTTAGATTTTCCTGGTTTTTGTTAGTTTTCTTTTATTATTTTTCATATTTCTTTGATTTTTCATTAATTTTTCTTCATTATTTTTTGTTTTTCTTTGATTTTTCATTCATTTTCTTTCAATTTTTCTCGTTTTCTGATTTTTCATTCACTTTCTTTCATTATTTTTTTGTATTTCTTTTGTTTTTTTGATAGTTTTCTCACCCCTTCACCCCACAGACTTCCACTAGTTTCCTCACCCCTTCACCTCTTCACCCCACAGACTTTCACTAGTTCCCTCACCCCCTCACGTCTTCATCCGACAGACTCCACATCTACAAGGACCGGTTCGTGTGGCCGTCGGGAACACAGCCAGACGACGGCAGTGAGAAGTGTGTGGTGGAGGGCTTCAGAAACTTCCTGAACCTGACGTGCACACAAGCGGTGGTCGTCTTGTGCACCATTTGCTTCGGCAGCCTCACACTTGTCCTCCTCGTGTGTTTCTTCCTCTTCAAGCGCAGGTCAGGCTGTCCCCCGCGCCCCAGTCTCACCCCTCAGCCTCCTCTCCCCCATAGCTCTCTCCCCATAGGCTTCCGGCGTTCCCAGGGGCTCAGTGATAGTCGAGTGTTTCTTATCATTTGAGGAGGCTTTTTCGCACCCCCAGTCGTTCTCTTATCCTCCTCTCCCTCATTGATCTCTCCCATCATCCTCCTCCCCCCCCACCCCTCTCCCCTATCGCTCTCTCCTCTCATTCTCCTCTCCCCATCGCTCTCTCCTCTCATCCTCCTCTCCCCATCGCTCTCTCCCACCATCCTCCTTTCCCTCATTGCTCTCTCCTCTCATCCTCCTCTCCTCCATCGCTCTCTTCCATCATCCTCCTTTCCCCCATCGCTCTCTCCCACCATCCTCCTCTCCCTCACATCTTCCTCTTCCCAATTGCTCTCTCCCACCATCCTCCTCTCTCCTCATCCCTCTCCCCCCATCCCCCTCTCCCATCATCCTCCTCTCTCTCATCTCTCTCCCTTCACCCCTCTCTCCCCCAGCACTCTCTCCCCATAGGCTTTCAGTGCTCCCAGGGGCTCAATGTATAGTTGAGTTTTTCTTATCATTTGTGGGTTTTTCCTTTCCAGTTCATCATTTTGCTTATATTTTAGTGTTAAGTGTTGGATCTTACTCACAGTTCCTATTTGGTACTTGAATCCAATACTCGAGGTTGTTATGTGGTGTTTGAATCCTTAATCTTAGAGTCCTTGTAGTATTTAAATCTAATACCCTCACGGTTCCTATTTGGCACTTGAATCCAATACTCAAGGTTGTTATGTGGTGTTTGAATCCTTAAGGCAAAGTAGTTTGATATCAGGATTCATTTAGTATTTGAATCTAATATAATAATACTTTTGTAGCATTGAATCTAAGTTGATTCTATGTAATGCTTAAATCTGATACTCATGTAGCATTGAATCTTCTTATTTCTGAGTTGATTCCTTGTTGTGTTTAAATCTAATACTCATGTAGTATTTAATCTTCTTATTTCTCTAAGTTGATTCTATGTAGTGTTTAAATCTAATACTTTTGTAGCATTGAATCTTCTTATTTCTAAGTTGATTCCTTGTAATATTTGAATTTAATATTTTTGTAGCATTTAATCTCCTTATTTCTAAGTTGATTCCTTGTAGTGTTTAAACCTAATACTCATGTAGCATTTAATCTCCTTATTTCTCTAAGTTATATAGTATTGGAATCTATTAACCAGGTTTGGTATTTCATTATTTTAGTTTTTCGAATCCATTACTTCACTCGTTTTAATCTAGTATCTGATCTAATCTAATGCTCTTGTAGCATTTAATCTTCCTATTTCTCAAAGTTATATGGTATTGGAACCTATTAATCAGAATTGGTATTTTAGTACATGAATCCATTACTCCATTTCTTTCATCTCTAGTATTTTTCTTAATCAGTTTTGCTATGTGGTATTTGAATCTGTTAAAGCTGATCATGTGGGTTCTAAATCTACTTTTCTAAATTTCTGTTCACTATTTGAATCTGTTAAAGGATTACATTATTATTATTATTATTATTATTATAGTTATTTTTATATTTATTTTATTTTTTTTTTTAATGCAAGGGGAAAGCCAGCCTAGGCTAACAAAAATAATAATAAGAAAAAAAAAGGCCCACTTGATAGCCAGTTCCCTGAATGATCCTCTTATTATTATTATTATTATTATTATTATTATTATTATTATTATTATTATTATCATCATCATTATTTTAGTTGCTATTTTCTCAGATAAAAGACAATATGTTATAATTTTTGCCTCGTATGTGAATGGTTATGTTGATGTTGTTTTGTCTGTACTTTGTTGATTTGTTAGTGGTTAGTCTGGCAATGTTGTGTCTGCCTCTCTACTCTTGTCTCTGGTGTTTTCTTCACATTTCAGTTTCCCATGTTTTGTTTTTTTATTGCTGTCACTATTGTTACTATTATTGCTGTCATCACTACTACTACTACTACTACTACTACTACTACTACTACTACTACTACTACTACTACTACTACTGAAGGGCTTATTAACTAAAATTATTAACCAGCAGTATGAGGAACACCTGCAAAACTGGCTCACTTGACTAAGACAGCTTTATAGATCAGAGTGGGAGAATAAAATGGCTTAGTTGACTTGAAAAAAAAGGAAAGAAGTAAATTATTTAAAGAGAAGGACTTAAATCCTTCCCTTCTATTTGGTGCATTGGTTCAAAGTCACAAGGAAAGTAAGAGAGTAAAGAAAATATGCTGTTTTGGTGAGATGGTGCTCTGGTCGTAAGGTTAAGTGTGTCCCAGTGCAGAGTGTGTACCTGTGCTGTCCTTAGAGGTGGTCAGGTCAGCCAGGGTCATCTTAGGTCACGCTGAGTCTGTGTTTGTGTATGTTGAAGTGTTTGAAGGAGAAAAGAAAGAAGAAAAAAAAAAAAAAACTCTTGGGTCAGCTCTGAAAAATTTTGATCATCCCAACTTTCATAAAAATACCAATAAATTAAGGAGTTTATGAAGGTCAGGTCAGGTCAGGGTCAGTGTGGCTTGACCTTCGAAGTGTCAGGTCATCTTAGGTCATGCTGAGTCTGTGTTTGTGTATGTGGAAGTAGTGTTTGATGGAGAAAAAGAAAAAAGAAAACACTCTTGGGTCAACTCTGAAAAAAAATTTGATATTCCCAACTTTCATAAAACTGCCAATAAATTATGGAGTTTATGAAGGTCATTTTGTATTTACTCATTAACCAAACACATATATGAATTAAATAAAGCAAATATATGCAGAAATAAACTCAGTAATTTAAGAAGTTTGTTAAGACGATTTAGTATTAAACTTATGGGTTACCTTAGCAGCCCCCTTATTTACTCATTAACCAAACACATATATGAATTAAATAAAGCAAATATATACAGAAATAAAATGGAACTGGACGATAGCTATTACTCACCTTTGGAAAGACTCAAACCTTGAAAGTAAACTCCTGCCGTCCCTCAAAATTAAACCTTCCTTGAGCCAGCCATCCTAAAAACTGCCTCTCTAAACACCCGGAGGTCACCAACACTCAGCGACCTGACCCAGCCTGGCCTGAGTGACTAATTGTTCATCATTAAAGACCCTTGAGTTGGTGTGTGTGTATGAGAGAGAGAGAGAGAGAGAGAGAGAGAGAGAGAGAGTGTGAATGAGTGAGAGAGAGAGAGAGAGAGAGAGAGAGAGTGAGTGAGTGAGTGAGTGAGTGAGTGAGTGAGTGAGTGAGTGAGTGAGTGAGTGAGTGAGTGTGTGTGTGTGTGTGTGTGTGTGTGTGTGTGTGTGTGTGTGTGTGTGTGTGTGTGTGTGTGTGTGTGTTGTCTCTTCTGTGTATATACTAGGCCAGCAGTCCCACACATGGCTGGGATTTGAAACAGTGGAAACAGTGATATGAAGGTGAGTAATGTGTGGGTGTGTGTGTGCGTGGGTGTGTGTGCGCGATTGCGTGCATATGCTTGTGCATGTGCACATGCCTGTGCGTGGGTGTGTGCATACGTGTGTGCTGGACCGAAGCTGACACCTCTACAATGACAGGCACAGTTTAGTTCATTGCAAGATGAGTTATAACTACTACTACTACTACTACTACTGATAATAACACTTATTTCTGCTACTCTTACCTCCACTACCACTATACTACTACTACCACCACCACCACTACCACCACCACCACCACCACCACCACCAAAACACACCATTACTAATACTCTTACCACCACACCCACCACCACCATCTCCACAACCACACTACTACACCCCTCACCACCACCACCACATTACTAAACCCCTCACCATCAACACCTCTTCTCCCCGCAGGTATGAGAAGAAGCTGGAGAAGATACAGGAGATGTGGCGCGGCCGTCCTCTGTTTGAGATCTTCGACGGGTGGGAGATTCCGAGAGACAAGGTGGTGATCAACAGGAAGCTGGGAGAGGGGGCTTTTGGCACTGTGTATGGTGGGGAGTGCCTCTTTGACTCTCAGGGATGGGTAAGTGTGAGTGTGTGTGTGTGTGAGTAAGTGAGTGTGGGAGAGAGAGTTTGAATGAGTGATTTAGTGAGTTGAGTGAGTGAATAAGTGTGAGAGAGAGAGAGAGAGAGAGAGAGAATGTATTTATTATCTCTTCTCTTCCTTTCCTCTCTTCCCTTCACTGTCACCTCTCTTTCTCCTTTCTCTCCTGTCTTTATTCCCTTCTCTTCCCTTCACTGTCCCATCATCTCCCTCTCACTGTCACCCTCTGTTTCCCTTCACACTGTTTCCTTTCCTGTTTTTATTCCCTTCTTTCTCTTCACTATCCCATCATCTCCCTCATCACTCACCATTACTGTCCCATCATCTCCCTCTCAATATCACACACTGTTTCCCTTCACACTGTTTCCTTTCCTGTCTTTATTACCTTCCCTTCACTGTCCCATCATCTCCCTCTCAATATCACACACTGTTTCCTTTCCTATATTTATTCCCTTCTCTTCTCGTCACTGTCCCATCATCTCCCTCTCACTATCACACTGTCTCCTTTCCTGCCTTTATTCCCTTCCCTTCACTGTCTTCATCATCTTTCTCACCACCATCTCCATCTTCACTATCACCATCACTGTCCTATCATCTCCCTCACCATCATCCTTTGCCTCTACACACAGGTGGCGGTGGCGGTGAAGACACTCAAGTTAGGCTCCACCATATCAGAGAAGCTGGACTTTCTCTCGGAGGCGGAGATGATGAAGAACTTTGAGCATGAGAATATTGTCCATCTTCTGGGAGTGTGCACCAAAACAGAGCCTATTTATACAGTTATGGAGTTTATGCTTTATGGTAAGTGTATGTAATAATAATGATGATAATGTATGTGTGTATTGGGAATTGCGGTAGATACTTAGTGGAAGGTTTAAAATTAGTATATTAGTTTAGTAGTGTGTGTGTTTGTGTGTGAGTGTTAGGTAGTGTCTATTGTTGTATTCCTTTGCTGTGTTTTGGTAGGTGTTCTTCTGTTCTCTTGTTAAGTAATGGTTAGTCAAGTTATTTATTCACTAAGTCATCGGTGTGTTCATTTTTTCTTTGTTTTCACTCGTTTTGGAAGTTTTATTCATGCTAAATGTAAACATACTTGAAATAATGGTCGTTTAGCTTGTCTATCTTCACTCACTCAATCACTCTCCATTCATTCATTCATTCACTCACTTTTTTTCACTCCTTCATTCACTCACTCATTCACTTGCTTTCACTCTCCTTCATTCACCCACCCACCCACCCACTAACCCACTCACTCACCCACCCATCCACTCCTCCCCTTCTACAGGTGACCTCAAGACATACCTCCTGGCTCGTCGTAATCTTGTCAACGAGAAAAGCCGCAACGATGACGATGAAGTGAGCAACAAGCGACTCACCTCCATGGCCGTGGACATTGCTCGGGGCTTGGCTTACCTTGCCCAGATGAAATATGTGCACAGGTACGTTGGGAAATATGTACACAGTTGTGTTTGTATGGGAAATAATGTGCACAGGTGTGTTGGGATGGGAAATATGTGCACAGGTGTGTTGGGATGGGAAATAATGTGCACAGGTGTATTTGGATGGGAAATAATGTGCACAGGTGTGTTTGGATGGGAAATAATGTGCACAGGTGTGTTTGGATGGAAAATAATGTGTACAGGTGTATTTGGATGGGAAATATGTGCACAGGTGTTTTGTGTTGGGATGGGCTGGCAGGGAGGTGGACTGGCCGAGAGATAGATAGAGAGATAAAGAGCTGGTTAGATGGACATATAGATAAACATAGGATGAGAGAGAGAGAGAGAGAGAGAGAGATAAGTGAACAGAAACAGATAGATAGACAGACAGACAGGCACGCAGGTAAAGAGATAACAGAGATAGATAGGGACAGACTGAGAGAGAGAGAGATGAATATAGATACAGATAGATAGGTAGAGACAGGCTGAGAGAGAGAGATTGATGGAGAGACAGATAGATAGACAGACAGGCAAGGAGATAAACAGAAAATAGAATAGATAGGGACAGGCTGGCAGGGAGGTGGACAGGCTGAAAGAGAGAGAGATGGATAAAAAGACAGGTAAATGGATGGAGAGACAGACAGACAAGCACAGAAAACATAGACAGACAGGCAGACAAACAGACAGAGAGAAACAAACAGGTAGACACACAGAAAGGCAGACAGAAGTATGTTAGACAGTTGGAGAAACAGTTTTTGTGTTACTGTGTTGAATAAAAAGAAAAAAGAAAGGAAATAAGGGAAGAGAGAGTGTTTTGCTCTATTGTTGTGTCCTCCTGTCCTCTTTCCCATCTTCACACAATTTCCTTCACCTTCTTTCATTATATTTGCTTCCTTCACTCTCTTCCCTTCACTGTCTATCTTTATCATTGTTTTCCTCATCCTCCTTCCCCTCTTCACACAGTTTCCTTCGTCCTCTATTGTTATTTTTGCTTTCTTTATTCTCTTCCCTTCACTGTCTATCATTACTATTGTTTACGTCTCCAGTTTGCCTCACCCTCCGCTGTGTTTCAGGGACGTGGCCTGTCGGAACTGTCTGGTCAATGCGAATCGCATAGTCAAGCTGGCGGACTTTGGCATGACACGACCCATGTATGAAAATAATTACTACAAGTTTCATCGCAAAGGCAAGTTTTTTTTTTTTTTTTTTTTTTTTTTTTTTTTTCTCTCTCTCTCTCTCCTCTCCATCTTGGTGTTCGTTAACCCTTCACACTTCCTTCTGTCACCAAACCTGCTTCTTTTCATGCAGTTTTTTTTGTCTTCCTCCTCCTTGCTAACCCTTCACACTTTCTTCTTTTGCAAAACCTAAGTCTGTTTCTTCTATCATCAAACTTTCTTTCACCCCACTTTTGTCTTTCTCATTTTTGCTAACCCTTTACTCTTTCTTCTATTGCCAAACATTCTGCTTTCATGCCACTCTTGTCTTCCTCATACTCACAAAGTCATTCTTCTTCTATAATCAAACCTGCTTTTTTCCATGTCACTATTGTCTTTCTGATCCTAACCCTTCACCCATCCTTCTGTCACGTAAACATGCTTCTTTCATGTACATCTTCCTAATCCTCAACAAGCCTTCACTTTTCCTTGTCACTGGTAACACTGTGTCCCTCCCCCAGGAATGTTGCCGGTGCGCTGGATGGCCCCTGAGTCGCTCACAGAGGGCGTCTTCACCACCATGAGCGACATCTGGTCCTATGGTGTGCTGCTCTACGAAATTGTCACCTTTGGAGCGTTTCCCTTCCAGGTGTGTGTGTGTGTGTGTGTTTTAGGTCATGTATGTGTGTGTATGTATTGAATCTCTCTCTCCTCTCCTCTCCTCTCCTCTCCTCTCCTCCTCCGCCTCCTCCTCCCTCTCCCTTCATTCCTTCATTCAGTCTTCCTGTGTGTGCGTGCATGCGTGCGTGCGTGTGTGTGTGCGGGGGTGACCTGAGTTAATGTGGGCCTTGTTTTGGCTTCCAGGGGTTGACCAATGACCAGGTGTTAGAGCATGTCAAGGCTGGTCACACCATTGCTATTCCTCGAGGAGTCAAGCCACAACTGTGAGTAGTAGTAGTAGTAGTAGTGGTAGTAGTAGTAGTAGTAGTAGTAGTAGTAGTAGTAGTAGATGGTTTAAGTAATTGGTATAGTGTCTTTGATTTACCTATCTGTTGACAATTCTTAGATCTGAAGTAGTTGTGGTAGAATATAAGTAGTAGTAGTAATAGTAGTAGTAGTAGTAGTAGTAATAGGAGTTAATTTCATTTCTTGTTAATTTTAGTTAGTTTTTAAGTTGGAATATATCTTTAACACAATTACACACCTCTTTCTTTCTTTCTTTCTTTCGTTCTTTCTTTCTTTTTTACTTGTTCTCCTCCTCAGTCTGTTATCCTCTTTCTCCTTTACTCACACTGTTCTTATCCTCCTTTTTCCTCAATAACCTATTCTCTCTCTCTCTCTCTCTCTCTCTCTCTCTCTCTCTCTCTCTCTCTCTCTCTCTCTCTCTCTCTCTCTCTCTCTCTCTCTCTCTCTCTCTCTCTCTCACACACACACACACACACACACACACACACACACACACACACACACACACACACACACACACACACACACACACACTGATACCTGCCGTCCCACACAGGGATATGCTCCTGCGTCTGTGCTGGCACCGCGCACCATCCCGCCGGCCCCCTATTCACCAAATCATAGAGCAGCTCACCAGCCACCCCCGCCTCATCTCCCCATGCCTGGACAGCCCTCAGTCGTCCGTGCAGTGCGAGGACACCCGGTCACTGGAAATAATCCCCGACAAGACGCGGAAATCATCGCTGTCAATTAATCACCGCCTGCAGAACATGGCACTTCCTTCCAGTCGCCGCCGGTCAATGAGTGGCAACATGGTGATGAATGTGCCGCCTCTCACCACCAGTTTGAGCGAGGATGGGATGATCGTAGCGGCACACTCGGATCTCGACGCCCTGAACCTCAACCATGTGATGCTGGAGGAGGGGGAGCCAGGAGAGGACCCATTACTCCCTCCTGCACAGTATGTCTCCTCCCGGTACGTCTCACTGGCTCACAAGGAACAGCACAAGGAGCGGGAGAGTCTTGTGGGAGGTCATGAAGGGGACTACTGCACCACTGACATCTCCCGGGACTTGTGGACTAATGTGACCCCCGTGTGAGGCAGTGGTGGTGGTGATGGTGGTGGTGGTGGACCAGCGTGGCGCCAAAGTGTGGTGAAGTGAAATGCTGGTCATTCTCTGGTCACTTTTTTAGTTTGTAGTGTTGGAAGTGGCAGTGTTGTCACTCACTGAACTGTGACGATGATGATGATGATGATATTCCTGCATGACACAGTGGAGGACTTTCTCTTTCTCTTTTCTCTCTGTCTTTTTCCTCCTCTCAGTTTTTTTCCCTAGTATCTTCAATCATTTGCTTCATTTTTCCTTTTCTAGATGGAGGTGATAAAGAGAAGTAAAGTTCTCTCTCTCTTTCTCTTTCTCTTGTTCTCTCTCTCTCTCTCTCTCTCTCTCTCTCTCTCTCTCTCTCTCTCTCTCTCTCTCTCTCTCTCTCTCTCTCTCTCTCTCTCTCTCTCTCTCTCTCTCTCTGTCTATGCATCTTTCCTTTCAGTCTCCAAATCTCCAAGATGAGCCTCATTTTTTAAGTTCAGTTCCTAAGGTGATGACTTCTCAACCTCATTCCTGGGTTGTGAGTGCTGGTTCCCCTCCTCCTCCTCAATCTCTTCTCCTCCCCCTCCCCCTCCACCTCTACCTCCACATGTTCCTCCCACTGTGTTCAGCAACTTCAGTATTATGTCATTATGCAAGGGATGTGTATGCAAGCTCTGATGCAATTACCACTCCACTAAATAAGCTGCTCTGTGTGCCAACTCTCAACAAGAAACCTCGCGTACGTGTGTGCGTGTGTGTGTGTTGCCGGTGACTCAGGGCTGCACCTCCATTCCTGGCCGAGTGTCTGGCCGGCGGAGGGGTAGGGCCGAGGCAGGGGGCAGAGAGGCCGCCACATGCCCTCCCCTGCTAGGGACTGATTGAGTGATAGTGTTCAGGATCACCAAGGCGTCTCCTTTCTTGCCTGTTAGTCACGGAAGCCTTTGCGTCACACAGCTGTCGCCAAGATGCCGCGCTGCCGCCATCACTCTGCTAAGACGCTGCCTGCCGCTCAAGATGCAAGGAACAGATGCGCCGCAGCAGCAGCAGCAGCAGCTTGCAGTCCACCACACGCCACGCCGAGCTCAATGCTTAGTGAGTGTCAGGGCGGCAGGAAAGGGAGGGACCGGCTGCGGCAAGACACCACCACACAGGGCTTTGTTGTCATGGCAAAGTGAGCAGCAGCTGGGCATGTGTGTGTGTGTGTGTGTGTGTGTGTGTGTGTGTGTGTGTGTGTGTGTGTGGCGTACAGCCTGGGCCCTGCGGCAGTGAGTGGTGAGAGCAGTGTGTGTGTGTCTGGCAGTGTGTGGAGGAGCAGCTCACTGCACCACAACAACACATATACGGGTCTTGAGGGTTGATTGCTGCCAGCAGGAGCTTGGAGTGTGCCCTGGTGTGTGTGTGTGTTTGTGTGTGCATACATGGCGGCAGGGGAAGCCCTGTGCCGCTGTGGTTGGTATGTGCTAGGCACACGACTTATAACATGATGTACAGTAGTGTAGTGATAGGGAAACAGTCACACTGCATCACTCCTGTGTACATTTTCTCATCCTCATCACTCTCCTGCTGGTCAGTGTGGGAGGCAATTGCACCTCACCACGTCAGTGTTCACCAGGTGTGTGGGGCGAGGGGTGCGGGTGCGAGGGTGGGGAGTGGCAGGCGCTGGGGCACTGCGGGGCATGGGGTGAGGCAGGAGGCATGGGATGGGGTATGGGGCTGTGCAGGAGCAGACTAGGGTGCTTCGGGGGGTCACCGCCACACGCCAGATGCTTCTCAGCAGTGTGCGGGGCCGGGTAGGGGCTTTGGGGGCCGTGGCGGCGTCCCCGGCCGTCTTGGCTCTTCAGGGACTCGTTACTCGCTTGTAAACCAAAAGTGACATTTTATATTGTGTTTCCACGTGCAGAGTGTGGAGGGAGTTGCCTTCACCAACATGCAGGGGAGGTGGCACTGGCTGGGTGTGTCTAGAGGCTAGGGTGAGGGAGGAATGGGTGGTGGGGTTTAGGGTAAGGGTGTGTCTGGGGGCCTGGGGTGAGCATGAGGGTGTGTGCTGGTCATACAAGGCAGCTGGGGCACCCTGGACACAAGCCACCAGGACACCCACCTCTGACACTTTCCCCACAGTCACCTTGCTTTGGATTAATACAAAAACCTACAAAAAAACGTGCAAACAAGAGTCAGGGGCATTTGATTATTAACGCTTAACAGGACGAGGTGCGGGGAGGCCATGGAGGAGCTGAGTGGTGGTGGAGGCGAGGGACAGAGCAATGAGGCAGCTGCTGACACGCATACTGACTCACTATTGTCAACTCACAGACCAGACTTCACTGAGTAGGCGAAGGAAGGTACAGAAAGGCACGAGGCAGCTAGACAGTCCATCAATGCATAAGGAAAGGAATTTGAAGCTTGCAAAACAGTGAGGACGAGGAAAAGGAGGAAAAATAAATCCGATAGAAAGACAAGAGACACTTCAACAGTGTATCGCTGAATGAGAAAAGGGATTAAAAGGTTTGGTTAGGTTATAAAGTTCAGACAAACACTTCCGAATCATTATCTCAAACCAGACTGAGAAGCAAGCTGTTAGAGGGTCATTTAGTCTGCCTTTGGATAAAAACAGACAGAGGGAATGAACTAAAAAGCTTATTGGATGGATGAAATGGCTTAATCCAGTGAGTTTAGTGAGAGAATTAAGAGAGTAGAAGTGTCAGTACTAGTACAAGTGTCTCTTGAAGTCACAGTGTTGATTCTAGGGTGTGTTGATGTGATAAATGCAAGTCACCTGCCATCACAACCACTCACCTCCATCCTGACCTGTCCTCTCACCCATTGCTCATCTCTCATCGCTGCAAAGTGCCAACATACACCCCATTAAGGCTGGCAGATATCCTGTGTGTGTGTGTGTGTGTGTGTATGTGTGTGTGTGTGTGTGTGTGGGAGTGTGTGGAGAGTGAGGGAGAATGGAGGAGTGAGGAGGGAGGGAAGGAAGGATGGAGAGTTATATCAAGAAGTTCCTTTTATAAAGTATTAATTAATTAACTGTGTATTCGTAGATCAATGTTATTTATGAGCAAGTGTGTGGCCGTGTGCTGGGCCACTGCCACGCACTCTTAACTTATGTTCAAAGTAGAGAATATTTATAGAACGCACACACTTTGCCTGCACCGTGCCCTGGACATGCTGGCTGGGGTGCTGCAGCTCGGGGTGGCCTGGGCTCATCATGCACGCTATGTTCTCCTGTAGACTGACAGTAAAGTAATATCACCCTTGTAAACAAACCGAGAACTTCTCATTCTGCTATCATGGGTCACACGCAAACTTAAGTATTGTTTGAAGGAAGTAGAGAAAAAAAACTATCATTATCTTTGCTAGAGAGAGAAAAAAAAAAGATCATTATCTTTGGTGTGTGACATATTGCAAAGCTCCATGCATGTCCATTTTTTGTTCAGCAGTGTCTTTTAAGCATCATGCTAGCTGAAATAAACATCTACTTTTGTCTATCACTCATCTCTAAAAACTTCACTTCCTAAAATCTACTGTAAGTTCCACAGTCACTTGTAACCTCTGGTACAATCCATGCATTCCTTCCCTAGTCCTGCAGGTAAAAGGTCTTGATTCATTGATACCAGTGTTAAAAGTTTCTGTACAGTGGAATAATAGAGTCGGAACCAGAAAAATTGAGGTGAATATTAACGTATGAAAAGAAGTATCCACAGTTTTTGTTTACAAGGGTGACAGTTGTGTACACAGTGGCATTCACTAACCAAGGAGGGAGATACTTTGATAATTCACTAGTAAAAGATTTGCTTCACAACAGCGGCCCCCAAACACCCGAGGAACAACACTGCAGCGGGCGTGTGTACAGATGTGTGGTGGTGCAGGTGTGTGTGTTCATATGTGTGTATATACAGTACCTTGGTTTATTATGCAGCTTGTTGTGGCGTGTGTGAGTGTGTACATGTGTGTGCATGTGTGTGTCTGGACTGAAAGAGAACCATGTATAGATTCTATTCACTGTATGGTGTGGCAGTCAGTCAGTCAGTCAGTCAGTCAGTCACCAAACATTGAGTACGTTGTGCATTTATATGTTTGCACTTGCATGCTTTTATACCGAGTAAGATTCAAGTGTTTACTGTAAGTGGAGGAAGGCCTGTCACCTCTCCTCCACTCCACACTACCCCCTATTTCACCACAAAAAGCCGAGGAATGAAAATGAAAACGCTCTTACAGAATTTACGTATCGTGTGTGTGTGTGTGTATGTGTTTGACAGATGTGCTAATGTGAAAACTCTTAACCTGGTATAAGCCTGAGTGATGAAAAGGCAGAGTTATATATGTATATTTGTGTGTGTGTGTGTGTGTGTGTGTGTGTGTGAGAGAATTAACATTTTTCTATGCTTTCAAAAAATAGTTCAGATCACCAGTTTTCCTGTTCTTTCACCACACATTTCTTTCTTTTCTAATGCAATAGGAGAAGCTGGCCAAGGACAACAAAAATATATAAAAAAAAGACCCACTTGATTGCCAGTTCCTTTACAGAGCAAATAGAGTTAGCCAAGACTGGAACAAATGTCTTATACCAGGTTAGTGTTTTCCCAGCAGTACATCACGACCACTGCATTCAGGAAGCTGCTCTCCATTTGATTCTGTTTCCTTGACCCTTGTTGAGAAGAGTGAAGACTTTGTTTACTCATTGGCACTGTGTTTTGACGAGTTGCCTTGTTTGTGTTTGCTTGAGTCCTCCCTCTGGTCTCCTCGCTGTAAAAGAGATAGCAAGAATATGTGAGTGTTTTATGGTGTGTGTATATGTGTATGTATTTAAGCTGCCATTTTATTATTTATTTAAAGTTGTGTGTGTGTGTTTTTTAAGTGTGGAGTCATGCTTTTATGTTTTTCTTATTTATTTTGTGTGTGTGTGTGTGTGTGTGTGTGTGTGTGTGTGTGTGTGTGTGTGTGTGTGTGTAATTCACTGTTTGATCTGCTGCAGTCTCTGACGAGACAGCCAGACGTTACCCTACGGAGCGAGCTCAGAGCTCATTATTTCCGATTTTGGGATAGGTCTGAGACCAGGCACACACCACACACCGGGACAACAAGGTCACAACTCCTCGATTTACATCCTGTACCTACTCACTGCTAGGTGAACACCACCTACACGTCAAAGGAGACACCCAAATATCTCCACCCGGCCGGGGAATCGAACCCCGGTCATCTGGCTTGTGAAGCCAGCGCTCTAACCACTGAGCTACCGGGCCGTGTGTGTGTGTGTGTGTGTTTGAGGTAGTAAGGTACAGGATTTCCAGATGTGTTTGCCTGTTTTATTTATTTATAATGTATAAAGTCCTGGTGTGAGTGTGTGTGTGTGTGTGTGTGAGAGAGAGAGAGAGAGAGAGAGAGAGTGTGTGTGTGTGTGTTGAGAGTTAACTGTATTTTACTAATGTTTTATTTATTTATATGAAGTAGAGTCCTCATATTGTCAGAGAGAGAGAGAGAGAGGCAACAAGGACAGTACCATGGGAAGACTCAACGTTCAAAACAAGCAACAAATCAAGTAACAAAGACCAAAACTCAAAGAAACACATCACACACCAAAACAGCCAATAACAAGCAAACCAAAACAAACTGCCATGCTGGTGAAGGGGAAAAAAAAAAAAATAAAAAAACTTCACCAAACCTATAAAATTTCCCTCCGGTCAGATTCATTTCCTCCAGACACTTAACATTTTTACATCACCAATCGGGAAATGCAAATGGAAGGAAAAATTAAATAAAATAGAATAAATAAACTCAGCCAGTCAATCAGTCAGTCAGTCAAACAGTCAAGTCAGTCAGTCAGTGTAAAAGAGATAAGAGAGTAAGAAAAAAAAATAGGAAAAAAAAAAAAGATAATTATAACCTTGCATCTGTGCATGTGAGGTTAGAGAGAGAGAGAGAGAGAAAGTTTTATTTGTGCAATTATTTTTATTCAAAGCACTATCTTCCCCCCCTAAGTCTTACTATGATTATCGACCTAAATTATCAATATATTGCTCAATTTGTAAACAGGAAATGCTTGAATGTTCATTTACCAACTAATAAATAAAAATGTAGATAAAAAATAACTTGTGTATATTCTATTGTAACCTTAAAGTGTGTGTGTGTGTGTGTATTTACCTAGTTGTATTGTACAGGGTTCGAGCAGGGCTCATAGTGTCCTGTCTCCATATCTCCATTTATTTAGTTTTTCTTTAAAGTTATGTACACTATGTGCTGTAACAATTCCATTATCCAATGCATTACATTTTTCCACCGTCCTGTGTGGAAAATGTATTTTCCAATATCCTTCCAGTTAGCACCCACGGCCCATGGCTGGTGGGTGTCTATTTTCTTCGCTCCGTTCTGTATGAACAAAGCCCCTACAAAGAAGAGAAGTGCTGAGGTCCTCTCTGAGGAGCACACCTTCACGGCCTCCCCTGTGGATAGCCAGGATGCCTATCTTCTGGCAGGCCAGCCAAGGGAGACCATTATTCATGTTAAAAGGATAAAATTCCTGTTGGTGGAGCGGAGAAGCTTTGTCTCCCTGCCACCGCTGACCACATGGCCTTCCCTGACCTGACCAGACAAAGGATCAACCCCCGCACCCCTGCTGCTGCCTCCGCCTCTATGGACTCACCACCCTTGTCTCCAGGCCTGCAGGACGACATGGATACTGACGCCGCCTCTCGTGCTTCCTCACCTCAGCTGGGCGCTTCCTGTCACTGTGTGAGGTTTCCCGAGGGGCACGGAAAAACTCTGGCCCAACTCTACGAGTGGTTCCTGGCGCTGCTCAAACAGCACCCGTCCTTGGAGCCACTCTTGAAGGAAGGTAGGCGCAGGCCGTACCTGATGGTCAACCATCGGTAGGCAGCATACGACATGTTGGTGAAGGAGGGCTTCCTCAGCCTCACCATGACCCCAGCGGACCCTGACGCCCGGCAGCAGATGGTCATCGTTCATGGCATGTCTACCACCATCAATGTTGACCTTTCCACGCCAGAGGCTTTCCTTTGGCTCAAGAGGCGCGTCGTCGCAGGTGAGCCCCACCCTCAGCTCCTGGGCCTCATTAAAGGGGCCGTGCCCAGCTCGGTGCACCTCCACGGCCTGGGCCGCTTCCACGTGGGTCTGTGCACCCCTGAGCTTGACCTGTGCGGCCACTGCTGTCGGTTTGGGCATCAGAGCTGGAAGTGCAAGACGGCGCTGCACTGCAGGTACTGTTCTGGGAGTCATCCTTCCTTCCTGGAGAAGATACGTGCTGGCACCAGAGTCATCCCGCTGTGTTGCAACTGTAGGGGCGATCACAACACCTCTTCGCTGCTGCCCTGCTCAGCCCAGGCCCATCAGGGAGCCACAGACCCCCGGCACCACTGTCGCCCCCTCCAGGGTGGTTTTTCGGCTCGCCCCAGCTCCGCAACACAATGCTTGGGCAAATGGCGCCCCGTCCTGGTCCGACTTCCCTGCTCTGCCTCTGCCAGCTGCCCAGCCATCAGCATTTCTGCCCCTGCTTGGCACAGCTGCCCCAGCCCAGTCTGGGGTGGCTCACCCTCTCGTCCCTGCCACACGGCCACCTGTCCCTGTGCCACGCAGGACAACCCCTTATTATGCTGCTGAGGATGCAGTCCCCGCATCACAGGTTGGTGTGCCTGCGACCCTCCAGGACGTGGTGCAGCTCCTGCTAGGAATCCAGGCCGAGGTCAGGGACTTGCGTGTGAGGGTCACTGCCTTGGAGCGACAGCGGGACGCAGCGAGCCCTTCGCCCCAGCCAGCGCCCCAACCTGCCCACAAGAACCAGCCCCAGAGTGTGCTGGCCAGCCCCTGGCCCCAACCAGTGTCTGCTACTGTCCAGCCTGCCCCAAATAACAAGCCCCAGAGTGCGCCAGCCAGTCCGCGGCCCCAGCCAGTGTCTGTCCCGGTACATCCTTCGCCCCAGTCTGCCCCTGATAGCCAGCCCCAGGGTGTGCCGGCTAGTTCTCGGCCCCAGCGAGTCCAGCCACCGGCCCCAGTACAGCCACCGCTCCCGCCAGCCCCGGTCCAGCAGCTGTCTATGCCGGACTGCACGCCTCCGCGGTCTGGGTCCCCTTATGTAGAGGTGGACCTGGTATTGGATGACATGGACATGGATGAGGAGGAGTGGGTACCCACGGCTGCTCGGACTCTGGACCGGCTGGAGGCCAAGCTCGCCGCTGTGACAGAGGGGTTCACTTGGGTGCACCAGCAGGTATCGCTCTCCCAGGTTGGCGGTGCGGGAGAGTAAGGACGCTGTGGTGGCAGGACGTGCTTCACCTTCGCCTCCTGACGCACTCTTAAATCCTTTTTGTCCTATGTTTAGGGGGTGGTCGGCATGACCCGACCCCCTCCCTTATTGTATGCACTTCTGCAACAATAAAGTTATCAATCAATCAATCAATCAATCAATATCCTTCACACACTGCCTCATCCTGATCTTTTCATGTTCTCTTGTCCTTCTATCTTTTTCCGCCAACAGCACCAGGTCTTCTTTGTCTATCTTTTCAATATAATTTACTATCCTATACATTGTTATTAGATCCCCTCGTTCTCTTCTATCTCGTAAGGTTGGGAGTCCCATTTCCCTCAGTCGTTCTTCATATGTGAGGTCCTTTAATTCCGGCACCATCTTTGTAGCAATCTTCTGTATCTTTTCCAATTTTCTTATATCCTTTTTAGAGCTCGGAGACTATACCACTGTTGCATATTCCAGCCTTGGGCATATCATGCTTGTGATGATTTTTTTTTTTTTTTTTCATCATGTCTTCATCCATGTAATGAAATGCCACTCTTATATTAGTCACCATCTTATATGATTGTCCATATCTTTCCACAAGTTATAGGAGAAATCTAGGGAGGTTACGCATCCTAATCCTTCATTTAATTTGTGAAGGATGATTTCAGCGAGGAAGATGAGGTGTTGAGGGAAAGAGCGTTGTCCTGGTGCGTCCCTCCCTCCTCACTCCGCCAGCCGTGTCCATGGAGCTGGTTGATCTGGTCGTGGTAGTAGTATAGTAATAAAGCAGTAGTAGTAGTGGTAGTAAAGTAATAAAGCAGTATTTCCTCTGACAATTTATTTCAGTAGGCTTGACCGTAAGAACTCAATCATCTCCCGGCGCACTTCTTAACCCACCACGTCCATGCATCAGCTATATAACGCGTTTTTTTTTTTTTTTTTTTTTCTATGCTGCCAAATCGCCATGTTAATAATTGCTATAATTACTTCCTCCGTATACAGATTTGAGTCGTTGATTTTACCCTCTAGAGTCTAGACTCTAGACGAGAGAGACAGGGAGAGGGAGTGGAGGGCTTACAAGGTCGGTCAAGTCACACCAGACACCGCCAAGCTCCCCCGGTGACAGATTGTGTACCTAACATTCGTCAGTAGAGTATAACTGAAGTTGTTTAGTTTTTTAAGGGTGTTTTTAAGGTTCTAGGTACAAATTAACAACATTTCTGCATTATTAAGAGGAGAAACGTAGTCTTGGTAATCCGACTAGTCATCTCTGTGGCCTTGCAAAACAATCGTGGTGGGTGAGAGAGCAGTGTTTCAGAAAACAGCTCATTGTAGGTATTTTTAATGTTCTAGTGACTTGTACATCATTAATAGGAGAAACAATCATCACTGGGCTTTGAAAAAAAAAAAAAAATCTTTTTTTTTTTTTTTTTTTTTTAGTTTTAGTGACATTAACAATACATTATCACCAAATGAAGCACTACTGAGAACTCTGCGACCTTTGAACAGTCGTGGTGAGAGTTTCATAACACGCATCCTTCTGTCTGTTCCTCTTCCTACTTCTTTATTTTCTCCCATTCATCCTTCGATCTTGTCTTTTATCTCCTATTACTCCTCTTCTTTGTTCTCTTTCCTATCTATTTCACCTCTTTCCCCTATATATCTCCGTCCTATCATTTTTAATTCATCTGTCTTGATTTCTACTTCAGCGGTGATGTGAGACAAAAGTTAAAATGATTTCGGAAATAATTCTGGAAATACAACAATTCAAATACAAACAGAGTGAGGGGAAGAAAGACAGAGAAGGGGGATAAGGAGATGGAACGGAATGGAGAGAGGATCGAGAGATGCCATAGTGTGGGAATCCAGGTGAATATGCCACACCTTAAAGACCAGTCTAGATTGCCTTGAGTATTTAGGTTTTGAAGTGTTTCTATAGTTTTATTCCTTTCCCGGTGGCCTCCGTAGCACACTAAAGAGGTTTACAGCTTCAAGAGCGTTTTCAGGTTTCTATCACTAGTTGATGGGCACTTTTCATTTCATCAGGGATCCGAAATACATTTGAGAGTCGTATATAGCTCATGACAGTATCCCTTATTGAGTTTGTAAGAAAGGTTACTGCGGGGAGTGTTTCATTATCAGCTTGAATATCCTCAGTTTGCTCCCAGACTGTAGGATGTCTTAGGCAATAAGGTGTGCAATATGTGTATTTATTTATTGAAATACTTGTATTCTTGTTGTGTATACTGTACAGAGTTATTTTTGTGATACTTTATCCTTAAGTCTTTGCCCAGGGGGTGGGTGGCAAGGCCCATCCTCCTCCTTTGTTGTAATTATTTATTAATTCAACAATAAATGTATCAATCAATCAACTTGAGTAACATTTTAAGGTTGTACTTGTAAAATTACTGCCGTCTTCAAGGGTATAAAACTTCGTAAGTGAATAGACAAACAAAATAAGTAATTAAGCAACAAATCACATAAACCAAAAAAATATAATATATCCTTGCAATGAAGAATAACAGAGAGAAAGGAAAACCAGTAACACCGTTGGAAAGAGAAAAGACTCACCGCCTCCCGCAAACACTGCCATCACAAACAGTGTCACAGTGGTCAGTGGCGCCTGTGGTGGGAGTGGTAGTGATGGTGCTGGTGCCGTGGTGTTTAGTATTAGTTGTCTTGCTAGATACCCAGATAGATCCACTCACACAGCCACATATACTGCAAAAACAAACTCATACCCAAAACATTCTTAAACACACTCAGAACCAAACTGAATACACATACACACAAGTGAGGAGTGTTACCACATTCTCGACAATGTTTAGCAGCACCAAGCCCCAAGACAAGAGCGAACCAGCAGCGCAAGCCAGGACAACATACCACCATCACCACAACCCTCCACAGTGCCACACGTCCATTTAATCAAGGTATTTTTAAGGCCAATCACTTATCTTTAGGTTTCCTTTACATAAGAGTGAAAATAGTTTGAAATGTACCCAGGTAAACAAACAGTCGTCAGTATTACCAGGTGGTAATACTGACTTTCACTTACTGTAAGCCAAACATGCCTCAGAATGGAGCCACTAGTCTTGCATTTCATATCCCGTGGTCAAATATTGCCGATAGGGCTTAATTTTTGGTTGGGTTAGAGCATAAAGGAAAATAACATGGCGCCCACACAGTTCCTCTGGTGTTGCCGGCTGCTGGCTCCCCCCATGCCCCCCCCACCATCCAGGTAGCCGCCCCCAGCCCACGGTTTCCAATACTTTTTCATACATTTCCTATCGATAATATTACGCTTCCATGGTATGTTTTTATGGTTTCTATAAATATGTTGTTCTCGTTGAAGAGTGTTCCGCACCTCTGTTTGGTAAATATGTGGCTTTTGGTGGTGTTTAATGGCGGAGGTCTGAGCCGTTTTACCGGTCAAAATTTACGATTTCCCAATTGGAGCTTTAATTATTTCAAACTATAACCAGGCCTTTATGGTATCAAAGAGTCGCCTATGCTCTTTTAAGTGTGAAATCAACCCATTGAGTCAAATATGTGGAGTTTGAAATGGTGTTCAGTGCTGTTAAGTATAAATTATATATTTTACATTCTATTTGTTTACGTTCTTTGGTTCACGGTCTGGCTCGTTCTAGAATGGCTTAAAATATAGTTCAGACTCAGTAAAGTGTGTTGAGTACTCTCCAAGTGAAAATGGCTGGACGTTTTAGCAGTGTTATAAATGAAAGGGTGTTTATATTTACCATGCTTAACCTTTACATTTCTTTAAAACTAGTTAGGCAGGAGGTGTTTTGATGTTGTGGAAAATAGTTTAAGTATTTATCGAGTCATAAAATAACAAGCATTCGGCCCTGGCTTCGTTTTTTCGATAAGTCATTTTTAAAATTATTTACGTATTTAGACGAGTCACCGCCTGTTCCCGCGCTCTGATGACGTCACAGCCAAGGTGGTGACTCATCATAGCCTCGGGCTGGCGCCTCCCTCCTCCAGTCCCGCACTTCGTCAATATTTTGCCTGATATCTAGTGATTTCTACGTGTTTTCGTGTGTTTTTAGGCTCCGATGTGTAGATGATAGTAGTAGAAGGAAGATGAAAGGAGAAATAAAGGAAGTGAGGAGGAACAAAGGGTAAAGGAAGGAGAAAGAGAAGGAGCAGCCAAGCAACTTAACTCTCCCTCCACTTCGTCAATATTTTGCCTAATATCTAGTGATTTCTACTTGTTTCTATATGTTTCTAGGCTCAGGTGTGTAGGTAATAGTAGTAGAAGGAAGAAGAAAGGATACATAATGGAGGATGAGGAGGAAGGAAGGAGAACAAGGAGGAAGAGGAGAAGCCAAATATTTACAATCTTTTAAGTGTTTTTATGTATTTCTAGGCTGTGATGTGTAAATGAAACAGTGAAAGGAAGGAGAAAAAAGAAACAAAACAAGAAGACGAAAAAGAAAAGAGGAAAAGGAGGAGGAACCGAATCACAATATTTAGCTAAGTCTCCCATGTAATCCTGTCGATCTTTATAATGCACTTTGGTGTTTTGCGGGGTATATTTCGGTGTTTAAGTATGTATAGTAGTGTTGCATGGTGTTCTAGTACATTTGCAGTGTTGAAAGTTTGTTTTTAGAATGCATTTTGAGTGTTGTGAATGTGTTAGACAGTTTTAAGTATAATTTACGAACTATGAGTATGTTATGGGAGTGTATTTGAGTATTTGGGTATATTTTGAGTGTGTTTGGAGACATTGTAAGGTGATTATGATGTTTCGAGTGTGTTTTTAGATAATTGTGAGTGTGAGAAGTAGTTTGGGTCTGTGTGGGGGTGTCTTTGGGTGTGTTTTGTGGTGTGCTGGTGCTTTTGGTGTATACTGAGTGTTTCTAGTGAGTTTTGGGTGTTTACTGGTATCATAGTAGTGTAGTATGGTGTTTTGAGTGTGTTTTGGGGTTAATTTCGAGCATTACAAGTGGTTGGGTGTATCTGGATGTGAGGGAGCAGTTTTCTGTGTGTGTGTGTGTGTTCTGAGTGTGTTGTTGCATACGCACATACTTTATTTTATCAAGAATAAGAAAAAAAAAAGTAAGAAGAAACCAGTAACAATGAAGAGATGTCACCATTAAAATTTCTTCTCCCATCTCCGTTAAAACAACAAGTAACTGAGAACTGGCAACTGTCCCTCTCTCACACACACACACACACACACACACATATCAGTGCAGCACCAGCAGTCGTAAGGAGGCTGCATCTCACACTCCTGGAGGCTGCACGTGTCTGTGGCTCCAATGACAAACTAAACCATGTAATTGTGAATGGTTTAAGGCTTCACCATTACAGAGAGCCACGGGAGCGGTAAATCAGCGCTGTATCGGCTGTTAAGAGCGCTGTATTCACTTTACCGGGAAATATTTCTGCCTGCTCCCGTGTTTACCTGTCAGAGTGGTTACCTGTGCCCCGGGAGTCACCTGTGGGTTAATTAAGGTGGTGTGGTGTTGTGGTGCCGCCCCTCCCCAGGATCACGTGGCACCTCTCAATAAGTGCCAAGATGACACGGCACTGACTGGCATTGTCTAGGTGGGTATGTGTGTGTGTTTTGGTGGCTACTACTACTACTACTACTACTACTACTACTACTACTACTACTACTACTACTACTACTACTACTACTACTACTACTACTAGTCTAACCTTGTCTTACTAACTACCAGACAATATTTCTGACACTTTTTAAGGCCACAATCGACACAATTAAGTCTGTAGTGAAATTAATTAACGACCTAATCTCGCCTTGCCTTGCCTTGCCTTGCCTACATAATTAAGTCTGCAGTGAGGAAAGTTGACCTAACTAACCTGGCTTACATATTTAAGTCCACAGTGAAATAAATGAACCTAGCACACTTATTTAAGACTACAGTGAAATTAATTAACCTAGCCTAGCCTACATAATTAAGAGTGTAGTGCAATGAATCTAACCTAACCCACAGTGAAATTAATTGACGCATCCTAACCTAACCAATCTAACTTAACCAAAGTAACTGCTAGACAATATTTCTGCGCAAAACATAACATATTTTTCAGGCAGCGATCTACGTAACTTAAGAATCCACAGTGATATTGGAGAAGTAAATTGAAACCTAACCTAACCTAAAAAAACTAACCTAACCTGACTTGACTTACTAGACACTATTTCTACAAAACTTCACCTTTTCAAAGCCACAATCCACGTAATTAAGAATCCACAGTGAAATTGGAGAAGTAAATGGAACTTAACCTAACCTAACTTACAAGAGAACATTCCCTACACAAAACATAACACTTTTTCAAGCTGCAGTCCATGTAACTTAAGAATTCACAGTGAAATTGGTGAAAATATATGTAACCTAACCTAATCTAACTTGCTAGACACTTTCTCAGCAAATGTGTGATGCAGGTTGTTGATCCACAGAACCCTTCTCTCTCTCTCTCTCTCTCTCTCTCTCTCTCTCTCTCTCTCTCTCTCTCTCTCTCTCTCTCTCTCTCAAGTTGTGCCAGTTGTAAAATCATTCAGTCTCAATTTCTTCACCAATTATCACTCCTTCACCTGGTTGGATTAGTTCAGGTGTGGAATAGAAAGGAGTGCATGTATGTATGTATGTATGTGTTTATTTACCTGAGGATCACCTGTGCTATAAGAGAGACAGACAGACAGATGGACGGACAGACAAATTAATCTAATAAGCATACAGATTCATATAGGTAAATTAATTAACGACAAAAAACAGCGATTATTTATTTTTTAACCTTCAGTACCAGATCTATTATGTTACTGAAGATTGGGAATTGGGAATATATTTAGTGATGTGGTGATATTTGTCTTGTGAAGTACTGGTAACTCTTGATTTACGCTTTTTTATATGCGATCGAAAAAATATTATAATTAATTGAATTTGCACGATTGGTTTGCTTATACACAATTTGGACCACATCCCCACTATTATCTATTGTTTCGTATGAGAATTACAAGTTTGTTTTATGGGAATTTTGAAATACGATGCCTCTTGGAATGCATCTATTGTATAAGTCAAGAGTTACCTGTACGATGAAAATAAAATGAGAAATATATGGTAGCTATATAATTTTGTTGTTTTTGCGCAGGTGTTCCTTGAGACATGTAATTTATTTTAAGGGTTATGCAAGGGTAGAAAGGTTGAGAAATACTGATCTACAGGTTCAGAAACTCATGTATGGGATTAAAATAGTGAAGACTGTGTCCATTAATCTTTTGACCTCTTTAGACCCTTCCTATGGTTAATAAAATGGTCTAATGGTACACAAATCTCAAGGTAAAAATGTGTCTCAGTACTAAAGGAATTAATGGCCTCAAAATATACTTAAAAGAGAATAGGGGTGAGGGATTAATTGATGGTGGTGGTGGTGATGATGATGATGATGATGATGATGATAGTGATGATAGTGATGGTTGTGGTGATGGTGGTGATGAATATATTTGTACTTAATTTCCTATTTCTTTCCTTTTTTAGGGTGTGGGAGTGCATAGAAGAAGGAAAACGAGGAGGAGAAGGAGGAGGGAAAAGGAAAGTGAGGAGGTGAAGAAGGAACAAAAGTAGAAGGAAGAAGAAAAATGAGGAAGTGAAGAAGAAAAAGAAGAAAGAAGGTGAAGAAGAGAAGAAAAGTAAAAAGGAGAGAAAAAGAGTAGAAGGAAGAACGGAAAAAGAAGAAAAATAAGGAAATAAAGAAGAAAAAGAAAAAAGCAGAAACTACTACTACTACTACTACTACTACTACTACTACTACTACTACTACTACTACTACCACCACCACCACCACTATGGAGTTGCTAAAGAGGATATTCTCGGCCCTCTTCTATGGCCTATGTTCGTTCCTCATCATGGTGATCAACAAGATGATTCTCACCACGTACAAGTGAGTCACCCCCCCCCTGCCCTCTCTCTCTCTCTCTCTCTCTCTCTCTCTCTCTCTCTCTCTCTCTCTCTCTCTCTCTCAGCTTTTTTTAGTTAAGTTTATTTATTTGTTGTTTCAGTGTGAGGTGTTTTCAAGGTTGGTTTTGGTTCATTTTAATTGTTTTTATTTATTTATTTATTTATTATTATTATTATTATTATTATTTTTTTTTATTCATTTCTCTTTATTTATGTATTTTTGAGTTGTTTATTTATTTATTTTCCAGTGTGAGGTGTTTTCATTGTTGGTTTTGGTTCATTTTCATTGTTTTGTCTCAGTTTTCTCCTTTTTGTTGTGTTTTGAGATTATTTTGGGTGGTTTTCGATGTTTTATAGTTGTCGAGTTTCTGTCTGAAGAAGTGTGTGTGTGTGTTTGTTTGTTTGTTTAGTTGTATATTACAGAGTTCGAGTGGGGCTCCTAGTGACCTGTCTCCATATCTACTTTTATCCAGCTTTTCCTTAAATTCATGCATACTTTCTGCTGCTACAATCTCTTCATTCAAGCCGTTCCAGATGTCCACTGTCCTGTGTGGAAAACTAAACTTTTTAATGTTCCTCAAACACTGACTTTTCATGATCTTGGAGTGTCCTCTTGTTCGTCTTTCTCCATCTTCAGTCAGGTCTTGTCTGTCTGTCTTTTCCATATGGTTTACTATCTTATACATCATTATTAGATCTCCTCTCTCCTGCCTATCTTTCAAAGTTGGCAGTTTCATTTCCTTCAGTCTTCATAGGTAAGGTCCTTCATCTCTGGCACCATCTTTGTAAAGGCCCTCTAAACTCTTTCTAATTTCTTGATATCCTTTTACCTATGTGGAGACCTCACCACTGCTGCATATTCAAGTGTGGGTCTTATCAAAGTGGTTATGATCTTTTCATCACACTTTTCTCCTAATTGAATGCCACCCTGATATTTGTTAGTGTCTTGTATGTTGAAGCAAACAACACATTTATGTGGCTTTCTGGAGTCAGGGTGTCTTGTATAATCACTCCCATGGCTTTCTCTTCACTGCTCTTCATTATAATCTCTTCTCCCTTTTTGTATTCCCATGTAGGTCTTCTATTCATTTGACCCATTTCCATCACTTAGCATTTCTTGGCATTAAATTGTAATTTCCACTCTCGGCTCCATTCCCAGATCTTGTCAGTATTTCTCTGCAATTCCATACAGTTCTCATTGCTCTTTATTACTCTCTCATCTGCGAACAAATTTATGTAGCTACTTGAGCCCTCAGTGTGTGTGTGTGTGTGCGTGTGTGTGCAGTCTTTGTCTATATTCATCCACTACTTTACATATTTATTTACCTATGATGTTGTTACCATGTGTAGGTGTGTGTGTGGTGTGTGTGTGTGTGTGTGTGTACATCTGTGTTGACATGTGCAGACTTCATAGGGATAAACAGGTGTGTTGCATACCTAACCACCTGTGTGTCTGTATGTATGTACGTCTCCAGATCTGTGTGTCCCAAACAATAAGGTAGCGATTGAGGTGAAGAATTTATACACACACAGACAAACAGACAGACACTAACACACTTACACACACATACATACTCACACTCACACTCACACTCACACTCACTTCTTGGATAAATGTAGATATGGAAACGGAGCCACACGAGCATAAAGCCCAGGCCCTGTAAAACTACAACTAGATAAATACACATACACACACACAAAGCCATGTCATGGAAATGGGAAAGAGTGAAAGACAACCTGTGGGAATCTATAAGATGGGAGATGGAGTAGAACTGGAGAAAGTAAAAAAGGAAAAGGATTTGGGAGTGACGATGGAAGAAAATAATCAACTGGCAAACCATATTGATAGAATTTTCAGAGAGACATACAATTTGCTAAGGAATATTGGAATAGCATTTCACTACATGGACAAAGAAATGATGAAGAAATTGATAAGTACTATAATAAGACCCAGATTGGAATATGCAGGAGTAGTGTGGAACCCTCACAAAAAGAAACACATAAGGAAGCTGGAGAGACTACAAAAAATGGCTACAAGAATGGTCCCAGAACTTGAAGGGATGACATATGAGGAGAGACTAAAGGCTATGGATCTTCCAACATTGGAGCAGAGAAGGGAGAGAGGGGATCTCATACAAGTTTATAAATTGATAAATGGAATGGACCAAGTGGACAATGAGTATCTGATCCTGAGAGAAGAATATGCCAGTCAAAGCACAAGATTGTATAGTAAGAAGCTGAGGAAGGGAAGATGTGTAAGAGATATTAAAAAGCATAGTTTCCCGCACACACACACACACACACACACACACACACACACACACACACACACACACACACACACACACACACACACACACACACACACACACACACACACACACCACTAACCCACTGACTCATATATAATTCTTTTTCCTTTATTTGTACAAGTTGTAATGCTTTACATATTGATTTCTTGTTTTTGTTTCTCCTTTATTTATCATTCCTTAACCCCTTTAGTACCATGACGCATTTCCCTATTCATTCAGGTGACCATTTGGTGATTTTCTACAGCTTCAAAAACTCATGTAGGGGATTAAAATTGTGAAGTCTGTGGCCATTAATCTTCTGACCTCCATAGACTCTTCTTAATGTCAGTAAAATAATCTAATGGTACACAAATCTCATGTTTAAAAATGTGTCCCTGTACTGAAGATTTGGTGATTTTATACAGCTTCAGAAACTCATGTGGGGGATTGAAATAGTGAAAACTGTGGCCATTAACCTTCTGACCTCCATAGACCCTTCCTAATGTCAATAAAATGGTCTAATGGTACACAAAACTCAAAGTAAAAATGTGTCTCAGTACTTTCTCCTTATTCTTTTTCTTCTTTTTCTTCTTTTCTTCTTTTCTTCATCTTTCTTTTCCCTCCTCGTCTCCATTTTCCGCTTTTTTTTTCTTTTTTTTTTTCTTTCTTTCCCTTCCCTCTCTCCATAGATCCTTCCTAATGTCAATAAAATGGTCTAATGGTACACAAATCTCAAGGTGAAAATGTGTCCCAGTACTGAAGGGGTTAATGCTATTGTTTCTATTATGAATGGAATACTGTATTAGACTAGGTGGAGAAGGGAGTGTGTGTGTGTCTGTCTGTCTGTCTGTGTGTATATATGTGTGTGTGTGTGTGTGTGTGTGTGTGTGTGTGTGTGTGTGTGTGTGGTAGTGGTTAGTTGAAGCATACAGTTATACATATTTCTCTCTCTCTCTCTCTCTCTCTCTCTCTCTCTCTCTCTCTCTCTCTCTCTCTCTCTCTCTCTCTCTCTCTCTCTCTCTCTCTCTCTCTAAGGTAGATAGACAGATAGAAGTAACACAGATAGATAGGATGAATAAATAGGAGAAATATAGACAGATTAATTAATATACCCAAAAGATAAACACACACACACACACACACACACACACACACACACACACACACACACACACACACACACACACCCCTGTTGATATGCGCAGTTCAGCATTTCCTTAATTTTAAACTCAAGGATGAGAACAAATTAATGAGTTATTTGATTACTAATTGATGTAATTGTGAAATACTTACCTTATTATTATTATTATTATTAGTAGTAGTAGTAGTAGTAGTAGTAGTAGAAAGAAGGGGAAATTTTTTTTTATTGATTTATATTACTTGATAAGGTGGTGGTGGTGGTGGTGTCAGAAGAGGAAGGGAGTGGTGGAGGTGATGTCAGTATGTGTGTATGTGTCACTTCTCCTCCTCCTCCTCCTCCTCCTCCTCCTCAATAAGACTTAATCACCTTCCTGTGTGTTTGGTTTTTAATCTTACCAAGGGCATCTCTCTCTCTCTCTCTCTCTCTCTCTCTCTCTCTCTCTCTCTCTCTCTCTCTCTCTCTCTCTCTCTCTCTCTCTCTCTCTCTCTCAAATGGAATGCTGGGTTCTGCTCTTTCAAGGTCATGAACCCCTCCTTCTCCTCCTCCTCCTCCTCTTCCTCCTCCTCCTCCTCCTCCTCTCCTCCTCCTCCTCCTCCTCCTCCTCCTCCTTTCTTCCTCTTCCTCTTCTTTTGTCCTTTATCTTCTTCCTTCCTTCGATGCTCTCTCTCTCTCTTTCTTTCTTTCTTTCTTTCTTTCTTTCTTTCTTTCTTTCTTTCTTTCTTTCTTTCTTTCTTTCTCTCTCTCTCTCTCTCTCTCTCTCTCTCTCTCTCTCTCTCTCTCTCTCTCTCTCTCTCTCTCTATTCCTTGTTTCCTTATTTTTCTAGTTCTTCGTCTTCTTCTTCTTCTTCTTCTTCTTCTTCTTCTTCTTCTTCTTCTTCTTCTTCTTCCTTTCCCATGGCCTTGTCTTAAGTGCAATTAGTCTCTCTCTCTCTCTCTCTCTCTCTCTCTCTCTCTCTCTCTCTCTCTCTCTCTCTCTCTCTCTCTCTCTCTCTCTCTCTCTCTCTCTCTCTCTCAAGGGTGACGAGAAAGAAGCAAATAACCCGGCGGTCAGAGAGAGAGAGAGAGAGAGAGAGAGAGAGAGAAAGAGAGAGAGTTAGGTCTACCAAAACCACAATGTAATTACTTCTCATAAAAAAGGAAGAAAAAAGAAAGTGAGTGTGTGTGTGTGTGTGTGTGTGTGTGTGTGTGTGTGTGTGTGTGTGTGTGTGTGTGTGTGTGAGGCTTGATTACAGTAAGGAGAGCCATGTACACACACACACACACACACACACACACACAGGATAAACAAACAAGGAAGCAGAGAGAGAGAGAGAGAGAGAGAGAGAGAGATAGTAATATTTTAAGGATATTTTTTAGTTCTAGTGACAGATTAGCAACATTTCTACACTCGGAAGCCCCACTAGTCGTCTCAGTGGCCTTGGGAAACAGTCGTGGTTGAGAGAGCAAAGCGTTGGAAGACTAAGTTATCGTAAAACTACTAAAAACCCCTTCAGTACTGGGACACATTTTTACCACGAGATTTGTGTACGATTAGACCATTTTATTGACATTAGCAAGGGTGTATGGAGGTCAGAAGATTAATGGCCACAGTCTTCACTATTTGAATCCCTTCAGTACTGGGACATATTTTTACCACGAGATTTGTGTACGATTAGACCATTTTATTGACCAGAAGGATTAATGGCCAGTCTTCACTATTTGAATCCCTTCAGTACTGGGACATATTTTTACCACGAGATTTGTGTACCATTAGACCATTTTATTGACATAGGAAGGGTCTATGGAGGCCAGAAGGTTAATGGCCAGTCTTCACTATTCTATTCCCCCCACATGAATTTCTGAAGCTGTATCAAATCACCAAATCTTCATAACCGGAACACATTTTTCACCTTGAGATTTTTGTACGATTAGACCATTTTATTAACATTAGGAAGGGTCTATGGAGGTCAGAAGATTAATGGCCAGAGTCTTCACTATTTTAATCCCCCACATGAGTTTCTGAATCTGTATCAAATCACCAAAGTCACCAGAATGAATATGAAAATGCGTCATGGTAATGAAGAGGTCAAAACGAAGGAAAGTAGCAACTCTGTACAAGATGATTGGTGAGGTTGTGACGATAGTGATTGGTGAAGTGACGAGATGATAGTGAAGAAGATAGTAATATTGTGCGGTGTTTCAGAGAGAGAGAGAGAACCCGTGAATAGCTGTGTGTGTGTGTGTGTGTGTGTGTGTGACGACAGTATGTGCACAAAAAGAAAAAAAAGCGGGAATGATTACCAACGAGATTATTATTATTATTATTATTATTTATTTATTTATTTTTTTTTTGTGTAATTCATCACGGTCGTCTACTGGTCACCCAGCCAGCCTTCCCCATTACGGAGCGGTGTCAGAGCTCATAGACCGATCTTCGGGTAGGACTGAGACCACAACACACTCCACACACCGGGACAGCGAGGCCACAACCCCTCGAGTTGTAATTTTTACAGGGCCTGGGTATTATACTCGTGTGGTCCCGTCTCCATATCTATACACATCCAACTTTCCTTTAAAACTATGCACACTCCTCGCTGACACCACCTCCTCGCTCAAACTATTCCACACTTCCACACATCTCTGCGGGAAACTATATTTCTTCACATCTTTCAAGCATACTCCCTTGGCTATCTTTTTACTTTGCGATCTCGTACTTCTATTTTCCTCTTTCAACATCATTTGCTCATTATCCACTTCATCCAAACCGCTCAGCAGTTTATAAACCTGTATTAAATCTCCTCTTTCTCTTATTTGTGTGTGTGTGTGTGTGTGTGTGTGTGTGTGTGTGTGTGTGTGTGTGTGTGTGTGTGTGTGTTTTACTTATCCACACACACACACACACACACACACACACACACAGTAAAGACAAGTGTGTGTGTGCGTGGCGAATTGACGTTGTGTGTATGTAATTCACCTCGGTCGTCTGCTGGTCACCCAACCAGTCTTCCCCATTACGGAGCGAGCTCAGAGCTCATAGATCGATCTCCGGGTAGGACTGAGACCACAACACACTCCACACACCGGGACAGCGAGGCCACAACCCCTCCAGTTACATCCCCTACCTATTTACTGCTAGGTGAACACACCCCACACATTAATAGCAGCGCCCATTTGCCTCGCCGCTTCCCGGGACTCGAACCCGGCCCTCTCGATTGTGAATCGAGCGTGCTAACCACTACACTACGCTGTGTGTGTGTGTGTGTGTGTGTGTGTGTGTGTGTGTGTTTATATTTGTCCACACACACACACACACACACACACACACACACACACAGAAGGGGATCTGATACAAGTTTATAAATTGATCAACGGAATGGACCAAGTGGATAATGAGAAACTGATCCTGAGAGAAGAATATGACATTCGAAGCTTAAAATCACATAGTAAAAAGCTGAGAAAGGAAAGATGTCTGAGAGATGTTAAAAAAATATAGTTTCCCACAAAGATGTGTTGAGACATGGAACAGTTTGAGTGAAGAAGTGGTGTCACCAACGAGTGTGCATACTTTTAAAGTAAGATTGGATAAGTGTAGATATGGAGACGGGGCCACACGAGCATAAAGCCCAGGCCCTGTAAAACTACAACTACACACACACACACACACACACACACACACACACACACACACACACACACACAGGAGAGACAACTATGTGTGCGTGGCGAGATGACGTGTGTGTGTGTGTGTGTTATAGGTAAAAGAAAGGCTGAGGGAGAATATAGCCTGTAGGGGATTAGCATTACTACAAAGAATAACTCTCTCTCTCTCTCTCTCTCTCTCTCTCTCTCTCTCTCTCAAAATCTAGTAGTTTTTTCTCAATTCACTCATTCACTCATTACTTATCTTCCTTTATAATCTCATCATCATCATCTCTCATCATCATCATCATCATCATCATCATCATCATCATCATCATCATCATCTTTTATGAGTGAAGAGTTGTCCCATCTCTCTCTCTCTTTCTCTCTCTCTCTCTCTCTCTCTCTCTCTCTCTCTCTTGCATTATTAAGTTGAGGAATAGGATGAGAGAGAGAGAGTGTGTGTGTGTGTGTGTGTGTGTGATTCACCTCGGTCGTCTGCTGGTCACCTAGCCAGTCTTCCCCATTACGGAGCGAGCTCAGAGCTCATAGACCGATCTTCGGGTAGGACTGAGACCACAACACTCCACACACCGGGACAGCGAGGCCACAACCCCTCCAGTTACATCCCCTACCTATTCACTGCTAGGTGAACACACCCCACACATTAACACCCAAGCCCATTTGCCTCGCCGCCTCCGGGACTCGAACCCGGACCCTCTCGATTGTGAGTCGAGCGTGCTAACCACTACACTACGCGGTGTGTGTGTGTGTTTGTTCTCGTAAGAGCGGAAATGCTGTAATACTTTTTACCTGCTACTCTCTCTCTCTCTCTCTCTCTCTCTCTCTCTCTCTCTCTCTCTCTCTCTCTCTCTCTCTCTCTCGACCTTGCGGCTGTGGGGTGAAGGTCGCTGTTTCTCTCTCTCTCTCTCTCTCTCTCTCTCTCTCTCTCTCTCTCTCTCTCTCTCTCTCTCTCTCTCTCTCTCTCTCTCAAATTTTATGCTGACGTGTGTGTGTGTGTGTGTGTGTGTGTGTGTGTGTGTGTGTGTGTGTGTGTGTGTGTGTGTGTGTGTGTGTACATCCAGTATGTACAGGGACAGTCAGGTGTTTCTCTCTCTCTCTCTCTCTCTCTCTCTCTCTCTCTCTCTCTCTCTCTCTCTCTCTCTCTCTCTCTCTCTCTCTCTCTCTCTCTCTGGTCACGTTTGTTTTGCTTCTTAAAAATTTACTCTTACTTTTTATCTCATGTGGAAGAAGAAGAGGAGGAGGAGGAGGAGGAGGAATGTCTGTACTCTGGAAAAGTCTGGAGGAGGAGGAGGAGGAGGAGGAAGAAAGGAAATGAGAGGGGTAAAGGGCAACTCTCTCTCTCTCTCTCTCTCTCTCTCTCTCTCTCTCTCTCTCTCTCTCTCTCTCTCTCTCTCTCTCTCTCTCTCTCTTGAAAATCGAGATGGTGGTTGTAGTAGTAGTCGTAGTGATAATAACTACTACTACTACTACTACTACTACTACTACTACTACTACTACTACTACTACTACTACTTTTACTACTACTACTACTACTACTACTACACAATGATAGGGAAGAAGGAAGAGAGGGAGGGACAAAGATAGAAGAGGAGGAGGAGGAGGAGGAGGAAAAGTAGTAATAGTAGTAGTAGTAGTAGTAGTAGTAGTAGTAGTAATGATTCAATTAATTCTGTGTTTAGCCATGGTTTGTTTGTTTATACTTCACAGCTTCACCACAAAGTCATCACTGATATTGTGTGACTCTGATCTTAAAACTTCATCACAATATCCCTCTTCTTCTCCAGCTTACCAAATCTAACGTAACCCCAAACCTCACCTCATCTCACCTAATCCCTGTTTTTCTTCTTCTTCAGCTTACTAAATTGACTTTCTCCTCCTTAACCCCTTCAGTACTGGGACGCTTTTTTTACCATGAGTTTTGAGTACCATTAGACCATTTTACTGACATTAGCAAGGGTCTATGGAGGTCAGAAAATTAATGGCTACAGTCTTCACTATTATAATCCCCTACATGAGTTTCTGATGCTGTATCAAATCACCAAATCTTCAATACTGGAACTCAATTTTTTCCTTGAGATTTATTTACGATTAGACCATTTTGTTGACATTAGGAAGGGTCTGTGGAGGTCAGAAGGTTAATGGCCACAGTCTTCACTATTTTAATCCCCACATGAGTTTCTGAAGCTGTATCAGATCACCAAATAGTCACCAGAATGAATAAAGAAACGTGTCCCGGTGCTGAGGGGGTTAATAGCATAACTTCATTTCCTTCTCATTTGCTGACGTTACAACTTCATTACTCCTCCTCCTCTTCCTCCTCCTCGTTTAATTCACGTATCTCAACAAAAACATTCACAAACTCTTATATCACAATCACGTTCATTATTAAAACTATGAAATCACTAGCTACGTGTGTGTGTGTGTGTGTGTGTGTGTGTGTCAGTGTTTCAGTGTCAGGGTCAGTGTATCTATCTCTGCATCACCAAACATTGCACCAAACATCCATCAAACACACACACACACACACATTTCTCATTTATCTTCATACATTTCAACATCTACACTGTATATTAGGTGTATTTATGTGTATTATCTTGTATTTACTATATTTACTAGTATATTGCAGTTCCTTGGAATTATATCGCTGTGTTTTTATATATTTCCGTAATATTTATCAGTTGTTGTCGGTGCCCTGTGTGGAACGTGACGGGGGCCCCTGAATAGGAGTGACGTGGCAGCATTCTCTCTCTCTCTCTCTCTCTCTCTCTCTCTCTCTCTCTCTCTCTCTCTGGGTATGACGTGGCAGTAGTAGGAGGAGGAGGAGGAGGAGGAGAAGGAAGAGGAGGAGGAGGAAGAGGAGGAGGAGGAGGAGGAGAACTTTGGGAGATATAGGAAGAGGAGGAGGAGGAGGAGGAAGATAATGAGGAGGATAAGTGAAGGTTAGGAGGAGGAGGAGGATGGAAGAGCGTGGGAACTGAGAGAGAGAGAGAGAGAGAGAGAGAGAGAGAGAGAGAGAGAGGTCATTCGTCTTAGGTCATGGATCGCAATGTGTGCTGGGCTAACATTGGACTGCATACGTGTCTCATCTCTCTCTCTCTCTCTCTCTCTCTCTCTCTCTCTCTCTCTCTCTCTCTCTCAAGAAGTTATATTTAGCTGTTTTTCTTGTTATGTTCTCTCTCTCTCTCTCTCTCTCTCTCTCTCTCTCTCTCTCTCTCTCTCTCTCTCTCTCTCTCTCTCTCTCTGATATAATTTATCTATTCGGGAAACTAAAGAGAGAGAGAGAGAGAGAGAGAGAGAGAGAGAGAGAGAGAGATTTCAACACAGGACAAAGTACGAATTTATGCAATAGAGTGAAAGAGGAACACACACACACACACACACACACACACACACACACACACACACACACACACACACACACACACACACACACACACACACCGTGTAGTGTAGTGGTTAACACTCGACTCACAATCGAGAGGGCCGGGTTCGTGCCCCGGACGCGGCGAGGCAAATGGGGTTGGGTGTTAATGTGTGGGGTGTGTTCACCTAGCAGTAAATAGGTAGGGGATGTAACTGGAGGGGTTGTGGCCTCGCTGTCCCGGTGTGTGGAGTGTGTTGTGGTCTCAGTCCTACCCGAAGATCGGTCTATGAGCTCTGACACCGCTCCGTAATGGGGAAGACTGGCTGGCTGACCAGCAGGCGACCGAGGTGAATTACACACACACACATTCGTCTCCTTGTATAATCTTCTCTTATCATCTCTGACATTTCGTGTGTCGTCGTGTATCTTTTATAGTTATTGTACATCGGGCTTTTACCCTGTCAATCGTATTCTCTCTCTCTCTCTCTCTCTCTCTCTCTCTCTCTCTCTCTCTCTCTCTCTCTCTCTCTCTCTCTCTCTCTCTCTCTCTCTCTCTCTCTTCATTTATTTATTTTATTGTTTTTTTCGTAGCGTAAAAGACTAAACAAGGATACGAAATGAATATAAAAAGAATTATTCTAATATTCTTCTATTTATTTTTTACATTTACATTCTTTTTATTTCCTTTTAATAAGCAAAATTATACAAAAAGTAGGAACAATAAAGAAAATACTATTTATCTATTTATCATCAATTACCCTCAAAATTATGACATACGAGGAAAAAGAAAAAGTCAAATGACCTTCCAAACTTCCAAACTTCACAATTCAGTAAATGAATCAGACAAAATTAATCAAATAAAATGAATAAATAGATACATTCATAATCCAAAATGAATAGATAAATAAATAAGTACAATCTAAATAAATGAATAAATAAATAAATAACGCACCTGTACACATAAGCTAGCCGTGAACCAGGTGTACATACAATATTAATTAGATACTGAGACAGGTGTGTGTGTGTCACTGTTTGATCTGGTGCAGTCTCTGACGAGGCAGCCAGACGTTACCCTACGGAACGAGCTCAGAGCTCATTATTTCCGATCTTCGGATAGGCCTGAGACCAGGCACACACCACACACCGGGACAACAAGGTCACAACTCCTCGATTTACATCCCGTACCTACTCACTGCTAGGTGAACACCACCTGCACGTGAGAGGAGACACACCCAAATATCTCCACTCGGCCGGGGAATCGAACCCCGGTCCTCTGGCTTGTGAAGCCAGCGCTCTAACCACTGAGCTACCGGACGTGTGTGTGTGTGTGTGTGTGTGTGTGTGTGTGTGTGTGTGTGTGTGTGTGTTACTATATAATATTAACGTGTCCCTTTCTCTATCACTATTTTTTCTCTCTTTTCAGGTTCCCCTCCTTCCAGTTCGTGGCGCTTGGACAGGTGAGAGAGAGATTATGAAGGAGTGAGAGGCAAAAACCATGAATATTATTGAGAGAGAGAGAGACCCATGAATATCTGTGTGTGTGTGTGTGTGTGTATATCAATGTTTACCTAATGAAGTGTGAATGTGTCCCACCTGTTAGTCATCATCTCAGACACTTGAGTATCCTACACTCTCTCTCTCTGTGTATACCCTACCTGGCACACTGATTATCCTACACTCTCTCTCTCTGTGTATACCCTACCTGGCACACTGATTATCCTACACTCCCTCCATGTATACTTTAATGACACTTTGATTATCCTGCACTCTCTCTCTCTCTCTCTCTCTCTCTCTCTCTCTCTCTCTCTCTCTCTCTCTCTCTCTCTCTCTCTCTCTCTCTCTCTCTCTCTCTCTCTCTCTCTCTCTCTCTCTCTCTGTATAGTTTAATCCTACACGACACTTTGATTATCCTACACTCCCTCTATGTATACTCAAAAAAAAAAAAAAAACCTAATTGAACCTAACCTCCACCTCCTCCACCTTCCTCCTCACCTAACCTAACCAAACTTACCTATTCATCCACCTCCACCACCTTCCATCCACTTCATTCACTTTTCATCCACCTTCATACACTTTTTCATCCATCTCTACCTTTCACCCACTTTTCATCCACCTCCACCACCTTTCATCCACCACCTCCATTTTTCATCCACCTCATCCACTTTTCATCCTCATTATCCACCTTTTGTCCACCTCATTCACTTTTCATCCATCTCCACCTTTCATCCACCCTCATCCACCTTTCATTCTTCTTTCATCCACCACCTCCATTTTTCATCCTCCTTATCCACCTTTCATCCACATCATTCACTCTTTATCCATCTTTCATCCATGTTTCCATCTTTGATCCACCTCCACCTTTCCTCCATCTTATCCACCTTCCTCCACCAGATGACAGCCACAGTGGTAGTGCTGTTTGTGGCCAAGAAGCTGCGTGTGGTGGATTTTTCAGGATTCTCGTTGGAAATTGTACCAAAAATCTGGCCGCTGCCTCTCATGTATGTGGGCAACCTCATCTTTGGTCTCGGAGGCACCAAGCGACTCAGGTGTGTGTGTGTGTGTGTGTGTGTGTTTACTTAGTTGTATAGTACAGGGTTTGAGTGGGGCTCATAGCGTCCTGCCTCCATATTTCCACTGATCTAATTCTTTAAAGTTATCCACATTTTTGCTGTAACAACTTCATTACTCAAGGCATTCCACTTTTCACCTTTCTGTGTGTGTGTGTGTGTTTTTTTTTTTTTTTTTTTTTCCCCTCCCAAAGAGAAGTAACTAGTCTTTCTGTGTCTTCCCCGCCAGCTTGCCGATGTTCACCGTGCTGCGAAGGTTTAGCATTCTCTTCACCATGATCGCCGAGAGACTACTGCTTGGGTAAGGGTGAAGTGGCTTTCTTTCTTTTTATCAGTCATTCATCTCTACTGCTTTTTGTGTCATATTTCTCTCTTTCTTTTTCTTTTTCCTTTATTTTCTGATTCTGTGTTATCTCCCACCTTTATCCAGTCTCTCTTGTCATTCCTTCATCTTATTCTCTTATTATTTTCCTGTCTTCTATCTGTTTTGTTTTCTCTCTCTCTCTCTCTCTCTCTCTCTCTCTCTCTCTCTCTCTCTCTCTCTCTCTCTCTCTCTCTCTCTCTCTCTCTCTCTCTCTCTCTCTCTCTCTCTCTCTCTCTCTCATTCCTCATCTATGTCATACCTCCAACCTTTATCCTGTCTCATTATGTCTTTTTTCATTCCTTCATCTCTTATTCTCTCTTTATTTTCCTCTCATCATTCCTTTTGCTTTTATTCCTCTAATATTTTTCTTCTGTGTCATTTATCATCTTTATCTTGTCTCATTATGTCTTTTTTCATTCCTTCATCTCTTATTCTCTATTTTCCTTTCATATAATTCCTTTTGCTTTTATTCCCTCTAATATTTCTCTTCTGTGTCATATTTCTCATCTTTATTCTTTCTCATTATTCCTCTCCTTTGTTTTTACTATTTCTCTAAGTCATTTTCTAGCTCCCTCTGTCTCTCTATTCTCATCATTTATTCCTGCAGTTTTGTGTGGTATTAGATTGCCTTAACTCTTTCATCCTTTATCTTTATCTTACCTCGTCAAAAGTCTCTAATCTATCACTTTGTCTTCTTTTGTCCTTATCTAACCTTATCAGTCCTCTAATCTACATCTTTGTCTCTTAAAAGCCATTTATTATACTAGTCCTTGTGATTTTCCCTCTACCTTCCCTGGGTTCATAAATTTCCAACCAGTCTCATGATAATCACATTTTGTATCACACCTTAGCTTATCTTGACTCTGGTTATGTTAGACTAGTGTTGCATTATGCCTCTTAAATCTCTCTCTCTCTCTCTCTCTCTCTCTCTCTCTCTCTCTCTCTCTCTCTCTCTCTCTCTCTCTCTCTCTCTCTCTCTCTCTCTCTCTCTCTCTCTCTCTCTCTCTCTCTCTCTCTCTCTCTCTCTCTCTCTCTCTCTCTCTCTCTCAATCCCTTCTGTACTGGGACACATTTTTTATCAATGAGTTTTGGGTGTGATTAAGCGATTTGATCTACATTAGCAAGTAGGTAGGAAGATTAATGGCCAGAGTCCTCACTGTTTCAATCCCTACATAAGTTTCTGAAGCTGTATAAAATCACCAAATGGTAAGCAGAATAAATATGAAAATGTGTCCTGCTACTGAAGGGATTAATTCTTTAGCCTCTATTTTAAAACACTTCCTTGCCACACCTTCACTCTTATCAAAGGGCTCTAGTTGAAGTGACAGGTTTTTAAGGATGTTTTTTTTTGTGATTCTACTGACACCTTCACTATTTTCAAAGGGGTCTAGTTGAAGTGACAGGTTTTCAAGGGTGTTTCTGTAAATCTAGTAACACATTAACAAGTTTTCTGCATTATCAACAGGACAAATCCTCTTTAGAACTCAGCTAACCATCACTGTAATCTTTGATAAATGATCACGGTGAGAGAGAGAGAGAGAGAGAGTGTTTCTGAATATGGCTCTATATCTCACTGTACGACCTTGAATCATAACTGTGTGTCTCCTTGCAGTGTCCACCCAGCCCTCACTGTGCAGCTGACTGTGTACATGATGATCCTGGGCTCCATCATTGCTGCTGTGTAAGTATTGTGACTCACTGCCTCAAGAGTCTGGTGTGTTGGTTAGCTTCAGTCTGTGCGAAGCTTAATATATGACTGTGTGAAGCTTGACTAAGATATTCTTATCTAAATACTTCCCTCTACACCTTCAGAATCATCTTAACACTCTCCTTCTTTCTCTTCACCTTCAGGAATGACTTGTCCTTTGAAACCATTGACTACTTTTTTCCTTCACACTCTCTAAATTAACATACCCTTTTAAAACTAGCTAAATTAAAATTTTCCCTTCTACACCCTCAGAATCAACTTAACACTCTCCTTCTTCCTCTTCACCTTCAGGAATGACTTGCCCTTTGAAACCATTGACTATTTCTTCCCTTCACATCTCAAAATGAACTAAATACTCCCCTCTACATCTTCAGAATCATCTTAACACTCTCCTTCTTTCTCTTCACCTTCAGGAACGACTTGTCCTTTGATTCCATTGGCTACTTCTTTGTGCTGACCAACAACGTGTTCACGGCGGGCACTGGTGTGTACGTCAAGAAGAAACTGGAGAGTAAGGAGCTGGGGAAGTATGGCCTGCTCTTCTACAACTCCCTCTTCATGCTGCCCTTCGCCACTGTCTTCTGCTGGATCAATGGGGACTTTGTGAAGGTGAGAGAGAAAGTGTGTGAGTGTGAGGGAGAGTTTGTGTGTGTGTGAGGGAGAGTGTGTGTGTGTGTGTGTGTGGCTTCTCCTGGATCAATGGGGACTTTGTGAAGGTGAGAAAGAGAGTGTGAGAGTGTGAGGAGAGTGTGTGTGTGTGTGAGGGAGAGTGTGTGTGAGTGAGTGTGTCTTTTTCTGGATCAATGGGGACTTTGTGAAGGTGTGAGAGAGAGAGAGAGAGAGAGAGAGAGAGAGAGAGAATGTTTGAGTGAGTGTGAGGAGGAGTGTGTTAGAGTAAGTGTGGATGAGAGAGGAGAAATTTGTGTATGCCTTTTTATCCTCTTTTTCTTCCTTTCACTCTTAAACCAGTGGCACTCTTACATAAAAACATAAGAGTGAAAGACAATTGCTGCTACATCTGCACCTAACCTAACCTAATCATGCCCTTTTGTAAACCTAACCTAATCTAACCATACCTTTTTTTCTCCTTTTATTTCATCCTTTTACCCTTAATTGATGCCACTTTTACATATAAGTATAAGTAGCAGTAAGAGATTTAATTCCACTACAGCATTTACCTAATCTAACCCAACCCAGTCTAACCCAAGCAAACCTGACTTAACCTAACCTAACCTAAATTACTGACTTAAATTGAACTGATCTATGCTATTATTAACCTAACCTAAACTAATTAAATTCTCTCTCTCTCTCTCTCTCTCTCTCTCTCTCTCTCTCTCTCTCTCTCTCTCTCTCTCTCTCTCTTGTATATGTTTTTTACTTCCTCCTTTCATCCCTTTCTCTCTCTTCCTCCTCCTCCTCCTCCTCCTCCTCCTCCTCCTCCTCCTCCTCCTCCTCCTCCTCCTCCTCCTCCTCCTCCTCCTCCTCCTCCTCCTCCTCCACCAACCTAAACCATTCCTAACCTAACTTAACCAAAATAATTCTTAGCCTAACCTAACCTAACCTAACCTAACCGGCCCTTTCCTCCTCAGACGTGGGAGTACGAGGGATGGCGGGACCCAGCGTTCGTGAGTCAGTTCCTGCTGTCGTGCATCATGGGGTTCGTGCTGATGTACTCGGTGATGGTGTGCACTCAGTTCAACTCAGCACTCACCACCACCATCATCGGCTGCCTCAAAAACATCTTCATCACGTACCTGGGCATGATCATCGGAGGGGATTACGTGTTCTCCTTCTATAACTTTGTGGGGCTCAATATAAGGTGTGCGTCTGGTGTTGTGTGTTGTTGTGTGGTGATGATTAGCTAGAATGGGTGTGTTTCTCCTTTTATAACTTTGTGGGGCTCAATATAAGGTGTGTGTCTGGTGCTGTGTGGTGTTGTAGTGGTGTTGTGTGGTGATAATTAGCTAAAATGGGTGTGTTTCTCCTTTTACAACATTGTATGGCTCAATATAAGATGTGTGTCTGGTGTTGTGTGGTGTTGTGGTGGTGTTGTGTGGTGATGATTAGCTAGAATGGGTGTGTTTCTCCTTTTATAACTTTGTGGGGCTCAATATAAGGTGTGCGTCTGGTGTTGTGTGGTGATGATTAGCTAGAATGGGTGTGTTTCTCCTTTTATAACTTTGTGGGGCTCAAGATAAGGTGTGTGTCTGGTGTTCTGCCGTGTTTCGGTGATGTCGTGTGGTGTTGTGGTGTTGGTGATGGTGGTAGTTCCTTTCTGTGTGGTTAGGATGAGTCTGTTTCTCCTCCTATAACTTTGTGGGACTCAATATAAGGTGTGTGTCTGGTGTTGTGGTGGTGTTGGTTCCTTTCTGTGGGGTTAGGGTTGGTGTCTTTCTCCTATGGGTGTGTCTCCTATAACTTTGTGGGGCTCAACATCAGGTGTGTGTCTGGTGTTGTGTGGTGGACTTAGTCTGTTGTGGGGGTTTGCCAAGGTGTTATAAAAGTCCTTCTCAGTTTTGTGATGTTCTAGTGACATTTATATGTGTGACTGGGTATGTTGTGTGATGTGACAAGGTGTTACAAATGGCCTCCTTGGTTCTATGATGTTCTTGTGGTTTATATTTGTCGCTGGGTATGTGTGTGACATGACAATGTGTTATAAAAGTCCTCAGTTTTGTGATGTTCTAGTGTTATATGTGACTGGGTATGATGTGTGATGTGGCAAGGTTTAGAGTAGACACACTATGCTACTACAACCACTAACTCGCCTCTCTTTATCGCAGCATTGTAGGCAGCATCATCTATTCCTGGGTGACATTTAGACAAAAGGACAGCCCCAAGGCAGATACAGTGAAGCCGCCCACACCTGCCACAACGGTATAGTGGTAAAAGACTGACTGGTGGGGCAGAGCGGTGAGTCCCAACACTCCCTCAGACGTGCATGCTGGGTCCCGGTGGATGGCTGGTCTTCCTGGTCTTGTTGGTCTTGTGGGTCTCCTCCACACCTACCCACGTACCGAGTCTCCTTTTCCTCCTCTCCCATGATGCACCGATTGTCTCTCTCTTTTTGTCTGTCTCTCTTTATCTCTTTCTCTTTTCTTTCTTTTCTTTTCTTTCTTTTTCTCTCTCTCTCTCTCTCTCTCTCTCTCTCTCTCTCTCTCTCTCTCTCTCTCTCTCTCTCTCTCTCTCTCTCTCTCTGGGTTTTGAAAGCTTTTGTTAAGGTAGATTTATTTTTCCTCTTTTTTCCCTTTTTTCTCTATTCAGTTGTGTTTTTACTATTGTTTTTGGTTTTATTGTTTATTTTACCTGTTTTTTGCACTCACAGTATTGTTTTTAAGTTTTTTTTTTTTTTTTTTTTTTTTTTTTTTTTTTTTTTTTGTTTGACATAAGAGCACTCACCTTTGGGTCGAATGAAGGAAATGTAGCCATACACGATTAACCCCTTCAGTAGCATGACACGTTTCCATATTCATTCTGTTTACTATTTGGTGATTTTCTACAGCTTTAGAAACTTAAGTGGGGGATTAGAATAGTCAAGACTGTGCCCGTTAATCTTCTGACCTGCATAGACCCTTCCTAATGTCATTAAATTGAGAAAACACTGTGTGTTGAGGATTTTTCAAAGAGGGAAGGTTTCAAGCAACACAAAGTCTCCATTCCTGGTCAGTATTGAGGAAAGCTGTGGGTGTTGAGAATTATTCAGAGGGGGAAGGTTTCAAACAACACAAAGTCTCCATTCCTGGTCAGTATTGAGGAAAGCTGTGGGTGTTGAGGATTGTTCATTCTGGTGACGGGACTTACTGCTCTTGCCTTGCTCTGTCTCATCACCATTCATCCTGTGCACACTCACACTCCTCACTCCTCACTTCATTCTCATGCTTCAATGCACACTTACTTTATAGTTATAGGACTGCCAGGAAAGACTCTTAGTTTCCTTATACTTAATTTCTTGTTATGATTTTTCCTATTACATAATCAGAAGAGAAATTACTAAAATATTTTCTTTCTTATGCAAAAATATCTCATTTCTTGTTCAAAAGTTTTCCATTACATAATCAGGAAAAAGAGAACTATGGTTTGTCTACTCTAAAATGGCTCCTGGATTTAAGACACATTGTACCTCATTGATAACGTCATTAATTTGATGTGAATCATACTTGTTTTCTGTCAATCAGCGCACTTATTAGAAGGACAGCTCACGGTTTGCCTCAAGATCTGACAGCCACGCATCCCCTGGGACGCCATTCAGACTGAGACCCAGGAGCCATTTTAGAGTAGACACACAATAGTCGATATTTTTTATTTTATTTCTGTATATTTCACATCAACATGTCTAACACCAGTCTGTAGCCAACATCCAGAAACACTTTGCTATCTCACCACAACTATTATCAAAGGCAACAGAGATGAACAGCCAGGTTGTCTTCTTTGTCAATCTTGTAGCACAGCAATGTACCAAAATTCAAGTCTTGGCACACACTTCAGCAGTCTCCCCCATTAATAACAAAAATTTTGTTCATCTGTCACTAAAACCGTAGAGAAATATCCTTAAAAACATGTATAACTTCACTTAGTTTGCATTTTACTGTAGTGTATTGAGGTATTTTGTGGCCTTCCTGGGGTTTATTGGGGTTAGTTTGTGTTTTACTGGGGTGTAATGAACTAGTTTGGGACTTTCCTAGAGTATATTGGGGTGTATTGAGGCTAGTTTGGATTTTATTGGGGTGTTTTGGGGGTAGTTTGAGATTTACTGGGGTGTATTGAAGCTAGTTTATGGTGTTTTGAGGTGTTTTGGGACTAGTTTGAGATATACTGGGGTGTATTGAGGCTAGTTTATGGTGTTTTGAGGTTTTGGGACTAGTTTGAGATTTACTGGGGTGTATTGAGGCTAGTTTGAGATATACTGGGATGTATTGAAGATAGTTTGGGGCTTTCCCAGGATGTATTTGGGTCTACTTGGGTGTACAGAGGTTAGTTTGAGCACCACCTTAAACCTTCTGAAAGCAGTGAGGGCGTAGCACAGAATCATTTCACAACATCGTCCTTTTCTCCACATATAACACTCATCCCATCAAGACATCACCTCATCACCATGCACCATGACAGAGATAACAATGTGCCTTACTCTTCCAGGCATCAAAGAGGAGAAACATGTGGGTATGACTAGACACAGCCACCCAGAGACGCCTCACCAAGCTGTCATCTGTTCACTGGGGTAATGATCACTTCCACACACATGAAGGCAGCATGTACCAAGAGAGGCCTGGAATGTGTGGCTGCAGGTGTTGTCTGAGGAAGTGCTGGAGTGTGTTGGGTGTTCGAGGAAGTGTATTGGAGTGTGTTGAGTTTGTTGGTAGAAAGAGAAGGTGGAAAGATGTAAAGTTTATTAAATTTTGTCGTTGATAGAAGTGAAGGAGGTTTGTTGTGTGTGTGAGTGATGTTTGTAAGTGTAAGAGGAAATGCAGAAGTTTCTTGAGTTGGTAGAAAGAGGAGCTGGAAAGTTGTAGAAGTTTAAGTTTGTTGTTGATAAAAGACCTTGGAGTTTGGAGCAAATGGAAAGAATTAACCATGATGCAAAGAAAAGAGAGAAGGAGGAGGAGGAAGAGGAGAAAGAGAGTGATATAAGCTATATTGAATTTATTGTAGAAGGAACTGGGACTGTGTTTATAGTGTGGTATGGATCTGTCACTGGAGAAGAAGCTAGTGTGTTGGAGAGAGCAGTTAGTTAGTGTTAGCAAGTGTTAATGAGGGAACTGAGAGGCACCTGCTGTCATCCACTTCAGATCCTGTGGCAGTGTTGTGGTGCAGGGACGTGTTGACTCACTCACATTCACCGTGGACGTTTCTTGCACTTGTGTTAGCATTACTTTATTTATTAGCATACCAGAGTGTGGCTGGAGATGGGACAACTATGGCAGACAGGCAGAGTAAGTTTGCAAGCTGTAAGGAGTATTGGGAATTGAGTCACTCCCTTTGTCTTGCTAGGAAGTTATAATTGTCCTGTGCACTCTGGGTTAGTTTTCATCCAAGCCATCATCTCTCATCACTACTAGAGCAGTCAACGTGTCCCTGCTTGGAGTTGGAAGCCAGATATGTGTGTATGATAAGGAGAAATTAAGTTGTGATAGTTTTAAGAGCAGCTGGTGCATTGAGAGTTGAGTGGTGGTAGCTTGATGCAAGGTTTTTAGCTCATAAGGCCTTGAGAAGTATTTTTATATTGCTCAGTTCATGTTTTGGGAATGGAGCTTTTTTGTTTTAGTTGTGTGTGTGTGTGTTGGTAAGTCTGTCTCTGTGTGTGTGTGTAAGAGTGTGTGTTGGTAAGTTTGTCTGTGTGTGTGTCCTGTAGCAGTGTTGGAAGTGAGTTGCCGGTGCACTGTCTGTCTTATGATTCTTATCACTGCAGTTTCTTTCTCTCTCAGGATGTTTCTGGCTCTTTTCCACAGCCACTCAGGATGAATGTATTTATTTTGATGTATTTATGCTGATTTGAAGACCATGTGCATGTGAATGAGTGATAAGACGGGCAGTTCTTAGCCATAATGTCATGGTCTTGTCAGTACTGGCTCGCTTGTGCTGTGTTTATTGACTTGGAATGACAGATTTCTATTCAAAGTTTTAACACAATGATGGAGTGAATGACTGACTTCCCATTTGCATTCTTCAGACAATGGGTGAAGTTTTCTGGATCTGTAAGGAAGTGTGCATTGACTCAAATCTAGTGTATGGTTGACACACTCCTATTCATGATAAGTTCAGTACACACTCCCCAAATACTACCTTACTTATATTCTCTACAGGAAGTACACACTGAGAATGATTTAAGACAGTGAGTGAAGTTTGCTGGATCTGTAAGGAAGTGTGCATTGACTCAAATCTAGTGAATGGTTGACACACTCCCCAAATACTACCTTACTTATATTCTCTAGAGGAAGCGCACACTGTTTGAGAATAATGTAATGATTGGCTGACACTCAAAGTTCAACACACACTCCTCAAAGCTGTGTTTGGTGAGGAGCCATGTTGGAGTTCCCTGTGGTGTTTGATGTGACTTGTTAACATGTGCACTTGTTGATGTGTTGTGTTGTGTGGTGCAGGTGTGGTTGTGATGTGATGGTGAACTGTGAATTACAAGCAAGTTATCAGTTTAATTATTGCTGTGGTGGTGGTTCAATTGGAACTACTGTTAATTGGTCCTGTTGCTTGATGACTATTGATGAAGTTTGAATCTGTACACTGTATTGAAGTGAATGACTGTGATATATTCTCCTTTTTCTGTAGATTTTGAGTCTCATTAAGCATTCACAATACAGGAAAAAAGCACAAAATTATTCACCTCCCATTATTTTCTTCAGTTAATTTGTTTTTAGTAGATTATTCATCAGTATAGACAAGCATCACCCACAGCACAGGGAAGACCACAAAGTCACTGTACACTGCACCTCCAATGTTTGTAAAGCACAGTTCACTTGGGTGTGTTTGCCTGGACCGCTGTGACGCCAGGGCATTAGGTCATTCAGAAGCGCCTTGCTCTCTCAACCACAATTTTTCAAGTCCGCATAGACAACTAGCAGGGTTTTCAAGGCGATTTCTCCTTATGATAAACTAAAAATGTTGCCCATCCATCACCACAACCATAAAAATACCCTTAAGAACATGAGTATCTTCAACTAGAGTCTTTGAAAATAGTCTTGAGAGAGCAAAGCATTTCTAAATACAGGCCATTGTGGTGCTGTGACTCGCACTGACAGCTGCACGGCACTGTCAGTTCGGAACGTCTTAGGGCATTCTCTGAACACTTACCAATGCAGGTCTTTTCTCTTTGTCTCTCTGGCCTTCACTCTCCATGAACTGATTTGTGATGTGTTGCTGGGGGCTCCCTCTTCCTCTCAGTTGTTGAAATAGGTTAGTTGTGTTTCTCCCTTATCATTACTTCGGTTGGTTATGCTTCTCCCCTTGTCATTACTAGGGTAGTTGTGTTTCTCCCCTGTCATTACTTGAAATAGATTAATCTCTTATTTCTCCTGTTGTTACTTGAAATAAATTAATAGTTTATGTTCCAAGCAAAGAAATTGTCTCTGCTTAGGATCTTGGGATTGTCACTTCTTGCATTCCATTCTATCAAGTTGGTGAGGGTGACACATTCTCTGTCATCATTAGTTAGCTCACTGAGGTGCCATATAATCTCCCTGCCTCACCCTCAACACATGTACCCTAACACATATCCATACATACACACACACCCATTCATACACACTACACACATTCTAGATACAGGTTGAACCTTCTTAATCCGGTATTCTTTCATCCGGCAACACCTGTAATCTGGCAAAATTTTTGTCTGCCAGAATTTTTCAATTGACCAGAGTTATTTGCCGGACCGCCACTAGGACGCGGCGGCTCTGTACTGTGTTTTGGGGCCAGGGCATTCTGGGTCAAATTTGGATCAGTACCACGCTGCCGCTCATTGCAAGCACCACCCCCCCAGGTGCATAAACATTTTTTCATGTAATATTTGCCTCTAAACATGGCTTCCAAGCGACCAGGAAGTGATAGTGTTGTGTGTGAACCAAAGAAAAAGCGCAAACATATGACAATATCAGTGCAACAGAAAGTGGTCCTATTGAGGAAGCTAGATAAAGGTGTTTCAGTGCAGACCCTATGCCAACAATACAACATTGGCTCATCAACCGTCTATGATATAAAAAAGCAGAAGAATCAACTTCTCAAGTTTTACAGTGAGTGTGAGAGCAAGAAGAACATGGAGGTTTGTAGAACACTTAAGGAGGGTAAAAGCAGTGATTTAGACAGTGGTTTGGCGCGCTGGTAATGTTCCTGTGTCCGGCGAGATGATAATGGCGCAGGCAAAACTTTTCCATGCTGAACTTAATTTACGTGTTTTTCTATATGCTTCTGCATGTATATCTTCATGTACAACTATCATATATCAAAACAATGTTACAGCTACACTTGTATAATGCAGGGTAAGTATATAGAGGGTGTTTTGGAGACCACCTATAGTTCGGAATTTTCCATGGTCCGGCAAGTCTAAGGTCCGGTGGCTGCCGGATTTGGGAGGTTCAACCTGTACCTACACCATACATATATACACTTTTTTGCACACACACACACACACACACACACACACACACACACACACACACACACACACACACACTGGTGTCAGGCCTATCCGAAGATCGGAAATAATGAGCTCTGAGCTCGTTCCGTAGGGTAACGTCTGGCTGTCTCGTCAGAGACTGCAGCAGATCATACAGTGAAACACACACACACACACACGCCCGGTAGCTCAGTGGTTAGAGCGCTAGCTTCACAAGCCAGAGGACCGGGGTTCGATTCCCCGGCCGGGTGGAGATATTTGGGTGTCTCCTTTCACGTGTAGCCCCTGTTCACCTAGCAGTGAGTAGGTACGGGATGTAAATCGAGGAGTTGTGACCTTGTTGTCCCGGTGTATGGTGTGTGCCTGGTCTCAGGCCTATCCGAAGATCGGAAATAATGAGCTCTGAGCTCGTTCCGTTGGGTAACGTCTGGCTGTCTCGTCAGAGACTGCAGCAGATCAAACGGTGACACACACACACACACACACACACACACACACACACACACACACACACACACACACACACACACACACACACACACACACACACACACACACTAGGTTCAAGTGGGGCTCATAGTGACCTGTTTCCATATCTTCTTTATCCAACTTTTCCTTAAATTTGTGCACATACTCTGCTACTACAATCTTTTCACTCAATCCATTCCAGATGTCCATCATTCTATGTAGAAAGCTAAAATTTTTAATATTCCTCAAACATTGGCTCTTCATGGTCATCTTGGAGTGTTGTCTAGTCCATTTATCTACATCTTGTGTCAGTGTTACCGGAAGATGGAGGTAAACAGACGAGAGGACACTCCAAGATCATAGAGATTGTAGCAGCAGAAAAGTGCATAGCATACATTCAAGAAAAAGTTAAAGTAGATATTTTAACAAGTAACTATGAGCTGCACTTGAACCCTGGGATGTACAACTAAGTAAACTTGATAAACACACACACACACACACACATTCTACATAGCCATAGCACACCCACTACTCACTCCCAGAGACTAAATTACAAGTCTTAGCCCCCTACAAGCATTAATTAAGGAAGGGCCTCCTCTACTTACCTTAAATAGTAAGTGTTAATTATTAGTAGTGGTCTTATTCTTAGTCATATCAGGTGTTACTTTTTGGTGCATCACTGTAGAGCAGAGGGAAGGACCTGCTTTGTGTAAACTTGATAGAGTATATGTTGACTGGTTATTTGAGATTTTTTATACAGGTTTTCAATGAGTTTTGCATTATTATAAGTCGTATGTTAACTAGATTCAATTAAGTTACTGTGTGTGTGTGTGGGTGCACGTGTGCATGTAAGAATGGGTAGAGAAGGTTGGTCTCGTTTGGTAAGAATGTGTATGCCAGACCAATTTGTAAGTGTGTGTGTAAGAATGGCTACGTAGACAAGATTAGTCTCATAAATAAATAGGTAAAAGTTTATTTCCTCACTGTACATCATTTTTTACACACTTTCATCATTTTTGTGCCATCAGTGTAGGTCTTCTTGAGGGTGTTGTGAAGCAGCAGCAGGAAGGAACAGCAACAATAATAACATGATCTTGTTAGAGAGCTATCATTCTCTCTCTCTCTCTCTCTCTCTCTCTCTCTCTCTCTCTCTCTCTCTCTCTCTCTCTCTCTCTCTCTCTCTCTCTCTCTCTCTCTCTCTCTCTCTCTCTTTTCTGCTGCTAACCTATGAAGGAGTGAAGGAATGAATTAAATGCAATGATAAAAACTAAATAACTCAGTTTTAACTGACTTCACCTTCTGCCTGTATTGTCTTGGACAGTGGAAGAGGATGACTGTGTGTGTGTTTTACAATTACTACTAGGCCATTACTTAATTGTTTGACTGTCTTACGTTCTTAAGCAGCCAATAATAATGATAATAAAAGTTAATTCACTTCCCTGCAAGGTTTCATTACTCGGTGACATCTAAGAGTGAACAATGTGTTAATCAGGGATGCTGTGTGGACTATAACTTAAGATCTGTACCACTTGTGTAAATAGCAAGGTATTTTTTAAGTGCTGTGTGTTTTGGTGGAATGATGTACATTTCTCTGTCAGGATCAGGTGTTATGTTGCATTTTATTTATTGCATATTTATTGTTGGGTTTTTAGGTGAGAGAAGTGATGAGTCGAGTGTCTGTCCTTCCTTCTCCGGCTGCCACAAGCACGGCTTCTTGTGAGGCAATCAGTATTCAACGATTAAATTGGCTTTCACGTTACATTATCAAACGTCTAAAGTCTATGATATGCAAAATAGCTAATGTCTTGTAAAACTTAAAAACTAGTGAAATGAAAATGTTTTTGTGCAATTACCAATTTACCATGTAGTATTTTGCACAAAGTTTGAGGAAGTTTTTATGAAATTAAAAAATATTTTGTCTGTCTTTGTTTCCCTAACAAGACTAAACACTTAAGGAAGAAATTGCAGGAAGAGTAAGATCTGAAGTCCTCCTAACACTGGCACACTCATTCTTACTTTTTACATCCTTCTCTCTCTCTCTCTCTCTCATACACACAAATACATCCTTCTCTCTTAAACAAACATAAATATCAACATAACCACTTCCTAATAAACTCACACACACACATTCATCGAATCACACCATACCGCTTGAAGATGGGTGAGGTGAAGGCACCAACACACTCCACCGCCACCACAGTGTTCACAACAGGGGAGTGTATCTTGATCTGGCGCATGTGTGTGTCTCGTCCGTTCTGGTGGTTGGACAGCACTGCAATCTGGACCATGTAGGTACGGATGGGCCTCTCCTGGATGTCCTTGAGGGGGATGAGCAGCCAACCACTGGGCTCATGCAAATCCACCACCTCTATTTCCTGCAGGTCGTTGAAGTGAGTCCCACAGCGAATGGAGATCCTGCAATGTTGGGTTTGGCTTACTAGTGGCAATGAAATTCAAAACACACCATAAAGAGAGGCATTAAGGACTCCTCTAAGACCACATAAGAGTAAAAAGATGAGAGAATGCACTATGAGAAATGAAGTAGTCTCCCATTGACTCTTATGTAAAGTTTAACCACACAGCGAACCAAAAAAAGTGAGGTATTTGAGACTCCACTAAGACCACTTAACAGTAAAGAGATGAGAGGTAACAGTATGATGGTATCTGTAAATTCTGTAACAAATTAATTAGTCTCCTACTGATTTTTACGTACAGTTCAACCATTCCAGCGAACTAAAACTTTAGGAACACCAGAAAGAGAGGCATCAAGAACTCCACTAAGACCACATAACAGTAAAGCGATGAGAGATAACAGTATGAAGGTGTCTAAATTCTAACAAATTAAGAAGTCTCCTATTGACTCCTACCTAAAGTTTAACCATTACAGCGAACTAGAACTTTAGGAACACCAAAAAGAAAGGCATCAAGGACTCCACTAAGACCACATAACAGTAATGAAATGAGAGGCAAGACCTTGATAGTGTCTAAAGCTTCAAACAAGGAACAAATTAACCAGTTCAGTACCATTACACATTTTCATATTTATCTTACCTACTAGTTGGTGATTTTACACAGTCTGAGAAGCTTATGAAAGGATTAGAATAGTGAAGACTCTCATCATTAATCTTCTGACCTCCATAGACTCTTCCTGATGTCAATAAACTCATGGTAAAAAATGTCTCAGTACTGAAGAGGTGAAGTAGTCTCATTCCTACTGGTTCCTACTGGGTCATACTGAGTCCACTTACCTGCTTGGGGTATAGCTCTCATCAGCCTTGTAGTCGGCATAGATCCAAACGTCCTGAATGGTTGTCTTGCGGCGGAACTGAATGTTGACCAAATGAGGCTGTGGCCCGTCAGACTGCCAGTAAGTGTCCAGGCAGTCATCCCTCAGCTGCTCCACGCCAAACCCTGACGGAGAGGACAGAATGGTAAGCTAACAACCAACAAGAGAAGAAAGATTATGTGATGAGAATGAATGAAGGAAAGTAGATACTGCAATGATTAAATGTAGAAGGCAAGACTGAAGCTAATAAGAATGAAAGGAAGAGAGGAAGGAAGGAAGGAAGGAAGGAAGGAAGGAAGGAAGGAAGGAAGGAAGGAAGATAGATACTGCCATGATTAAATCTAGGAGGAAGGGCTAAAACTAATAAGAATGAAAGGAAGGAAGATAGATACTGCAATGATTAAATCTAGGAGGAAGAGCTAAAACTAATAAGAATGAAAGGAAGGAAGGAAGGAGAGAAGATACTGCAATGAATAAAAGTAAGAGGAAAGGATTAAGGCTAATATTAAAATGATAAGAATGAGATGAAGAAAAGGAGGAGGGAAGGTAAATAGAATGAATAAATATAGGCAGAAAAAAAAAAAACTTGATAATGAAAAGATAAGAATGAAAAGAGGAAACAAAAAAGTGGTCATCAACTAATAAGCTCGAGTCACTTGCGGTAACCTCACCTGGCTTGCAAGAGGACAGTGACCACACAGCCTGGTTGCCCACTTCCCTCACCCGACCTGACCTCTCCTCTCGTCCCGGGTCAGGCTCCTCCCCAGAAACACGCACTGTGCTGTTCAGAGACATCATCTGCATCTGTAAGGGAAGGTATCAGGGTCACATACACACTAACACACACGCCCGATAGCTCAGTGGTTAGAGCGCTGGCTTCACAAGCCAGAGGACCGGGGTTCGATTCCCCGGCCGGGTGGAGATATTTGGGTGTGTCTCCTTTCATGTGTAGCCCCTGTTCACCTAGCAGTGAGTAGGTACAGGATGTAAATCGAGAAAATGTGACCTTGTTGTCCCGGTGTGTGGTGTGTGCCTAGTCTTAGGCCTATCCGAAGATCGGAAATAATGAGCTCTGAGCTCATTCCTTAGGGTAACATCTGGCTGTCTCATCAGAGACTGCAGCCAATCAAACAGTGAAACACACACACTGTGTAGTGTAGTGGTTAGCACGCTCGACTCACACTCGAGAGGGTCCGGGTTCGAATCCCGGAGGCAGCGAGGCAAATGGGCGCGGCTCTTAATGTGTGGGGTGTGTTCACCTAGCAGTAAATAGGTACGGGATGTAACTTGAGGGGTTGTGGCCTCGCTGTCCCGGTGTGTGGAGTGTGTTGTGGTCTTAGTCCTATCCAAAAATTGGTCTATGAGCTCTGAGCTCGCTCCGTAATGGGGAAGACTGGCTGGGTGACCAGCAGACGACCGAGGTGAATTACACTAGGGAGGCGGTGGCGTAGTGGATAAGGTGGTGGTGGTGGGATCAGGCAGACGTCCACGCATTGGTTCGAATCCCATCATGTACAGCCTTAAACAATGCCACTTGTCGAGTGGTTTAAAGTTACCTACATGTCACCATGATACCCAAGTGGTTACACCAAAGATGCACTTGGGAGGTGATATGGGCCCTAATATAGGTACCACTATAAATCAAATTGCCTGCACCACTAATGGGTGGAAACTTAACAGCGCTTCCTATACATACTCTTCAAGTACTGTACACCTACAGGTGCTATAGGCCATAACATAAAAAATAAATAAATAAATAAATAAATTTTTTTTTAAACCACTAACGCACACATTTTGATAGATAAAATGTTACTTATTGCATTTTTTTTTTTTTTTTTGTTGGCTTTAGAGCAGATGTAATCTATGAGTGTGTTAAATCTAAGGTCTGTGGAAAAATTAACCCTAAGGTTAATGTGTGTGAACAAATTCTACTTGTGTATTATGGAGGCTGAGAAACGTAATGAATTAAAGGTATATATATATATATATATATATATATATATATATATATATATATATATATATATATATATATATATCATTGTCGTTGTAAATGAATATTTTTTGGGGGGTTATGACAATCTTTTAACTCCAAGTTAAGCCAAGCTCTCATTCCCGACGATCTCGGGGGATCTGTGGGAAATCGAGGTTTCTGGGTGGGAGAGCATGAAATTGAGCAATGTGCGTTCCAAATGAGATCGGAAATCAGCAAAATCACATAAAAAATCTTTGAAAAATACTTTGATTGTGGCGGCAGACGCGGCGGCGAGCGTTGCTTTGTTGTTGTTTCTCCCAGGACACCCCAGCACGGCCAGCACGCCACCACTAGAGAGTCACCAAGGCAGGCGTGACACTCATAGTACACGTGAATACAGACCGTGACGAGAAACACAGAGACAAGCCAGGAGCTCAACACAGACTCCGCCACCACCACCACCACGTCCACCACTCTCTCTCTCTCTCTCCACCTCACTCTCTTTCTCTCTCTCTCCACCTCACTCTCTTCCCCTTCCACCTCTCTCTCCTCCCCATCACTCTCTCACCTCACAGCCTCAGACTTCATGCATGTTCTTCGTGACATGCACTGTGAGGTAGATATAAGAGCCGTTTATCTTGTCCGGCTGTCAGCTGTCCGTCAGTAAACATTTCTCTCTCTCTCACCTGCCAAATAGGAATTGTGTAGCGCATTTTACTACTTAAAACATCTGTCCTATTTACTATTATTACCATTATTATTGTCCTATTATTTGCCGGCATTCAGAAATCTTAGCTGTACCAACAAAGGCTATTATTCAAATGGACCAGTTCAGGATTGGTCTGGGGACAAGTTGCTCCCATCACGGCGGAGCTTGGCGGGCCCTTTGACTCCTACACAGTGGTCGACTCTTCTTGTGTTAATGCAAATCCCTTGAATCACCCAGGATGACTGCTTCCTCCTCTCGCCAATTCTACACACACACACACACACACCGTAGTGTAGTGGTTAGCACGCTCGACTCACAATCGAGAGGGCCGGGTTCGAGTCCCGGGAAGCGGCGAGGCAAATGGGGTTGGGTGTTAATGTGTGGGGTGTGTTCACCTAGCAGTAAATAGGTAGGGGATGTAACTCGAGGGGTTGTGGTCTCGCTGTCCCGGTGTGTGGAGTGTGTTGTGGGCTCAGTCCTACCCGAAGATTGGTCTATGAGCTCTGACACCGTTCCGTAATGGGGAAGACTGGCTGGGTGACCAGCAGACGACCGTGGTGAATTACACACACACACACACACACACACACACACACACACACACACACACACACACACACACAAAGATGTGTTGAGACTTAGAAAAGTTTGAGTGAGGAAGTGGTGGCAGCAAAGAGTGTGCATAGTTTTAAAGAAAAATTGGATGTGTAGATATGGAGACGGGACCACACGAGCATAAAGCCCAGGCCCTGTAAAACTACAACTAGGTAAATACAATTAGGTAAATACACACACACACACACACACACACACACACACACACACACACACACACACACGTCCGGTAGCTCAGTGGTTAGAGCGCTGGCTTCACAAGCCAGAGGACCGGGATTCGATTCCCCGGCCGGGTGGAGATATTTGGGTGTCTCTCCTTTGACGTGTAGGTGGTGTTCACCTAGCAGTGAGTAGGTACGGGATGTAAATCGAGGAGTTGTGACCTTGTTGTCCCGGTGTGTGGTGTGTGCCTGGTCTCAGGCCTATCCGAAGATCGGAAATAATGAGCTCTGAGCTCGTTCCGTAGGGTAACGTCTGGCTGCCTCGTCAGAGACTGCAGCAGATCAAACAGTGAATTACACACACACACACACACACACACACACACACACACCACTAGTCCATCTCTCAAGGCTTGATATAGACACAACACCCACCACCGCCACGTACCACCACCACTACCATACCACACAATATCACCCGACCAACCACTACCATCACACACCAATGACACCATACCACACCACCACTACCATCACACACCATTTAACACACCACACCACACCACACATGGTATCCACAGGGAACCAACCCTTCCCAGCCCAGCTCAGGCCCGCTCCGCCCGCTCTGCCTCTCCTCACCTTGCCTCGCCGCCTGCCACCAGTACGGAAAACTAACGATTTTTTAGACGTATTTTCTCGGGTTTTGCAAATAATTCTTGGGTTTTCGGGACTCCGGGTGTAGAAAGAAATGGGGGTTGAAGGAAGTGGAAGGGAGAGGTGGAGTGTGAGAGTGAGGGCTGGGGAGAAGTCACTCATAAAAAAAAAAAAAAAAAAAAAAAAAACCATATCGCTGTAATGATAAGAATATTTCTCTTTTATTAATGGAGTTGGCACTGTTCTGACATCTGATTTGTTATTAGCTAAGTAAACAAAGGTTTAAGCCGCAATAGAATAAAGTCTAGCTGTGTTTTTGCTTAACGAAAAATTGATATTAAAGTCACTACATAAAATTTAACTCTTTTAATTAGGACCGTTAGCATTGATTTGTTGCTTGATATAAAACTTAAAAAATATGAAAAATATGATCCAATTATAAATATTCCACAAAATCTACTATAACCATTTGTAATTTCAAATAAAAAAATCATAAAGGTAACAAAATAGAAATAAAAAATCTATATACGACGAGGAATCTATGTTTTCTTTAATTGGCTGGAAAGCAATAATTTTTCGTATTCAGAAAATGCAATATAATGTGGTGTGGCTGTGCTTTCCTTCTTGACATATGAAGTGTTTATGGCACCGTTAGCTTGACATAGTGACCGTTCGGTGGACTACGTTTTGTAAACAATCGAGTCGCTAAGGTTTTTTTGTTTTGATTATTAGTTAAAGTATTTGTTGCGTCTAAAAGTGTAGAGTATTCCTGTCTGGGATCCTTTTTTCTTCTCGCGATTTTTAAAATGAATTACTTACGTAAATATTGGGCCACAGGGGGCACCTCAGCCTTGCCTTTCCCCCAGGGTCAGTCCACCAATGTTTGCCTGCACGCTCCTGTGTTTCCAGACCCAGAGAGTGAAGCAAAACCAGAATCAACCACTAAGATAGATAAACAGCCCATTACTGTGTTAAATAAGGAGATGGTTATGTATACCCCTTGTTCAGACCACCCGGCGCCCACCATGACCGGGACCAAGGCAATCCAAATTATCCAACACCAACCCCCATCCTCCTTGTCAACTCCTCAACATTTCCTTCAGTTATCTGCGTTTTCTATCCTTGCCCACCACGATAATAGATAAACAGCCCATTATCGTGTTAAATAGGGTGATGGTTATGCATACCCCCGTTAACATAGCCCGACGCCCTCCACGACTTGGACCCAAATGTTCGGCCACCAACTCCCTCCCTCCCTTTGTCAACTCGTCAATATTTCTTTCAGTTTGCAGTGTTTCCTGGTGTTACCCACTTGAAATGTATGAAGCGTTGTGATAGGAGAAAAAATGAGGAATGGAAGTATGTGAAGGAATGTAGTGGAAGCAGCAGAGCAGTGTTATAATATCATGGCTTGGTAATGTTAGTGTTGGTGCAACAGCAGCAACACTGGTCACTAGATTCAGGTGCGAGTGAGAGAGGGAAAGGTAACGAGTGATGGAATGAAGTTTGAGGCTGAGGAGTGAGTGGGTGTGATTGACTGATAAAGTGATTGAATAAATGAGTGAATGAACGATTGATTGTGTGACTGAGTGGATAACTTTGTGACTGATATTTTAGAAAGGAATGGTTGACTGATTGACTGAGTAACTGGCTCCTCGGTTGGTTGAATGCATGAGTAATTAATTGATAGACTAACTGAATGAGCTGGCACTCTCGTAAAGAATCCGTCCTGCCCGCTCGCCTCGATTCCCGGCTCCCCCTTCGCAGCTCCTTCACCCAGCTGATTTGACGTCACATATATGGAGCCATGCTATTGGTCAACGAGAGAGAGAGAGAGAGAGAGAGAGAGAGAGAGAGAGAGAGAGAGAGGCTACTTTGCTTTCGCGAGACACCAGACGTGTGTGTGTGTGTGTTATCACTTTTACGTCGCGAGACAGCAGACCTTTATTTACTTATTTATTATTCGTTTCCATATTCTCTCTCTCTCTCTCTCTCTCTCTCTCTCTCTCTCTCTCTCTCTCTCTCTCTCTCTCTATGTGACGTGAAATCAGCTGGGTGGAAGAGCTGCAAAGGGGGAGCCGGGAATAGAGGCGAGGGGGCGGGACGGATTCTGTAGTGTCCTGCTTTCCATCGAGCCTACAATGATGGCTTTGATCACTAAAGACACATAATCCGTGAATCGTTAGAAATCCTGCCAGCGCGCCTACAGTAAAGTACATCACAGTGCACAGCCTGAGACTAATAACATTGGGTATACTTACTTGGAATGTACGTGAGAAGGTTGAGACTGAGGTGAGGTGAGCGTGTATCTTCTCCTGCAACTGTTGGTGAGTCACTGGTGAAGCTTCCAAAGACTGACATTCCGAAGTCTCGAAGGTTTCTGATCTTTCTCGAGTTGTATCTTTGCTCATTAACTGATTTTTTTTCCACATTTTCACTGCTTATTAGTTATCTTTATTATCATCTACAATATCTTCAGACCTTTGGTAGTAATAGTAATAGTTCTGACTGACTAGCTGAGACGAAGGAATGAAACAGACTGCTTCGAGAATAGTAGTAGTAGTAGTAGTAGTAGTACTAGAAGGACCTGTGTTCTCTCTCCAATGGCTAGCAATGTTCTAAATAGAGTTTTTTAATGGGAATATGAAGTAATAATAGTAATAGTTCTGACTGACTAGCTGAGGCGAGGAAATGAAACAGGTTACTTCGAGAATAGTAGTAGTAGTAGTAGTAGAAAGGCCTTGTGTTCTCTTTCTCTCTCTCCCCACTGGCTAGCAATGTTGTCAAGAGAGTTTGTAATTGGAATATCAACCTTTCTTCCTATCGTCACTACAACTCACTGAATCATACCAAAAATGTAGAAAAATATCAATGTTATAGGCTTCAGCCAGCCCAGTGCAATAGCGATGTAAAAAAAATAAAGTCTTTATATTAACCAGATTTTTATTATTTATATGTACAGATATATATATATAAATACGACCCACAATGCATTCTGGGGATAGGAAGGCTGGTGAGGGGAAAAACTACATGTAATGGAAGAGGAGGGAGTGAAGGAAGAGGAGAAAGGAATCAGAGTGAAAGAAGATTGAATATGGCGGTGTAATGGTTTATTAAGCAACACTATATGAGAGAAGAGACGAGTATAGGTGTTTGTAAAGAATATATCATGGTATAGCTTTAATAGTAGTAGTAATAGTAGTAACAGTGAATAGTAACAGGGATATTTATGATAACTATTTCCTGTTCATGTGTGTGTGTGTGTGTGTGTGTGTGTGTGTGCTCAAAAAAAAAAAAAAAATGTAATGTTAGAGTATCATAAATGGCACACACACACACACAATAATAATAATAATAATAATAATAATAATAATAATAATAATAAAATCAACATCATATTAAGTGATTTTTTCATTACATGCATTTCCTCCTCTACTTAATCTTCCTCTTACAACTCTCATTCTACTACTGTTATCTCTCCTCCTCCTGGTCTTCATTCACCTCTCTCCAAGTGACGCAGCTGTTGACAGTGGCTCTCTCATCTATACAATTATATACAAGGGTAAAATTACATTACTAAATTGCATATATCTTGTTATGTATGAATGTATGAATTGTTAAGTTGTATATATGCTAGCTTAAGGTACACACACACACAGTCTCAGTCCTACCCAGCTCCGTAATGGGGGAGACTGGCTGGGTGACCAGCAGGCGACTGAGGTGAATTACACACACACACACACACACACACACACACACACACACACACACACACACACACACACACACACACACACACACACACACACATACTTATCATACATGCTTACATACATACATGAAAAGACAAGAAGTGGACATTTCTTTAGACAGTGTAACATAAATAGCAATGCTCTCTCTCTCTCTCTCTCTCTTAAAAACATTATTGCTATAAGTCTATTTAGAGACAAATTATGACAAAATACAACTTAGAAATCTTTCACTACAGAGAGAGAGAGAGAGAGAGAGAGAGAGAGAGAGAGAGAGAGAGAGAGAGAGAACTATACCTACTAATAACAATGTAAATAATACCAAAAATTGCAAAGTTATTAGACAGTTGAGAGGAAAGACAAACTATCTTACTCTAAGGTACAGATGCCTCACTTACATAGAGGTTAGGTTAGTGTTATTTACCTTATATTGTCACAAGTCACCAATTGCTACTTTTATCTCCAAATCACATCACGTCACATCACATTTAGCTCAGTCACTTCACTCTCACTACACTCTTCATCACTTCTACTTATCTACAATGTTACAGCACCTTGTTTTAGTGTTATAGTTAATTTCTACATGGCTAATGTTATATACAGTTCTTTTGGACATACAACCTCATTCACAACCCAGGGAAGACTATATCACTGTCAAGTCTTCTTTCATAGCTTTGTTTTCACTTCTACAACCTCATCAGTCTAAAAACCTCATTCAAGCCTCAAAGAACATTGTATTACTCTCTCATAATTTTTTAACAACTTTTCTTTCATTTCTACAACCTCTCATGAAACTGAAAACCTCATTCACAACTCAAAGACAATTGCACTACTCTCTGATAATTTTCTTACAACCTCTCTTAAAACTATAAACTTCATTCAAGCCTCAAAGAACATTGTGTTACTCTTTGATTATTTTTAACAACTTTTCTTTCATTTCTACAACCTTTCATGAAACTAAAAACCTCATTCACAACCCAAAGATGATTATATTACTCTCTGACCATTTTCTTACAACTCTCGTGGAACTAAAACCTTCATTCACAACTCTAAGATTGTATTACTCTCTTATCTTCTTTCACATGATTTCTTCCACTTCGACCTCATGAAATTATAAACTTCATTCACAACTCAAAGAAAATTACATCACTCTAATATTTTCTTTACAACTTTTTTTTTCATATCTACAATCTCTCATGAAACTAAAAACCTCATTCCTAACTCATAAAAAGATTACTGCTACTTCCTAACCTTTCTCACAACTCTCCCTTCTTTCTTACAACCACTCAAGGCACTCATAACTTAATACACAACTGACACAAGATTACAGGCACTTTGTTTCCCTCACTGTCACAACATTTCAAGACAGAGGCTTAAATAAATGCTTCTTAAATTGCCTTTCAACCTTTCTGAGACATTCACACCATGTCAAAACACACAGAAGCACATAAACACCTTCTCAAACTCATTCTAACTAATTACTTGAGGCATAGAGGCATGAAAGATATTATAAAACGCTTCTTAAACTCCCTCCCAGTCTTCCAAATACACAAAGAAGCTTGTAAACTTTTCTTAATATCTTTTTAAACCTTTCAACACACACAGCTCACAAACACATCTTAATCTCCCTTTTAGCTTTTCATAACACACATAGAAGCTTACAAACACACCTTAAGCTCCCTTCTAGCTATCAAGACAACACACACAGCTTCAAAACACACAGGAAGACTAATGATGAGGCACACAGAGGCTTACGGAGACACTGGGCACTTTGGCGTAGCAAGGACAGATGCATAGGAGGGCATGAGATCGCGTAATATTCATATCTAACTTGGCTTGGTATTTGAGCATTGATAACTCTGTACTTCATCTTCCCTGACCAGTGGAAGTCAGGGTGGCAAAGGAAGGATGCAGTAAAGGTAAACAGAAAGGCACAGTGTTTGGAGGATAATGTGATGGAAGTTTAAGACAGAACAAAATGCACTTGAGTTAACCCTGTAAAAATACTATTAATTAAGAACACACACATACACACATACTCTCTCTCTCTCTCTCTCTCACACACACATACACACATGCATTTAATTACAGCCACACATACAATAAAACAGTCTTAAAACAACAGATGCATACAATGAGCTTGCAAATTATACTAAAACACAACTATACAAGAATCATCAAAACACACATACATACACACACACACACACCCACAAAACACCATACATACACACGACCACCAGCGCCACAACAACAGCACCTCCATTCCCCAAACCAAACCTAACCTAACATACCCCAATGGCTGAGTTACACCACCTGGGCTTACACTTGTGTCTCCCAGGTCCCCAGAGATCCTTCGTCAGGCCCCTGGGGTAGTCTGTCCTACATATGGGTCTGCTCTGCCTCTGTACCACTGGGGTTGATGTCGATAACTGTGTCTGGTCGTCGATCCTCCTCCACTATTGTTGTGTTGAGCAGTGAGCAGTCTGTGGAGGTTCTCTGGCGTACTAAATGAGGAATGCTGGGGTCGTGTGTGGTGGTGGTGGTGTTGGTGGCGCCAGTGGAGGTGCAAGGGACGTCTATGGAGCCCCTTGAAGCAGAGCGTTCCCTTAGAGGCATTGGGTGTTCCTTCAGAGACCCACGCCGGGATTTGATCGAGGAGCTGCTGTTGCGACGCTCAAATATCTCGCGGATGTTTGGATATGAGTCGTGTCTTCCGAGCTTGCCTGAAGGAGGAGGAAGAGGAGGAGAGGGTGTGTTAGTGGATATACCTGTAGTGGTGATTTGAAGGTGGTATGAGTTAGTGTGCTGGTGTTTTGAAGGAGAGAAGGTGTGAGATGGAGGCAATAGTGTTTTTGAAGGTGTTAAAGGAGGTAGTGGTAGTATTTTGAAGGAGGAGGAGGAGGAGGAGGAGGAGGAGGAGGAGGAGGAGGAGGAGGAGGAGGAGGAGGAGGAGGAGGAGGAGGAGGAGGAGGAGGAGGAGGAGGAGGAGGAGGAGGAGGAGGAGGAGGAGGAGGAGGAAGTGGTTGAGAGAGAGTGAGTTAATGGAAGTATGTAATGGTATTTTGAAGGCATTAAAGGCAGTAGTGGTAGTATTTTGAAGGAGGAGGAGAAAGAATGGGTATGGGGTTAATGGAATTAATGGCATTTTGAAGGTGTTAAAGGAAGTAATGGTAGTATTTTGAAGGACAAGGAGGAAGAGAGGGCATGAGTTAATGGAAGTAATACTGTTTTGAAGAAGGTGGTGGTATGGAACCGAGTTAACAAAAATATCAACAGCATTCTTCTTTTCACCCCTCACAAACACTGCAAAACACAAAACAACTCACCCAGGAACGTATTGGAGGGAGATTAATAGTACTTTGAAGAAGGAGGTAGTATGAGTGCAAATTAACAAAAATATCAATACCATTCTTTTTACGCCACACAAACACTGCAAAACACAAAGCAACTCACCCAGAAAGGTATTGGAGGGAGAGTAATAGTTGACATACTCCTTGTTTGAGGCCCAGGCAGGGAACTCATTCTGCTTCACTGGCATCTGGCACACCTCTTCATCCTCAGGCCTCTTCCATGGCAGCACCGCCTCTGCTAGTGTGGGCTGTGATCCATCCTCTGTGTGGACAAGCAAGCAGTGAGTGACTGAAGTGGTGAAGGAGGAAGACGACAAAGACACGAAGGAATATATAGAAGTTTAACCCCTTCAGTGCTGGGACATATTTTTATCATGAGTTTTGTGTATGATTAAACAGTTTTATTGATATGGGGAAGGGTCTATCAAGGTCAGAAGATTAATGGCCAGCATCTTCACTATCTTAATTCCCACATGAGTTTCTGAGGCTGTATAAAATCACCAAATATCAACCAGAATAAATATGGAAAAGCACCATGCTACTAAAGGGGTTAAAGAGAATTAGTAGGGAAAAAAAAAGTTAAAGGAGTGATGAATGAATAGGAGTTGCAGGGTAGATAGGAGAGAAAACAGGAGATTAACAAAGAAAGAAAGGAGACGAGAATTAATGATAGAAGTAGTGACAGATCAAAGTAAAAAAGAAAAAGAATAGTGAAAAAGAAAAGTTAACATAGACACATATTTATGAAAGAAAGGAATCAAAGGCAGAGGATTGGAAAAGAAGAAATTATGAAAGTAGGGAGATAGAACAGCATAAAAGAAAAATGAGGTTAAAATAATACAACAGACAACAAGATGAAGGACTGAGGGAGTGAGGGAGTGAGGGAATGCCAGAGAGACCTTGACACAAACTTACCTTCACTGTTGACAATACTAAGAGCTCTCTGTAGTCTCCGTGGGTCCTGGGGCTCTCCATCTGTGGGAAGAGAATGTGCGTGTCAGTAAAGGGAAGAGAGTGAGAGACTAGTGGGAAAAGATCAGAAGAGGAAGAGCTACCAGGAAACTTAATACGTCATCTTAGAACAGACAATAATGAGAGTAGAAAGAGGATGCGAGTGAGACAGGACAAGGAAATATAATGAGAGAGACTAGCAGAAAAAGATGTGAAGAAGAAGAGCTATCAGGAAACTTAATACTACGTCATCTCAGAATAGACATTAATATGAGAGTAAAAAGAGGATGTATATGAGGCAGGACAAGGAAATACAATGAGAGAGACTAATGGAAAAGATGTGTGAAGCAAAATTCGAGAGGAAAAGCTACCAGGAAACATAATATTATTGATCTTAGAACAGACAATTATAAGAGAGTGGAAAGAGGATGTGTTTGACCGAGGCAGGACAAGGAAATAGAATGAGAGAGAGTGGCAAGAAAGGATGAATGAAGGATATTAGCAAAATTTGAGAGGAAAAGCTACCAGGAAACTTAATAGTACCTCATTTAGAATAGCCAATAATATGAAAGTGGAAAGAGGATCTGTGTGAGGCACGACAAGGAAATAGAATGAGACTGGTGGAAAAAAGTGTGTCATGGATGGTAGGAAAATTTGAGAGGAAAAGCAACCAGGAAACATAATATCACATCTTAGAATATGTAATAATGTGAGAACAGAAATAGAAATGTATGTGTGACAGTGGGGCAGAATGAGAGAGAAAGAGAGGGAGAAAAGGATGCGAAGTAAACGACAGAATTTTGCAAGAAAGAACAATCACGAAACTTAATACATCTCAGAGAAAACAATACAAAAATGCAGCCAAATTCAGACAGTACACGAGAAATCTTGAGTGTATCTTTGGTTTGATGCGTTGGTGAAATGGGAGAAGCTTACCCTGGTAGTATCTCTTCCATGGTAGTGCAATCTCTGCCATGGTGGGGCCCTTTGTGCTCTGTCTCCTCTTCTCCGTGATGGTCTGCTGGTCTGTGGATGGAGAAACAGGATGAGATGGGACGAAAATTTTATTTGTTATTCTCTCTACAGTTTATCAGGCAATGTGTTTGGTAGACTGTCAGTATGTGTGTGTGTGTGTGTGTGTGTGTGTGTGTGTGTGTGTGTGTGTGTGTGTGTGTGTGTGTGTGTGTGTGTGTGTGTGTGTAAGTAAACCTTCATTGCTACACCACACATAAAGGTTACCTAGATGCAAAACACATGAGTAAACAGCAACAGTCTGTCAAAACCAAATCTCCCTTGATGGATCTTACTGTTTACAAAAGCGTTAGAGGACATTAACAGAAAATAATAACTCGTATACGTGTGTGTGTGTGTGTGTGTGTGTCTCACCTGGGAACATTGGGGTTCCATCGTCGTTTACAAAGGCCGGGTTGTCCTGAATGACCCGCGCAATGTAGTCTGTGGAGCAATGCACTCGTCAACACCATGCAACAACTACAACAACAAAAACATTACACTATATATACTTAGTGAGAGATAAGATGCAGAAACATACATCATAAAAAAAACACCCTTGGAAACAAACTACTGGCTAAGAAAAACTAGATAACGCATTACTAGAATCATGAAAAGTCAGGCAATGTCCAAATGAGGAGAGCAAGAGGGACCTGTATATTAGGACAGTGCCAGAAGTCATAAACACACCCTTGGAAAAAACTGATTAACTTCTACAGGGTGAAAGAAACTAAGATAAGATGCTGAAATATCTAAGAACACACAGCTATGAGTGAGTGGGTGAGTGAATGCCAGGTTACTGCTACTACTATTACCACCACCACCACCACTGACCTTGCTTCAGTTTAATGGCTGACCCGTTCTGCTGATAGGCGGCTCGGTGGTCCTGGGGCGTCTTGACCACTCCATTCTCCCCCTGCAACACAATACTCCTGTCAGTACACACACACATACACACACGTACACACGTGCAACGCTCATACACATGGACTGACTCACTCATTAGAGCAGGAAACTGAGGGAGACATTATAATTTATAACAGAATACTTTGGAAATTATCTGTTTTAAAGGTTTGTATTTAGAGAAGTTAAAGGATTATGTCTAATTTACAAAGCAAGCTGGACAGAGGAACAGTTTATGATGTGAAACTCAGGAGAAATATTTATGTGTTATTGGAAACTTAGAGAATTGTTGAAGTTTATAAGATTTTGCATTTGGGAGAAGTTACAGCATTCTCTTTGACATACAAGCAAGAGGGAAGTTTATTTCTTACAAAGATGGAGCAGTTTACAAGCGTAACATTTATTTTTATATAACAAATTACTTAAAAGAAAATGGAAACATTTAATTTGGGCATACAAGTTGCATGTACACTGTGTCATGTTATTATTAGTAGTATAACAAAAACAAATGTATACCCACTATCAACACCACAAAACCACATGCATATCCTTCTCCTCCTACATCTACCCAAACATTTTTTCCTCCTCCTCCTCCTCCTTTACATGCATCACAAAACACAACTCGCCCCAAACTTGTTGCCTCATGCCTGTCTGAGGGAAAAAATACATTTGTTCATTTGGGTGTGTGGGACTGTGATGATTGCTCGGCGCTGACTTAACTAATGCACGAGGCTGGCAGGCTGATTAGTATTTGAGTTGAGGTGAAAGGAGGAGGAGGAGGAGGAGTTAGTATGGTATGCAATATAAAATTTATAGTTCTTTTTTAGTTTTTCCATGTACAATCTGTAATAAAAGTTGATAACTGTTAGCACAGATTATGAAGAACACACATTCTGTCTCTCTCACACACACACACACACACACACAAGGGGTTATTAATTAGAACACACACAAACGGTAAATAAGAAGCAAAAAATCTAATAATGTCTGTGAAAGCTCTGACCACCACAGGCAGACCGTCACTTGTGAATGGTGATGCAACACTCCCCCGGCAGCCACAGCCTACCAAACACCTTCACAACACAAGCGCCTCTCGGTTCACATGATGCACGAGGCTTTGCAGGCTTCGTGGTGACAGAAATCGTGTAAACAAACTATGTGAAGGTTGCAGATTTTAATTAGCGTTGCATTATCTGCTCTCCAAGTCTAATTACGTGTATTTTAAGTGTATTTGGTGGTTCTTACATGCAGTTTATGAATTTTTCGTAATCCAGTTTAAATATACATGCTGAAACTAAAGGAAAGCAGAGAAAAAACAAGATAATTTAAGTCTGTTTGGCTGAGTGTGTTAAAACGAACTATGTAAACTCAAGTAATATTTCACGTGTTAAAATGAATAACATGTATGTAAACCAAGAGTCATTTGTATATGAGATCTTTGGCACCATTAGTGTAGTGCGTGGCAAGGCAGTGTGGCGAAGGAGAGTTCACCACACCACCATCACCACCAACACCACTACATATACTGCTGGGCCGCGCGTGGGTTACCTGGCTGGCGAACTCCTGATCACCACTCCCCTGTGAAAGTGGTGACGTGGGGACATGGTGTGGTGAGACGCCCCGCTCCTTCCTCACGGCCACCAATCCCTAAGTCACCACACGAGTTAAAGTCACACGTACTCGTCTCACTACAGCCTACTTGTCTCACTATCTCATTCCTCAGTTTATCTTACTCATATTCCCACATTCTTTACCAGTGCATTGATTCTAACGAGAGGTATTTGTCTTGTCTCATTCACTATTCTTGTCTCATCTCATTCAGTTCACTCACTACACGTTCTCGTCACTAGTCTCGCTTTTCTCACTCGTCTCTATCTCTATGTCAAGTTATCTTAGTGTAGTTATTTTTACTCATTCATTATTTTTGTCTCGTATTCATCTTTGCTTCTGTATTTCCTCCTCATGATTCGAACGCTCTCAAGATTTCTACATTTATTTATTCTATTACTTGATTATTATATGTAGCATTGCTCTAGGAAATTCAAGAGGCCTATTTTTCATTTATTGTTGCCCTTGCACAGTGGCACTCACATAGAATAAATAGACATTAAATAGAAAAGGGCGGGTTACAAAAGCGCTCTCGATCCCTCATCCAAGCATGTCGCCGCCACCGAGCGCTCCCATCCATCGCAATGCCCACCGCGGTTGTCTTTGGTTTGCATATACACGAGCGCAGTTATGACATGAAAGTGCAACAGCCTCATTTGTATACTGCAACACTTCCGTACCTCACCTCCACCTTCACGACTTTCAAAGCTTTCTAGTTGCAGTGACACGTGTTCTAAAGAGTATCTTTGCGATTCTAGTGACAGATTTACAAGATTTCTACCGTATATCAAGAGAGACATTTTTGAGAGAGGTATTCGATTCTGTGGCTTTGGAAAATAGTTATGGTGAGAGCAAAGCGTTTCTAAACTCTAATCATTTGCATTGTTTTATCCTCCCAGTTCCTTTAAGACGCTGAGATATAAAACCATTCTTAGAGGACTGATTCAGAAACGCTTTGATTCTTTAAGCCATCACGCGGCAACACTCACGCAGACACACACCTAAAAATTATCGCTCTACCCTCACAAAACCAAAGCCATTCCTGCAACATGTGAGGGGATGGGCCTACACACACACACAATCACACACACACAAATTTGCAGACAGTGTGTGTGTGTGTGTGTTTCACTGTTTGATCTGCTGCAGTCTCTGACGAGACAGCCAGACGTTACCCTACGGAACGAGCTCAGAGCTCATTATTTCCGATCATAGGATAGGTCTGAGACCAGGCACACACCACACACCGGGACAACAAGGTCACAACTCCTCGATTTACATCCCGTACCTACTCACTGCTAGGTGAACAGGGGCTACACGTTAAAGGAGACACACCCAAATATCTCCACCCGGCCGGGGAATCGAACCCCGGCCCTCTGGCTTGTGAAGCCAGCGCTCTAACCACTGAGCTACCGGGCGGGCGTGTGTGTGTGTGTGTGTGTGTGTGTGTGTGTGTGTGTGTGTGTGTGTATTTACCTAGTTGTAGTTTTACAGGGCCTGGGCTTTATGCTCGTGTGGCCCCGTCTCCATATCTACACTTATCCAATTTCTCTTTAAAACTATGCACACTCGTTGCTGACACCACTTCCTCACTCAAACTGTTCCAAGTCTCAACACATCTTTGCGGGAAACTATATTTTTAACATCTCTCAGACATCTTCCTTCCTCAGTTTCTTACTATGCGATCTTGTGCTTCTAATGTCATATTCTTCTCTCAGGATTAGTTTCTCATTATCCACTTGATCCATTCCGTTAATCAATTTATAAACTTGTATCAGATCCTCTCTCTCTTCTCTGTTCCAGGGTTGGTAGATCCATAGCTTTTAGTCTCTCCTCATATGTCATCCCTTTAAATTCTGGAACCATTCTTGTAGCCATTTTTGTAGTCTCTCCAATTTCCTTATGTGTTTCTTTTTATGGGGGGGGGGGTCCACACAACTCCTACATATTCCAATCTGGGTCTTATTATAGTACTTATCAATTTCTTCATCATTTCTTTGTCCATGTAGTGAAATGCTAATCCAATATTCCTTAGCAAATTATATGTCTCTCTGAAAATTCTATCAATATGGCTTACTGGTTGATTGTTTTCTTCCATCGTCACTCCCAAGTCCTTTTCCTTTTTTACTTTTCTAGTTCTACTCCATCTCCCATCTTATAGATTTCCACAGGTCGTCTTTCACTTTTTTCCAGTGTGTGTGTGTGTGTGTGTGTGTGTGTGTGTGTGTGTGTGTGTGTGTGTGTGTGTGTGTGTGTGTGTGTATTGTTTGTTTGGGGTGTTTTATTTAATTTTATTCATTTATTTATATATTTTTCATGTCAAATTTTCGTCTGTCTGTCTGTCTCTCCTATTACTATTACTACTACTACTACTACTACTACTACTACTACTACTACTACTACTACTGCTGCTACTACTACTACTACTACCACTACTGCTGCTGCTGCTGCTGCTATTGCTCAGTGTTTTTCTTTCAGTAAATGAGTGAGTGAGTGAGTGACGGCGGCGGCGGTTGAGCCGCCATCTGGTTTCAACACATTTTGACAAGACTACTCCGAGGAAACATTTCAATTCATATCAAAGTGAAGAAAATAAAACAAGAAGGTAAAGTGATTGGAGCAATGGGTCAGCAGTGCAGCACTCTCAAAGTGTGCGCCCACCTGGAGGTGGTGGGCCAGTGTGGCGGCGCCGACCGCCTCACCCTCTGTCTGCCCCGCAGCAGAGGCAAGGGAGGCCGGCGCCTGCTGGGGGACTTCAGCTTCCCCAGCGCGGGGGACGGGACAGGCCAGCACAGGTCTGCCTGCAAGACCTTGGTGGCCTTTGGGAAGGTCGCCAAGAAGGACGGCGCCACGCCCGTCAGGGTGGACATCTTGGCGGGAGAGACTCTCGTGGCTCGCCGTGAAATCCCGCTGGCCGAACTACTGGCGGGACTCAAGACAAATAAGATCGGGCGCCGCTCTGCGGTCTTCTTCAGTCTCAAGGCTGGGGATGCAGCAGGCGGCGCTGGCGGGGCCCAAGACCAAGCCCCTGTCGCCGTGTTCTACAGCGGAAGGCTCCTGGACGAGCCAAGGACAACCAAGGAGGACAAGGAGGAACCAGCAAACACTGAGCAGCACGCCAGCCTGCCCCCCCAGGCTGGTGACACACAGCTCATCCTGCCTCCATACGCTGTGTACACCAACTCTGGAGCCAGCATCATCACTGAGGTCACATACTGTGTCCTCACCCCCAAGGTCACACTGATGGACCTTGGGAATGGCCGAAGGCGGGCCGCTCCCCAGGCCCAGCCCCGGCAGGAGAAGGAACACATTTCTCAGGCTGACGAGACCGTGGCCAGCCTGACACAAGAGGTCGTACACTGTGACCTCGGGGATGGCCAGAGCTGGGCCGCTCCCCAAGGCCAGTCTTCTCAGGAAAGGGAACTTATTCCTCAGACTGGCGAGACCTCCGAGGTTGTACACCGTGACCTCGGGGATGGCGAGAGATGGGTCGCTCCCCAGGCCCAGCTCCGTCACAGGAGGGGAGAACCCCACGGGAGGTCCTCTGATGTATTGCAGCCTTCAATTCCGTCCCCATCCAAGCAGGGGAAGGATATCCCGTGGGGTGGCAGAGCCCTAGTGAACAGCCTGCTGCGGTGTGCGCAGGCCATGGCCTTCATCTTACTTATGCACCACGTGACCCTGGAGTGGTTGTGAGTCTACTGCCACGGAGCACCACCACGACACACCACACCGATCACCACTTATGGAGGGTCACCACACGCTACACCACACCGTCACCGTCACACAGGCCACCACCCATCACACCTTCAGGTGGTGGCTGGTGACACACTCGTAGTCTCTAGGTTAGGATAGGATAGGTTAGGTTAGGTTAGGTTAGGTTAGGCTAGGCTAGGCTAGGCTAGGTTAGGTTAGGATAGGATAGGATAGGTTAGGTTAGGTTAGAATAAGATAGGATAGGATAGGTTAGGTTAGGTTAGGTTAGATAGGATAGGATAGGTTAGGGTAGGATAGGATAGGTTAGGTTAGGTTAGGTTAGGTTAGCTCTCTCACTCTCTATTTAACAAGTCTCACTATAACTAGTACAATATTCTCAAGCGCTTTCCTTTCACGACAAACATTTTCAAGAGTCTTTCTCGTATCAGTAATGTACAAATGTTGTTAATATGTCACTACAATCACACAAACAACCGTCTTGTTACTCCAACTAAAACTTTGTCACTGCAGTGGCGGTGTGGCGCACCAGTGCAGCGGAACACCGCCCAACACTATTCATAGTTATGACATCCTATACCTGCATTTTACTAAAGCATCTCATAAGGTACATCATCACTGACTCACGAGAAACGTTAGGGTGCACGGGATGGAGGGAAAAACATAAGCCCTTCACTACCTCATCCCAGCCTCTCTCTCTCTCTCTCTCTCTCTCTCTCTCTCTCTCTCATTGGCAAAGCTAGTCAGAATATAATCAACGACTCGATGTTGTACGTGCTGCTAACGACATCGTTCGACATCGAACGAGTAAAAAAATCGTTAAAATACTGAGTTACGACTGATCTTTCCACATACGTTTGGCATAACGCACAAACGTTAATTGTCGCTAGAATCGTAGTGACCAGTGTGACAGCTCGTGCGTTATCGCCAGTTTAAAAAAAAAAAAAAATAAATAAATAGATAAATAAATAAATAAATAAATAGATAAATAAATAAATAAATAAATAAATAAATAAATAAATAAAATAAAAAATAAAATAGAATAAAAAAATAAAAAAAGTATCCCTAGTTTAGCTACTGAAGACGATGGGACAGAGGAAGGGCATGATGGGCATGAGGTCCCATCGTCGTCGCAAGATCTCTGGGACATCCTTAGACATCGCAGGCCCATTGGACATGAGTATGAAGGGACCGCCTCCGACACCAGGAGTGAACATCCACCTTCAGACCTCCATGAACGAAGGTGGACGTCCTTCGCTTTGCGTGTCCTTACACTGAAATGCTCCCAATCATTACGACAGTCGTATGCAATCGCAGAAAACTGTCCTGTACGACCGTCGGAGGTGTCGTAGTAAAAAAACAAAGCTGCAGTGTGACCCCAGCATTACCACCTCTCACCAAATGCCGTACAGATTAATAGCAGGGTTCTCAAGCTTTCAAATGTTTCTGCTATTAAAAAAATGTAAAAATATTGTTAACCTGTCACTAGAATCATAAATATAACCTCAGAACCCCGCGTCACATCAGCCAGAGCCTTATGGAATGGAGTGCAGATGCAGCGTGGGAAGCCTTTAGAATATAGGGAGGCTGCAAGAAGCGAAAGAAGACTATAGAGAATGACCTTGACTCGCTGCATAGACACACACACCCACACACACACACACACACCTACCGGCAATTAAGCTTCAAGCTACGTGTTATTAGGAGCGTCTTCCCTCGATACCAATAAGAATACTAAAAAGGATATGCCCTTGTCCTTGACTGCCAAACACGCTGGCTGGGCCTGGGACGCGGAGGAGTATGGTAAGCTACGTGGAATGTATAATGCAGTGATTGAGCTTGTGAAAATGCTTTGTTCTCTCGTCACGGCTGTCTTCAAAGGCCACAAAGATGAATAGTGGGTATTTCAACATTTTTCTTCCTATTAATGATGTAAAAATATAGTCAATCTGCCACTGGAACCGTAAAAATATCCTTCAAACGCTTTGCTCTCTCATCACGATTATTTCTAAAGGCTACAGAGATGAATAGTAGGCATTTCAACATTGTTTTTCTTGTTTATAATGTAAAAATATAGTCAATCTGCCACTAGAACCATAAAAAAAATAACATCCTTCAAGCGTATTGTTCTCACCACGACAGATTTCAAAGGCCATAGAGATGAATAGTGGGCATTTCAACATTATTTTTCCTGTTTATAATGAAGAAATGTGATTAATCTGCCACTAGAACGGTAAAATCCTCCTCCTAATGCTTTGCTCTCTCACCACGACTGTTTTCAAAGGCCACAAAGATGATAGGAACGGTTCACAATATTGTTTCTCTTGTTTATAACGTACAACTATTGTTAATCTGCCACTCGCACCGTATAAACACCCTATTCATTTTGTTCGGTTCTATACATCTTCAAACACAAACTTACCATCATCTGACAAACAATCACATCAGGAAGATATAAATTAGAAATACATCTTAAGTAGCTCTTTTTCCCTCCTACGACTAAATTTCTTTGGTTCTTTTTACTTAATTCTTAATATCTTTACCTCCTCAGGGATTGCACTCTCCTTGATATGCCATGAAATGAGAAGTAAACATCAATTAAAAACCTTTCCTAATGAATCTCAAACTTAATTCCAAACCTTAACAACATAAAACCTCTAAAAACTTCACAAGAACCCAAAGCTAGACAACCAAACTCCCAATGCACTTCTCTCTTACCATCTTCTTGGCCTTCTTGTGAAGTCTCTTGTCATTCTCCACGAACTGGCGGGTGTGGAGGTACATGTTGTGGTGGCCGATGTCTGACTGGGTCTGCATGTCGTCATCCTTCACCGCGTGTCGCTTGTAGGTCGATCCGCGGCTCTGGTGAGGTAGAGAGGCCCATAAATAATAGATAGATATAGATAGATGGATAGATAGACAGACAGATATAAATAAAGGTAAACAGATAGATAGGTGCAGTCTAGATCAGCATAACCAGTGAAGACAGATTAGCAAAACGTATATTAAACTATACACACATACACAAACAACAAAGGCAAGTATGAATCAAACATGAAGAGGAGTGATCACACACACACACACACACACACACACACACACACACACTGTCCATCCCTTCTTTCTCCTTTTTTTTTCTTGACTTCATACCTTCAGAGAGAGAGAGAGAGAGAGAGAGAGAGAGAGAGAGAGGGAAAGAGGAGTTGCCAGTTTCCTTCCTTCCTTACCTTCTTCACTGGCCGGTAATCGTTGGAGAGAAGGTGGTGGAACTTAGCGTCATTAATATCCCTGAGTGTTGGGTTGTAGTCCAGCTCAGCCACGTCCAGGTTCCACTCCCCTTGGTTGTTCCTCTGCACACTGGAACAAAGGAGTGAGTGAGGGAAGACGCCGCAGCCCGCAAAAATAGAGTAAACATGAAAGAAAACAGATGTCAACTAGGCTATACATGGCGGTCTCCATAATACTAAGAATTACATCACCTTCTTTACTCCTCTTATTTATCTACACGATCAAGGAAAAGGAAACATAACGCAAGGAAAACTGCAAGAATTCACCAGTTGACACGTGGTAGTTCTTGTATTATAGCTAGAGTGATTATCTCTTCCGTTACTTTAAACACCCTTCAGTACCATGTCGTGTTTTCATATCCATTCTGCTTGCTATATTTGGCAATTTTGCAATTCTGTAGTTTCAGAAACTTATGTGAGGATTAAAAACAGTGAAGACTCAGGCCATTAATTTTCTGACCTCAATAAACCCTTGCTAATGTAAATAAAATTGTCTAATCACACCCAAAACTCGTGGTAAAAATGCGTCCCAGTACCGAAGACGCTCAATATATTACGGTTCCAAAATATATTCTCCAGTCAGTTTAGAATGTCAATCATGGAGTAAAAACAATAAAAAAAGGGAAGGATTATAACTATGTAGACAAGATGAAAGGTTATGACACTCAGTGATATAATAGGGGTCACATAAGCTCCGTCCTATCTATAGTGCCAAACAATAACATGAAGTAACTGGGATTAACAAGAAGGGAAGGATTAACGTAACATAAGACAGGATAATATGGCACTCAATAATATGATAGGTGGTGCCAATAAGCTCCAACCTATCAAGAGTGTCAGACTGTACCAATCATTATGAAGGAAGTAAGAATAATTAAGACATGGATTAGTGTGACGGAAGACGTAAGATTGTGGACCTCGCGTGATATAAGTGGAGAGAGAGAGAGAGAGAGAGAGAGAGAGAAAACCGTTAAACTTACACAAATCCTCGTTCAGTCCATCACAACACTACAACCCAATCAAATTCTACGTTAACATTCATGACTATATAAAAAAAAAAAAAACAAGAAAGAAAAATAAAACAAAACAAAATTCCTGAAAAAGAAATAATAATGTCAACACAATCACCATTAATACCCAAGGCGCCAGTAACACCACCCCCACACGTTATCCAGGACCTCACCCAGACAGCGGTTATCATGGCTGACTCAAAAGATTACGGATTTACGGTAACGGATTAAAATGTCGGGGATAACACGCTCAAAGGTTCAAAGCGTGGCTAATCTGAGACAAGGCGCGCACAAACAAGTGAACGATTGTATGACGGAGAGTAGGACAGATGGATTAGCGGGATTAATGATGTAGCAAGAGAGAGAGAGAGAGCATTTAAGACAACCGTTATCAACCCAGCCTTCCTCCTCCCCCAACTCTCTCTCTCTCTCTCTCTCTCTCTCTCTAACCCAGACATTTGATAATTTATAAGACAATCAACCAGCTTCCCTCAATACACCACTATCATTTATAACCTTCCCTGTCAACTACGAAAAGAACATTTGGGATTTAGAAGACAATAATCAACCCAGCTTTCCTCTTCTCGCCAGTCGCCACACCACTGCCCTATCTCTGTCCATCCCACTGCTTTCCCTCCCCCGGGTTATCCCATCTCTCTTTTCCTTTTCTTTCAACTTACTCGGTATTAAAAAATAAAAAAAAAACGCGTTGCTCTCTTACCACCGCTATTTTCCAAGGCCACAGAGATGAATAGTGGGGTTTTCAAGAGTGTTTCTCCTGTTAATAATGTAGAAATCTTGCCAATCTTACTCTAGAACCGTAAAAACGCGCTTAAAAAACGCTTTATTCTCTCATCGGTACTTTTTACCAAGGCCACAGGAATGATTAGAGGGGTTTTCAAGTGTTTCTCCAGTTAATAATGTAGAAATATTGTTAATCTGCCTCTAGAACCGTAAAAACACCTAAAAAAATTGTGTAAACTTGGATAAAGCCTTTTAAAATAGAGGTGAAGCAAAGTGCTTGAGAATACAAGACTTACTGTGGATGTGAGGCGGCGTTGCGGAGAAGGTTAGAGAAGGACTCGATGTTCTGCGGGGAGTTGTAACTGTTGTGCATTTGTTCCATAGCCTCGTGCATCTTGATGTTGCTGTACGTCTCCAGTAGTTTGGGCTCGATCACGTTCTTGTCCCGCACCAAGAAGGGAGTGAGGTACTTGTTGTTGAAGCGTTTGAATCTGTGAGGAGAGCGTTGGGTTGGGTGTTGAGGTGAGAGGCTGTTGACTGGTGCTAGCGGTGTTAGTGGTATATGTATGTAAATTGTGAGGTTTGGAGAGCATGGGAAGGTGAGAATATGAGGAAAAAATGCAAGATAGGAGATGAATATTCTTGTTTCGAGCTAAGAGAAATGTGAGATCCTTGTGAGTTTGTTAGAAGGCTAGACTGGTGTATGTATGTAAATTGTGAGGTTTGGAGAGCATGGGAAGATGGTGATACGAGGAAAAATGCAAGATAGGACAGGAATATTCTGATCTCAGGCAAGGAAGGGCGTGAGAGCCTTGTGAGTTAGTGAACAGAGCAAGCAATAGGTGTTAGAAGGCGCGAGACTGTATATATGTGTATAGTGAGGTTTTGAGAGCATGGGAAGACGAGGATAGGACGAAAACTGCAAGATATGGCAGGAATAGTCTTGTCTCAGGCTAGGAAATGTGTGAGATCCTTGTTGTGAGTGTGTGAAAGGAGCAATGGGTGTTATGAGACGTGTTGTTGAATATAAGTTTAAAGAGCATGGGAAAGTGAGGATACGAGGAAAAATGCAAGATATGACAGGAATATTCTCGTCTCAGGCTAGGAAAGGTGTAAGATCCTTGTTATGAGTGTGAAAGAAGCAATGGGTGTTGAAGCGTAGGTAAGTGTTGTATGTGAGGTTTTGAGAGCATGGAAAGAAAAGGATACGAGGAAAAATGCAAGGTAGAAAAGTAATATTCTCGTCTCAGGCTAGAAAAGATGTGAAATCCTTGTTATGAGTGCGAAAGAAGCATTGGATGATACAAGACTCGAGACTGAAAAGAAAAAAAAAAAAAAAACGCAAGAAAGATTAAAAGAGAGACAAGATGAGCTATAAAGATTAAAAAGAAAAAGACAAGAAAGACTTACTTGTTTCTGATGAGGAGATGACCTTGCTTTCCTAACACGTCCTCTATTCCTGACATGAGGTAGTCCATCACCTGGGAAGGAAAGGGACATGTCTTAGCACCATTACACTCACACTGCTAGGCTACATATCATCACATCACTCCCCTCTCTCTCTCTCTCTCTCTCTCTCTCTCTCTCTCTCTCTCTCTCTCACAAAAGGTTCCTCACTGATAGCTGCTATTATGCCTATTCAAATCGTAGCCTATTACATCATCCTAGGGAACTCCACACGCCCCCCCCCTCTCTCTCTCTCTCTCTCTCTCTCTCTCTCTCCATTACCCTATGTATTGTGGAGGCCAGGAAGTGACGAACACCCCCCCTCCCACTTCTCCCAAACAAACACACACACACACACACACACACACGTACTTACCCTCTCGTGCAATCGTTCGTTCATGGTAAGCTGTCTCTTCTCTGATTTCTTGACGCCCAGAAGCTGCACCAGTGGCTTGATGGTAATGCCCTGTGGAGGAGGAGGAGGAGGAAGGAAAGAAGGAGGAAGGGATTAGTACACGAGTGGTCGATGTAACTAAGTAACTCACTGGCTTTGAATTTCTAGCCTGAATTGAATAACTGTACAACTTGACAATCTTCTAACGAAAGTGAGTGAATATTTGTGCAAGCCAACGTCAAATTAGTAACATTGCAACACAGTATATATTCATTTCTATTCCTCAGTTTGTTCAGATGAAATACCCACTCTCTCTCTCTCTCTCTCTCTCTCTCTCTCTCTCTCTCTCAGCTATCATTTGTCATCATAAGCAGATCCCCTACAGAGTTATCTAAAAAAAATTCCCCCTTCTTATCAGTTAATCGCCTCTTCTCTTTTTTCTTTCTGTGTGAGTGTGTGTGTGTGTGTGTGTGTGTGTGTGTGTGTGTGTGTGTGTGTGTGTGTGTGTGTGTGTGTGTGTGTGTGTTACGGTATAGAGATTAATGCAATATGGTTAATCTGTTTTAAATTCTCTCTCTCTCTCTCTCTCTCTCTCTCTCTCTCTCTCTCTCTCTCTCTCTCATGCCTAGAACAGGAAAACACACACACAAAAAAAAAAAAAAAAAAAAGAAAATTTACCTTAAGTTTACCCAACACAACCTAACTTAACCTAACCTAACCTAACCCTCAACCTATCCTAATATAACCTAACCTAGCATTTCTTCCCTTCAACCTAACCTAACCTAACCTCACCAAACATTTCTTCCTTCAACTTAACCTAACCTAACTTAGCATTTCTTCCCTTCAACCTTACCTAACCTAACCAAACATTTCTTTCCATCAACTTAACCTAACCTAACCTAGCCTAGTATTTCTTCCCTTCAACCTAACTTAACCAAATCTAACCTGACCTGACCTAGCATTTCTTCCCTTCAACCTAACCTAACCTAAAATTTTTCCATCAACTTAACTTAACCTCGCCTCGCCCCGTCCCCAGTACACTCCCTCCGTCTGGTACCTGTACAAACACGGTGAAATAGACCATAGCGATCGTGGCCGTGAGGAACATGGGCTGCAGGGGGATGTGGTCAATGTTAATGGTGATGACGAGGGCGAAGGCAACAGCGCCTCTTAAACCGCCGTAACTCATCACAAACTTGTCAACAAACCCGATCTTCTTCACGCGGAACCTGTTACACACTGCACTGAAGATTACCACACCTGTAGGAGACATAAGGGTTATATAGAGGGTGATTAGGTAGTTAGTTAGTTAGTATTCGTTATAGTATCGTTAGAGTGCCGTTAATCCCTTCAGTGCCATGACGCGTTTCCATATTCATTCTGCTTACTATTCGGTGATTTCAGAAAACTTAATAGAGTGAAGGCTGTGGTCATTAATCTTCTGAGCCCCACAGACACTTCCTAATGTCAATAAAATGGTCTTATCGTACACAAATATCAAGGTAAAAATGTGTCCCAGTACTGAAGGACTTAAGCTGTCTTTGTCTTAAGTTAGAGGACGAGGGAGAGATTCTAACTTCAGAAACGCTTTGCTCTCTCACCATGACTGTTTGCTAAGGGCACAGAGATGACGTGCGTGGTTTTCAATAGTGCTTCTCCAGTTAAATAATGCATAAATCTTGTCACTCTGCCTCTAGAACCATAAAAACACCTTAAAAAACACGTGTAAACTTAAATAAAGCCTTCTGAAATAGCGGAGGTGAAGCGTAGAAGTATGTGAGAATACGACCTATAGTTGGTGAGTGGTGCAAGTTATAGTATAGTTAGTGTTAAGGTTGTCTCTGTCGTAAGTTAGAGGAAGAAGGGATGTGAGGGTAGGTGTGGACTGTAGAGTGAGATAAATGAGAGATAGGAGAGATATAGAGGCTGATTAGGTAGTTTGTTAGTTAGTGGTGTGTGTTAGATGATCGTTAGAGAGTTGTTAAGCTTTCTTTGTTGTAATTTAGAGGAAAAATGGGGAAAAAAACAAAGAAATAAAGGAAACGGAGATGAAAAACGAGTAGAGAGAGAGAGAGAGAGAGAGAGAGAGAGAGAGAGAGAGAGAGAGAGAGAGAGAGAGAGAGAGAGATGAGTGAAGTGGGTTGAGGGTGATAAAGGTGAAAGTTAAGTAGAATGTGATGTAATGCCGTGTGTGTGTGTGTGTGTGTGTGTGTGTGTGTGTGTGTGTGTGTGTGTGTGTGTGTGTGTGTGTGTGTGTGTGTGTGTGTGTGTGTGTGTGTGTGTGTGTGTGTGTGTGTTCTATGCAGGCTACGTGTGACAGATGAGTACCGGCTTCGATGGAGGAGGAGGAGGAGGAGGAGGAGGAAAATAAAAGATGTAGAGGAGATATGGTGATAAGATATAAAGGAAGAGAGAGAGAGAGAGAGAGAGAGAGAGAGAGAGAGAGAGAGAGAGAGAGAGAGAGAGAGAAATGAACACTACAGATAAAGAAAAACAAACAAACGCAACTAAACCACAGAAAGACTCTCACTCTCACTCTCTCTCTCTCTCTCTCTCTCTCTCTCTCTCTCTCACCAAAACCCCACAAAAAACACACTTAATCTCACCAAAACCACATCAAACTCACCACACCTCATCCCTCTCCCTCTCATACTCCCCTCTCCTTCTCCCTTTCTCTCACACTCCCCTCTCCCTCTCCCTCATACTTCCCTCTCAGTCTATTTATCCTCTTCCCTCTCCCCAATCACCAAACACTCACCAAAAATCCTGTAGACGGAGCAGAAGAGGATGGTGAGGATAACAAACCAAGTGTTCCAATCGTGGGTGCTCTGGATGGTGGACACCCCGAGGAACATAAAGATGACAGTCTCGGAGGAGGAGGCCAACATCTTCATGGCGTACTTGATGGTCGTGTGGGACTTGGTGGAGATGTTCTGTTCGACGTAGTTCTTCATGGTAATCCCGCAGAAGGTGATGCTGGGGGAGACATGAGAGGGTGATGAGAGGGAGTGACTGGTGGGTGGGTGTGTGTGTGTGTGTGGTGATAAAGATGAGGAAATGAAGAGCGAGGAAAGAGCGGGATGGGATTGTAAAGGGAGAAATGTACAATATGAAGAAGCCATGGCTGGAAGGGAAAGAGGAAGTGACACAGTGAGGGAAAAAAATCAATCAAATGGAATCCCGCAGAAGGCGATGCTGGGGGAGAGATGGGAGGGTGATGGCTGGAGGGACGACTGGTGTGGGTGGTGTGTGTGTGTGTTTGGGTGTTTTGTTTTGATGTACGAAGGGGAAAGCACGACCAAGGGGAACAAGAATGATTTAAAAAAGAAATGTCCAGTGAATTTTGGTGTATGTGTGTGGTTTGGGTGTTTTAAGGGGTGGTGTTTGGTGTCTTGTGTGTTTCTGGTGTGTTTGGAAGTAGCTGGGGTGTGTTGGTGTGTTTGGATATGTTTGGGTGTGGTTTGGGTATGTTTTAGGTATGTTTGTGTGTGTTTTGGGTGTGTCTGGGTGTGTTGCGAATCTGGGGAAGTGTTCCTGGAGTGTTTGGAGGTGGTTGGGGTGTGTTGGCGAGTTCTGGTATGTTTGGGTGAAGTCTGACTATGTTCTACGTGTATTTGGGTGTGTTTGGATATGCTTGGGTGTGTTGTGAATCTGGGGAACCGATCCTGGTGTGTCTGAGGGAAGTTTAAGAGTGCTTTTGCTGTATTTGTGGTGATAGTGGTGATGCTGGTGTTACTATGGCCATCTTTCACTCTTCCTTTTCCTCTCGTATTCTCGCCTCCACATTAAACAAATCCCACACTAAATACTCTCCATTCTGTACTCACGAGAGGATGCCAGACAGGTGGAAGATCTCAGCGTTGAGGTAAGCCAGGTAGGACATCACGAACACGAAGATTGGCTCAATGACTCGAACTTCACGCGTCAACCTGCGCCGGAGAGAAACAGGTGAGGGAGTGAGGAAGTGGGAAGAGAAAGGTGAGTGAGTGAGTGAGTGAATGAGTGGGGAGAGAAGGGTGAGGGGATGAGTGAGTGGATTGATGGGGAAAGAAGGGTGGGTGGGTGTTTGGGTTGGTTTGGTGAGTGAGTGAGTGGTGGGGAGAGACAGGTGAATGAGTGAGTGAGTGAGTGAGTGAGTGAGTGGGTGAGTGAGGAGGCAGGTGAGAGAGTGAGTGGGGAGAGCAGGGTGAGTGAGTGAGTGGGTTGGTGAGGACAGAAGGGTGAGTAAGGGTGAGTGAGTGAGTGACTTAATTTCTTACATATATTATACCTTTCTTTTCTTCTTCTTCCAGCTGACTGATTCACTGACTGACTGACTGACTGACTGAACAAATGACTAACTGACAGACTAACTAACTGAATAACTAAACTAACCACCAAAACACCCAACAAAAACCAAGACACTTTAAAACACCCTCTCTCTCTCTCTCTCTCTCTTACCTAGTGACGAAGGCGGTGAGGAAGCCCCAGATGATACCAATAGCAGTGCCGCCGAGAGCCACCAGCAGGAAGGAAGCCACGCCACTCGCTATGTCCACTGCCATGATGTTCTCCTCGCCCAGCTCACTGAAGCCCTCGAACAAGTGATACAGGACCTGGTGGTGGTGGTGGTGGTGGTGGTGGTGGTGGTGGTGGAGAGAGGAAGGAAAGGTGTTGGAAGAGAGGAGGAAGAGGAAGTGATGGTGGAAAAGGTGGATAGGGAAAGGAGAGGAGAGGAAGAAGAGATAGTGATGGAGAAAGAGGAAGAGGAGGTGGTGGTGGTGGTGGTAGAGAGAGGAAGGAAGTGAGGAAGAGGAGGAAGAAGAAGCGAGGTGATGGTAGTACGGGTAGAGAAAGGAAAGGAGGAGGAGGAGGAGGAGGAGGAGGAGGAGAAACAAAAGAAAATATATTAATCACATACTATATTACACACAAATACACCCTTTCACACCCCAAAAACACCCCCTACCCCCAAAATACCCCTAAACACCCCAAAAGCCTCTCATACCACCCTTCCACATCCCAAACCCACCCCAAAACACCCATAAAACATGCCAAAACACCCCCCAAAACACCCCAACTATCTCAAAACACCCACAAAACATCCGAAAACACCCAAAAACACACAAAAACACCCCAAACCACTCCAAAACATCCCAAAACACCCCAAACCACTCCAAAGCACCGAAAAACATCCCCAACCACCCCAAAATACTCCAAAACACCCTTAAAACATCCTTCCACACTCCAAAACACTCACCACAGTCACGCCGTCATTGAGAAGCGACTCCCCGAAGACCAGGATGTACAGCACCTCCTCCACTTGGATCTCCTCGAACACCGCCAACACCGCCACAGGGTCCACGGCGGAGATGAGAGACGAGAAGAGGAACATGTGGAGCATAGGAATGTTCACCCCGAAGAGTCCCGTCAGGCTGATGGCGTACATGGTGATTCCTGCAGGAGGCGGTGAAGGAGTGGTGAGATATGAATGAGAAGATGGGTGTGTTTGTGTTGGTTGTTTTTGTGGGTTTATCTAAAGGGAAGATTAGTAAGTTGTGATGTTTTTTTGGGGGTTTGTAAAAAGGAAGATAGATTGTTAAGTTGTGATGTGTGAGAAGAGAAAGGTGCTTGTGTTGTTTGTGTTTGTGGGTTTAATTAAAGGGAAGATGGGTGACTTGTGATGTCTGAGGAGAAAAATTTGTTTGTTTTGTTGGGTTTATAAAAGATTAAACTGTGATGTCTCTGGGTTTACGAATATATAAACTTGTAATACCTGAAGGAAAGAAAGAGATGAGAGAAGAGAAGAGAGAGAGAGAGAGAGAGAGAGAGAGAGAGAGAGAGAGAGAGAGAGAGAGAGAGAGAGAGAGAGAGAGAAGGAAAGTACGCGGGGGAAGAAGATACACAGGTAAGATTGAATCACACCTGTATTACCTGGGAACTTACCTGGGATGGGCAGCGGAGAGGTGACCAGCTGAGACCACCACCACCACCACCACCACCTCTCTCTCTCTCTCTCTCTCTCTCTCTCTCTCTCTCTCTGTGTGTGTGTGTGTGTGTGTGTGTGTGTGTGTGTGTGTGTGTGTGTGTGTGTGTTGCTATAGCTTGATAAAGAACTGAAGAGCACAACTTGCTCCCACTAATACCACAACAAGGAAGTTGAAAAGCACACACACACACACACACACACACACACACACACACACACACACACACACACACACACACACACACACACACACACACACAGTGACTTGCATTTTCAATACTTTCTACGCATCTCGATAAACTCCTCTCTCTCTCTCTCTCTCTCTCTCTCTCTCTCTCTCTCTCTCTCTCTCTCTCTCTCTCTCTCTCTCTCTCTCTAATCTCAGCCACTTAGTAAACTTACACTTCTTATACTGTCCATCTCTCTCTCTCTCTCTCTCTCTCTCTCTCTCTCTCTCTCTCTCTCTCTCTCTCTCTCTCTCCCAATAAGGCAAACAGCTGACAATCACATCTTAATTTCAACAAAGGCAAAAAGAAAGAAAAAAATAACAAAACTGGTATTCGAACCTTGACCATAAGAGAGGTGACAAGAAAGTAACCAGCGAGCCAGTGACACATGCCAGGCTCCCCTCCACCCTCTCTTTCTCCCCTCCCCTGGCACACCACACCTGTACTCTATTGTCACGTGTCACCTGGCCTTGCTATCTAATTAATGTGACAAGGCTTTCTACTTTCTCTTACCACTGTTCTGTCCACCTCCCTCATGCAAGAGTTAACCAGTATTCTAAGTCTTTCGCCATTATTCTGTTCACCTCCCTAATGCAAGAGTTAACCAGTATTGTGAGTCTTTCGCCATTATTCTGTCCACCTCCCCAGTACAAGAGTTAACCAGTATTCTAAGTCTTTCGCCATTATTGTGTCCACCTCTCTAATGCAAGAGTTAACCAGTATTCTCAATCACCTTTCTAGTGCAAGAATTAACTAGTATTCTCAGTCTTTCACCACTATTTTGTCCACCTCCTTAATGCAAGAGTTAACCAGTGTTCTCAGTCTTTAACCACTATTCTGTTCACCTCTCTAATGAAACATTTTATTATACCTTATTAATTAATCAAATTATTACAATGACATAATATTTTCTAGTATGATATAATAAGGCAGCCCATATAAAGAATATTCTTTTCGGGCAGTAATTCGGTGATAAGTTGTAATTCCTCCCCATCCCCTTATCTAAATCAGTTCATTCCAATCCATTATAAACTGCAAGCTGTGCCATAGCTTTCCTTTCCTTGTAGGATCACATATGTAATTTACATAACCAAAAAAAAAAAAAAAAAAAAAAAAAAAAAAAAAATACAATACTTACATAAATACATGATTTCAATAATATGATATAATGCGATTTTTGTAGTGTTTTTTGAAGGTGTATAATGATTGTTTAGTTTTGATTTCATGAGGTACAGCATTCCAGATTTTAGGGCCCAGGTAAGATAATGAATGTTGATAAATTGTTAAATTGTGGGCTGGTATAATGAGATTGTCTCGAGTACGGGTTGGGTAGTTGTGGTGAGACTGTAATGTTGTATTTGTTCTATTGTGAATATTGTGTTGTAATTTGTACATATATATAGCAATTTGTAATTTGTTAATGTCAAAAAGTTTAAGTATACTATTATTCTTAAATAAAGGTTGTGTGTGTTCAAAGTAATCACTATTTGTTATAATACGTATGATTTTCTTCTGTAATCTGAATAGAGGTAAGAGATGCGTAGGATAGGTGGAGCACCAGATGGGAGAACAATACATTAAATGTGGCAAGACATGGGCATTATAGAAGATTTTGAGTACATAGTTAGGCATCAAATTTTTATACAATATATAAGAGATACAATTCTAGATAATTTAAGAATTAAGTTAGTTATGTGACTTCTAAATGTCATTTTATCGTCATAAGTTATGCCTAAGAGTGTGTGTCTGTTTGTTATTTTTATATTATCATCATGGTAATTAAGAGGTGGAAGATTATCATAGACTTTGTTAGTAAATATCATGTAGAATGTTTTATCTAAATTTATTGTTAGTCTGTTGCTGAGACACCATGAGTATAGTGTTTCTAGGTCAACGTTTGCTATACGTATGATATTGTTAATATCATCTCCAGTAATGTATAGGGTCATATCGTCTGCAAAAAGTATAGTTTTAGGTTTGTAAAAATGTTAGGAAGATCATTTATGTAGATAAGGAAAAGGATAGGACCTAGTACACTGCCCTGTGGAACACCATATGAAATTATACTAGAAGAGGATATATGTTCAGATAATTTAATAGATTGAGTTCTATGTGATAGATAATCAGAAAACCAATCAAATATTATTCCACGAATACCATAGTGGTGTAGTTTCATTAGTAGAATATCATGTTTGACTGTGTCAAAAGCTTTGGAAAAGTCTATGTATATACTTAATAAATTACTTTTTGAGTCTAGGGCAGAAAATATTTCTTCATTTAAAGTTTTTAGTGCATCAAATGTACTTAGTCCACTTCTGAAGCCGAATTGTTTAGGATTAAGAATACTTTTAGTCTCAAGGTAGTTCATTAAAAACCCTTCATTAATTTTTCAAAAATCTTAGAGAATGTACTTAATAATGAAATGGGACGATAATTACTTGTGACTTCTTTAGATCCTTTTTTATGTATTGGTATTACAATAGCATGTTTTAGTTGTTGTGGAAATTTACCCTTGCTTGTGGATTGGTTAAATAATAAGGATAGTGGTATGGCCAAATAATTACTATTAGATTTTATAATGGAAACAGAGATGTCATGTATATTATTATTATTTTTTTTTTAAAGAGTTTATGATTCGAATAATATCTTGAGGATAGACTGTGGGAATTGCCATTGAGTTAGGATAGTTCCCTGACAGGTAAGAACGCGGGTCGGTGGTAGGTGGTGGTAGATTATGATTTAATTGGATTGCAATGTTAATAAAGAATTTATTAAATAGTTCGGCAATATCCGATGTTTGCGTTATTTTTTTATTGTTGTGGACAATATATTCAATATTTTTATTTTTGAGGCTTTTTTTAGATAGTTGGTTAATAATTTTCCACATTTTAGTTGTGTCATTTTTAAAACTCGTGAATAGGTTTATATAATAAGTCTGTTTTAGTTGTTTTATGGCATTATTTAACGTATTTCTATATTGTTTGTATTGTTTTTCTGTCACTGCACCAATCTTAAAATCTTTGTATAATTTGTTTTTTTATTTTTATTGCATTTATTACTTGTTGGTTAATCCATGGTGTATTAAGCCTTTTTTCAGAAGCTGTTTTAGTTAAGATGGGGAAGCATTCATTATAAATTTCATTTAGTTTAGACAAAATATTTCAAAATTATCATTTAAATTTTCCTCTGATAAAAGTACATTCCAGTCTATAGTACTAGTTTTATTAGAAAATTTTTGTTTATTTGTTTCAGAGAAGGATCTAAGTTTATATTTGTAAGTTTTGTGAACTTGAGTATCAACTGAAAAATTGATAAAAACTGGAAGATGATCAGACAGAGAACAATGAACTATTCCAGATGTGAAGTTACTATAGAAGTTAGTATATATGTGATCAAGTAGTGAAGGTTCACTAAGGTTTTCATTGTCAGGAAATCTGGTAGGCCTCGAGATGTGAGGAAAAGCTACATATCTATATAGCAGCAAGATAATTATTTGTTGCATTGTGTGTTGTATGTTCTAAAAGATTATAACAATGCAAGAGTTAGCCAGTATCCTCAGTCTTTCGCCATTATTCTGTCCACCTCCCTAATGCAAGAGTAAACCAGTGTTGTCAGTCTTTCACCTCTCTAATGCAAGAGTTAACTAGTATTTTCAGTCTTTTACCACTATTCTGTCGACCTCCCAAATGCAAGAGTTAACCAGTATCCACAGTCTTTCGCCCTTATCCTGTCCAACTCTATGATGCAGTATCCTCAATCTTTCACCCATTCTTTCTGGTAAAATCCGGAACTATCAGCCTATGTACTACTCTCATCTTTATTCTGTCCACCTCCCTGATGCAAGAGATGACCAGTACTCTCAATCTTACATCCCTTTCTTGCCACACTGCGGAACTCCCTGCCTGCCTGCCTGCTTTTGTATTCCTTCCCCTGCTTGTGGCTCAAGCTTTATCAGGACGGAGGATGCAAGACACTTATCCTTTCACCATTCAGTAGATCTTATAGTCTGTCCTTCATACTACATACTAATACTTCCTGCATACATTTTCTTCTTTACTGTTATTATACTGTCCTTCATTTCTGCTGCTCTAAACCAGTCACTGTGTCCACTAACGAGAAAAACAAAGAGGCCGCCGTGGTACAGTGGAACCATGCGTGCTTTGGGGTCCGAGAGGTCTCCAAGCGCACGGGTTCGAATCCTGTCCACGGTCCGAGTGTAGGTTGGGCTTCCTCACTCGGGGCAACGGTTTCCTAGCGGGTGGGCTTTGAGATAGGAGGTACCACAAAAAGTATCCCCTTTAGCCCAGAAATTCCCGTGAAAAGCCCACATGGTATAAATGAAAAATAAATAAAAAGAAAATAAAAAAAAAGGGTAACACTAAAACAGCTGCAGAGCGTGAAAATTTTTAAAGTCCATTTTCACCTTTAGACTTTGAAATATCTGTTTTTTTTTTTTTTTATCTTCCTTCCCTTTTTCTTGATCGTAATGTGCGTGAAGGTCGCCTAACATGAGTTTTATTCTCTTCTATCCCTTTTTTGGGTTAACTTATTCAATACGAATTCCTGCACACACGCACACACACACACACACACACACACACACACACACATTGCTAGAGAGAGAGAGAGAGAGAGAGAGAGAGAGAGAGAGAGAGAGAGAGAGAGAGAGAGAGAGAGAGAGAGAGAGAGAGAGAGAGAGAGAGAGAGAGTCAAGCTTTTGTCTACGTGATTTATGGAGAGATGGGAGAGGAGGAGGAGAGAGAGAGAGTAGATGACAGGTAGGGTGAAAAGGTGAGAGAGAGAGAGAGAGAGAGAGAGAGAGAGAGAGAGAGAGAGAGAGAGAGAGAGAGAGAGAGAGAGAGAGAGAGAGAGAGAGAGAGAGAGAGAGAGAGAGAGAGAGAGAGAGAGAGAGAGAATGTGATTGTCATATATTTTTTCTCTCTACTCTTTATTCCTTTTCTTTTCTTTCTTTTTTCTCAAGTGGATTTCAACTGTGTGTGTGTGTGTGTGTGTGTGTGTGTGTGTGTGTGTGTGTGTGTGTGTGTGTGTGTGTGTGTGTGTGTGTGTGTACGCGCGTGCGAGGTATGCACACTCACCTCGCCTACACTCCTTGCCCCACACCCACACATAAACACCCCACACACACACACACACACACACACACACACACACACACACACACACACACACACACACACACCACACCACAAAACACCCCCAAAACCCCCTTAAAACACCCCAAAACACACACCAACACACTCACCAATAGTTAGAGCATTCCAGATGGTGCCCACAACAGCGAAGACGAGAATGGTGAAAAGATTATCAAAGAAGAGGCGGTTTGGCATGAAGTAACCAGCATCGAGGATAATGGGAGGCAGGAGGTAGAGGAAGAAGACATCAGCGGTGAGAGGGGACACTGTAGCGGCCTGTGTGTAGATCAGCAACACTCCAATGACGACGCCGAGGACGATCAACATACAGGACTCAGGAAACACATGGGAGATCTTCGGGGTCATGTGGAAACCTGCAGAAGAGAGAGAATTGTAAAGTTAGTGACACGGTTCTTGTTTTGGGAAGGAAAGGAAGAGAGATAACAAGGTGAAGGGAATGAAAAGGACAAGAGAGAGAGAGAGAGAGAGAGAATGGTGTCTAGGAAGGGAGATAAATTGTTGGTTTTCTTTCTATTTGAGTTTGTTTTGGTTTGTGTTTTCGATATTGGAAGAAAAATGAAGATGAGAAAAATACAGTTTGTCTCGAATACGACAAACTGAAAAGAAAAATGAGATGTCTGTGAGGAAATGGAGTTAAAATTGTTGTTTTTTGGGGTATTGTAAAAGAAAAATACCGTTTCTGTATATAATATAATAAATCTTTGTTTCTGTGTAATGAAGAGAAGAGAAAATACAGTTTGTCTCGAATAAGATAAACTGAAAAAGAAAAATATAGGTCTGTGAGGAAATGGAGTTAAAAATATTGTTTCTAAGCACTGTAAATGAAAAAAAAAATACCGTTGTCTAAAACTTAATAAATCTTTGTTTCTGCTTAATGAAGAGGAGAGAAAAATAGTTTGTCTGGAATACGATAAGCTCAAAAAGAAAGATGAAACCTCTGTGAGGAAATGGAGTTAAAATTATTATTTCTGAGTATTGTAAATGAATAAAAAGTACCGTTTCTATCCAAAATATAAGAAATCTTTGTTTCTGCTTAATGAAGAGGAGAGAAAAATGCAGTTTGTCTAGAATAAGATAAATCGAAAAAG
>NC_059266.1:9054838-9057338 GCF_017591435.1 Portunus trituberculatus | reverse complement strand
GTGTTGAGGTTGTTCTGTGAGTTGACGTTGATTTACTGAAGTGACTTTATTCGCTATTTTCGTGCCGTTAGCATACTTCGATATTTTACATGCAATTTATTTATTACTTTATGTAAGAGAGGGCCAGCCAAAGAAAGAAAAAAGAAAAAGAAAAAAAGTCTACTTGGGTGTTGGTTTCTACAAAAAAGAAAAGCGTCAGCCAAAATGAGGGAGGAAATGCCTCGATACCTCTCTCTTCACCTCTTCAGTACTGGGACGCATTTTTACCTTGATTTTTGGGTATAATTGTACGATTTTATATACATTAGGAAGCGTCTATGAAGGACAGAAGACACATGGCCACAGTCTTCACTATTCTAATCCCCACATAAGTTTCTGAAGCTGTACAAAATCACCAAATAGTCACCAGAATGAATATGGAAACACGTACTGGTACTGAAGGGCTTAAAAGAAACTTCCATGACATTACTATACATTATAAAAGGAGTGGGCCCTAAGACCGATCCCTGAGGAACGCCACTGTTGACGAGGATCCAGTCTGAAGGTGTCCCAATTATGACAACTGTCTGTCTTATGTTAGCGAGGGAGTCCTGTATCCAGTGACATAGGTTGCCTCTTGTATCTTTAGAGCCTCGACTTAGCTGAGGAGTGGTTATGAGGAAAATTATCAAAGGCTTCTGGAAAGTCTAGTTATAGGAGGAGGAGGAGGAGGAGGAGGAGGAGGAGGAGGGAGGAGGAGGAGGAGGAGGAGGAGGAGGATGGAGGAGGAGAATGAAGGAGGAGGCAAGTTTCCAGTAGATTATACAACGGAAGAGGAGGAGGAGGAGGAGGAAGAGGAGGAGGAGGAGGAGGAGGAGGAGGAGGAGGAGGAGGAGGAGGAGGAGGAGGAGGAGGAGGAGGAGGAGGAGGAGGAGGAGGAGGAGGAGGAGGAGGAGGAGGAGGAGGAGGAGGAGGAGAAGGAGGAGGAGGCAAGTTTACAGTAGATTATACAACGAAAGAGGAGGAGGAGGAGGAGAGAAGGAGGAAGACGAGGAGGAGGAGGATGGAGATGAAGGCAAGGTTCTAGTAGATTATATAATCAAGGAGGAGGAGGAGGAGGAGGAGGAGGAGGAGGAGGAGGAGGAGGAGGAGGAGAAGGAGAAGGAGAAGGAGAAGGAGAAGGAGAAGGAGAAGGAGAAGAAGAAGAAGAAGACGAAGACGAAGAAGAAGAAGAAAGAGGAAGAAAGAAAAAAATAGAAAGAAAAAGGAAAATTTAAAAGGAACAACACTCAATGATCAACAAACAACAACAACAACAACAACAACAACAAGTAGAATAAGAAGATAACAATACCCACCACCACCACCACCACCATGAGGCGAGGTCACACGAGGCCTCTCCCTACAATACTAGGTCACCCTCTCGCCTTCTCCTCGCCCGATGACCTTTCCGTGACCTCGATGACCAGCGGGGCTCTTAGTAGGACAGGGAAGGGAGAGAGAGAGAGAGAGAGAGAGAGAGAGAGAGAGAGAGAGAGAGAGAGAGAGAGAGAGAGAGAGAGAGAGAGAGAGAATGGTTTGAAAAGGATAGTAGGAAAGTATTGAAGGAGGGAAGAGGAGGAGAGAAGGAAAGGAGAGAAGAAAAGAGGGAAGAGGAGGGGAGAGGGAGAAGAAAGGAAAGGAGAAGAGAGGAGAGGAAAGAGGATCAATAATAAGAGGAGATAAGAGGACAAGAACGAAATAAAGAAAAGAAGAAGAGGAAAAAGGGAAAACACACAGAAGAAAGTGAAATTTAATGGAAAAAGATTGAGAGAAGTGAGAGAGAGAGAGAGAGAGAGAGAGAGAGAGAGAGAGAGAGAGAGAGAGAGAGAGAGAGAGAGAGAGAGAGAGAGAGTAGGAAAGAATGAAGGAGAGAGTGAGAGAGAAAATAGAGGAGGGAGAGGAGAGGGAAACAGGAAAAATTGAAGGAAAAAAGAAAGAGAAAAAAGGAAAAGTGAGAGGAGATTTTCGAGGAATGTTTGACTAATCTCTCTCTCTCTCTCTCTCTCTCTCTCTCTCTCTCTCTCTCTCTCTCTCTCTCTCTCATTGTGGTTCATGTCTTGTCTTGTTCCCTGCATACGTAAACACACAGGTAAGCATTTCTAATTAATCTACACACCTGACCCACATCTGTCTCACCTGTCATACCTGCTCCCTTCACACACCTGCTCTCCTGCACACCTTGTCACTTGTTTTCTACCTGTCCTCACCTTTTTAATTAGTGGAATGACTTTTTACTCCTATATTTTTCACACACCTGTCACACCTGCTCCCTTCACACACCTGTCCTCGTGCACACCTTGTTATCTGTGCTTTAATTACATACGTGTCACCTTGTTTCCTATCCTGTCCTCACCTTTTTAATTAGTGAGATTATTTTTTCCTACATTTTTCACACACCTGTCTCACTTGCTCACACACCTGCCCTCCTGCATACCTTGTTACCTGTGCTTTAATTGGATACGTGTCACTTGTTTTGTCC
>NC_059266.1:8949838-9017338 GCF_017591435.1 Portunus trituberculatus | reverse complement strand
GACTAACAAACAAATCATACACGAGAAAAAAAAAGTTTACTCCATCTTTTTTTTCCCTCCCACTAAATAAATAAAATAAACAAATAAATAAATAAAATAAAATAAATAAATAAAAACACAGCCTAAACAAATAAACCACACCAAACAAAAAAAAACAAAAAACAACAAAAACAAAACAAAAAAACACCGAATACTCACCAATCTTTCCGAGGCAGGCGAGAAAAATCCAGAGGCCAATAATAAAAGGATTCTGAACCCTTTCAAAGTCAATCACAGCAACTGGATACCTTTCAATACCATGGCCACCTTCCCCTTCGCTGCGAACCGCTGCCTCGTCCCCGCGAACCCGTCCCACTGTCTCATTTCGCGGTTCGAGGGTGGTGGTGCCCGTGTGGTGTTCCCTCGTAGGTGTGCTTGCTGTCACCACTGCTGTTAGACCCCCACAACACCACACGGCACATAGTAGTAGCAACACCCGGGTTTTCATTGTGTTTCGTGGTGTTTCTTGTGGTTGAAGGATAAAAGAAGGAGTTTTGTGTTCGGTTCTTGGGCTTGTTTTCGTCTCTAATTTGGTCTAAAGTACGGCCTTTTTTTTAAGTAATTAAGTTTTTTTTTTTTTTAAGTTTCGTGTCTTTTAAGTGGATTTTTCAAGTCTAGTTTCAATCTTCGTTGGTTTATAAAGTTTAAGTCGTTTTTTTGTGACTTTCTACGATTGTGTGTATGTTCAGAAGCGGCAGGATAACTTCAACAAACAACGCAATGCACTCGTGGACGGATTTCACTCGACACAGAAGAAGCGGGTGACAACTTTTCACTAGCTAATTGTTAACTGTTATTTCCGCCTGTCCAGCGGTGCTCAAGTCCCGGGCACTGAATGGGGAGGCGCTGCGAGGGACGGCGCAAGCTGTCAGGTGGTGCCAAGAACGAGGGAAGGCTATGGACTGAGTAACGAGAGGGAACGTGTGGCCATAGTCTTCCCTCACCGGCGACTACCAGCTAACTGACTCGCTGTGCTCGCTACTCTCACGCTCCTTCCTCTCTCTCTCTCTCTCTCTCTCTCTCTCTCCTACCTTCCTCCCTTCCCCACTTCCCTCCCCGTCTATCTTTTTTTTTTTCTGTTACCTCACTCGCTCCACCTGACTGTCATGGAATATAGACTTGTAGGTTAGATTTGGTGACATCTGGATATGTTAGCAGTGCTCTATGGTGATGAAATAATGGGGTTTTCTTTATTACGTTGTTGTACGCTGTGGGTGAATGCGTTTCGTTGTAGTAGTAGTAGTAGTAGTAGTAGTGGTGGTAGTAGTAGTAGTAGTAGTAGTAGTAGTAGTAGTTGGTGTTGTTATTGTTGCACTAACCGATCTATTCATTCATTTATCTATCTAATTATTTATTTATATATCTATCTATTCATCTATTTATTATGTCTTCTGCGCTTCCTAAGATAGGCTACTTAGAAATTACCACAGTTAAATCTCTCTCTCTCTCTCTCTCTCTCTCTCTCTCTCTCTCTCTCTCTCTCTCTCTCTCTCTCTCTCTCTCTCTCTGCATACTTCAGGCCTATTCCTCGCCTTCCCACTTTCTCCGTTCTCTCATTTCACTGAACCTCAACTTTCCTTCAGCTTATCAAAACGAATCACTGTCCAACCCTTCTTTTATTTCTCTCCCTGGATACTTCAATTCAATCTCTTTATTCTTCACCACTCTCTCCCTCATACCTCATCTTTCCTGCAACAAAAAACACTTTCTCATATTCCTACTAACTTCACTAACTTCACTTCACTATACCCAGCATATAACGCGATTGACTTCCCGCAGCTTACCTTATTTACATTAGACCATATTGAAAGACGCCCTGCTCTCTCGCCACGACAATATTTCAAGGCCACAAAGAAGATTAATCGAGTTCTCAAGACATTTTCTCCTTTCCATAAACTAGAAATCTTACCAATCCATCACCAGAGCCATAAGAATACCCTTAAAAACATGAGTATCTTCAACTAGAGACTTTGGAGAGCAATGATGGTGAGAGAGCAAAGCGTTTCAGAATCTGACCAAATTATCTCCCTTCTACCGTTTAAAATACCGTTATGAAGGCATCCCCAGCTTTCCTACGTCGTGTACATAAAATAAAGGACATGTTACATCATTTCTACCGTTCTTCTGATGCTCACGAGGCAGTTAGAAGGTCTAGAACGTGATTGGAAGAGAGGGAAGGTAGAATGTTGAGAACGCGGCGGTGATGAAGCCTATTAAAAGACGCGCCATGATCTCTGCGGGATGTGAAGGCCACAGATGGACGCCACAAGAGAAATAGAGGGAAGAAATAGAATAAATTAAGGATAGCAAGGGAATAAAAGAAGAAACTTGGGGAAAGAAACTGTAGAATTTTTTTTTTTAACCAAGAGATAAAAGAAGGAGTGAACTGAGGAAATATGAAAAGAGAAGGTGAAAAATAGAATAATTAAGGATAGCAAGGGAAATGAAAGGAGAAACTGGTAGAAGAGGGGATAGTGTGGCTTTTAAGTAAGGGATAGACATTAAAACACATGAAAGAAGGAGAGAATTGAGGAAATACGTGAATAGAAGATAAAGCAAAATTGAATAAATGAATAGGATAGCAAAGGAATTAAAAGAAGAAAATGGTAGAAAGAAAGAAACTGTAGGATAATGTGTTTTTGCTAAGTAAGGGATAGACATTAAGAAACATGAAAGATGTGAGTGAACTAAGGAAATACGTGGATTGAAGATGAAAAATAGAATAAGTTAAGGATAGCAAGGGAAATGAAAGAAGAAAATGGTAGAGGATGTGGGATAATGTTTTTAATTAAAGGATAGGGATTAAGAGACATGAAAGCAGCAGAGAAGTGAGAAAATACGTAAAAATTTATGAACAAAGAAATTTAAGGAAGGAAGGAAGGAAATTGGAGTATCACTAAATGGGGAAGGAAAAAGAGAAGAAACAAAACGTAAAAGGAGAGAAAAAAAAAAGAGAATACGAAAGAAGGATACAAAAAAAAAAGGAAACTAAATGAGAAAATGGAGAAAAATTACAAAATAAGAAAGAAAGACTATAAAGGAAGGAAACTGTGAGACTTTGGGATGTTACTAAGCGAGAAAGAGGAAAAGTGACAAGACAAGAGATAAATAATTAAAAAAAGCGTTTGTGATGTTACTGAGAGAGGAGGAGGAAGATCTGACAACACACGAAAGAAAAAAAAAAGGGAAAAATGAGGAAAGAAAACGTAGATAAGGAAAAGAATTAAGATGTGGGAATGATACAAAAAGAGGGAAAGAAGTGATGAGACATGGAAGATGAGAGAGAGGAGGAGGAGGAGGAGGAGGAGGAGGAGGAGGAGGAGGAGGAGGATTCGCACAACACACTCCATTGACGTAAAATCCCCTGCCTTGAGGCGAATCGTGGGGAAGGAAGACGACGGCAGGGAGATCTTGGACACGCAACCTTTAGGAAATCCACTTTTTATCTAGACAGACGCTCCTATCTAGCTTTCCTGGTCCTACGGGGGGAACTTCCTAAAGGACCCCCGCAGGATACGAGTGTCCCTGCCCGGCTACTGACTCTAGGATACTCATACCAAACTACCAAGCCTCCGTTAGAGTCGTAAACATATTTTTTGTTGCTCTCCGCTCCGACGCACATTTCTCATTCCTCTCTCTCGTGTCTCTCGCGGTGACACGTTACAAAAAATATTATAGTCATCCGTGGTATAAGGTCATTTTTTTTTTCCCATCTTTTTTTTTTTTATGTCAAAGCGGATTCATGTGAGATTCTTTGGTCACGATGTGGTTAGATTTATAATAAGGATGCTAGCTACTTCCTTTCATAACCTCGGGGAGTTCCTGCAAGGCTCTTCTGATTGTTTCTAAGTATACAGGAAAGGATTCTACTGTTTAATTATATAAATACTTAAGATCCGGGGGTAGGAGTTAATGTGTTTGAACTTTGTGGGTGCGTGGGAAGGAATTATAAATGTTTATGTCTATTTTAAAACAACACAATGGATGCAACGTTAATATTCTTGGCTGGATTGTGTTTCCGAGTTCAAAGGGTTTTCTGTCTCAGAGTTGGTACATGCTTAGGAAAATATATAAACAAAATAAAACTAGACTATAGGTAGATTTCCGGTAGCTGAAATAAATAGATGTAGTTTACAAGGACAATTTTCCCTACCATTTCAACCTTTCTCTCTCTCTCTCTCTCTCTCTCTCTCTCTTTCTAGATAGAAATGTGGATTGAATAAAATAAAAGTAATACTGATAGACATATTTAAAAACCAAGGAAAAGTATATAAGTACATGCATACAGTACTACAATAGGGGGGGGAGGAAAAACAAAGTGAATGAGAAAACTACAGAATACAGATTTTGAAACAGAGAAAAAAAAAAGTAATTCTATACAAAAATACTATCTTTAAATCCTCTCACCTTTTCCCTAAACCAGAAAATACAGGATAACACAGTAAAGACACACCCATCCAAGTTGTAACCCGACACTCCGCTGTTTAACCTCACTGATTGGCGGACCCACAACACGTCAGAAACACTTGTCTTCAGCATTGCACCACCACTATTTCAAAAGGCTCTATTCAAATGACGCAGATTTTTGAGGGGTGATTTTATGGTTCTGGTGACAAATGAACAAGTTTACTTCATAATTTACAAGAAAAACACCCTTAAAAACACGGCCTTATCATCTCTATGGCCTTGAAAAATAGTCCTGGTGAGAAAGCATAGCGTTTCTACAGACTTCCTTACCCCCTTCAGTACCGTGACGGGTTTTCCTATTCATTCTGCTTATTATTTGGTGATTTTATAAACTTCACAAACTTATGTGGGAGATTAAAATAACGAAGAGTTTGATCATTAATCTTCTGACCTCCATAGGCCCTTCCTAATGTCAATAAAATCGTCTAATCACACCAATACTCAAGGTAGAAATGAATCCCAGTACTGAAAGAGTTAAGAAGCGGCGTCATATTCAGTGTGGAGTGAAAAAGGACTAACTATTACCAGTCTGAAACACTTGCGTCACACTTTCACTACTTTCAAAAGGCTCTCGTTGAAACTATACGGGTTATCAAGGGTGTTTCTACGGTTCTAGCGACAGATTAACAAGATTACTATATATTCAAGAACCCAGGCGAATCATGTCTTTGAGAACATTTGTGGGGAGAGTGAAGCATTTTAAATCTATATTTCAAGGTTTTCGTGACAAATTTACATTACTAAAAGGAGAAACACTCTTGAGAACGTGGCTATCACTGTGGCCTTTGAAAATGGTGGTGTTGAGAGCAGATGTTTCTGAATAAAGGTTAGCTACACTAATAAATCATTGCACCTGTGGTTAATTAAAGCTAACACCTGAAGTATCATTAACCATTCATTGTATTCTGTAGGCAGTGTGATATTTAAGTTTTTTTTTTCTTTTTTGGATTTTATGTACAAGAACAAAAATAACTGATATAATTCTTGAAAGTAATGTTAAAGTATTTTTTTTTTAATCTTTTACATACAAAACAAAACATTATTCTTTATACTAGAAAAAAAAGTAAGTTCCTTAATTATACAATGAAAAAACTAATTATTTTTCACGGCTGTAAATCCAAAACATTTCATAATTCAATCAAAGACACTAAGGACAGTAATACTTGACTTTATTACCAGTTAGTGATCAATTTTACTTATCATCATTTAGAAGGCAGAATACTATGTGTAATTCCTTATAAAGGAATAATTCCTTATAAAAGAGCATTGGAATCTGTACTATAAGGAGCCTCAAGATCTGTACAGTACATAGCATTATATTAACCAGTCTGAATATTCATGGTAGTTGTGAAGTTGTGTCTTATTATCACAATAGTCAGAATATTCACACTAGTCTTCTAATCCTTATGAATAGTTGTGAAATCCATGAGTTCATTAGTGTGTACTCTAGTATATAGGAAGGAAATTTGAGGTCTGATATAGAAACCCACAGAGGACAGAGGATTGCAGCTCGGCGTGTAGTGGGCCAGAGCGTTCACATCCCTACCACTCCAGCACACCACCAGGGCTGAATCAAAGCAGCAATATCATATAGTTTTTAATTTATAAAATATCTGAAAGTCAAATCTTGAGATAAGTTGACTGATCCAGGTGATGGGTGGGGCACGGGGCAGGGCGGGGCTGCCACCGCTGCCGGCCCCCATGGTGGGGCTGATGTGGCCCCTCAGGTAAACAACAGCAAGTGGCAACAGTCAAGGTCCGGACGTGAAAAATAAGGTTTAGTAGAGGACAATTTTTGATTGAGAGTCCAGGTTTGTCTTGAGTGTTAATAATGTCAGCTATTCCTAGTGCTCCTAGAGTTACCAAACAACATACAAAATTTGACCCTTTTCCTCACAAAAACTTGATAGTCAATAACTTAAAAGTGGTTCATACATCCACTTGAACAGTGTGTAAGTATACAAAGAATAAAAGGGGCAAAACAGACGCACCTCACCGATGCCAGACAAAACTTCCTCCCTCGCCACGCCCTAGTCTTTATTTACACGTGGGCGGGGGCCGAGCCGCCGGACTCTCACTCCTCGCGCCTCCTCAAAAAAATAAAGAAAATCTCCCAGGCACCCACTCGGCGAGGAACGGCGAGGGCCCGGGGGCGGCGCGCACCCCCACCCGAGCCAAGTGTCACACTGCGCTTGCTATGACGGCACAGCCTTACGTTAGCTTCTTGGCCTTCTGATAGAGCACGTCCACCACCTTCTCCATGGCCTTGATGGTGTCCAAGGCATACTCGTAGGTCTTGTCCTTGGTGACTGGGTCCCACACGATGAGCACGCCAGCGCCCTGGTCCAGGATGCCTGTCAGCTTGGAGTCCAAGATCATCTGGGACAGCTTACGCTCCACGGTGTCCTGCGGAAGGCCAATGGTCTGGCTGACGTAGGACACCTGCACGCGGCTGTAGGGCTCAATGATGCGGCACAGGTTCTGCTCCAGCATACTGTCGTACAGGGTGTTGAGGTGCGCCTTCACTATCATGTCGCCCTCCAGCTCCTCCTTGTACTTGCCCAGCGTCACCTTGAAGTCCGCCAGGGAGCGCTTGCTGCTGGCGGCCGCGATGCCCTTCATGGCGTCCACGTGGGAGCCACTGTGTCGCAGCGCTAGCTTGCCGCTCACGATGCTGTGCACGTCCTCAGGGCACTGCAGCATGATCTTGGACAGCAGCATGTATTTGAGGGCAGTAAGGGCCTTGGGGCTGTCGATGCTGTCGTAGCCCTCGAAGGCCTCATAGAAGTAAGAGAAGGCCGTCTTGAAGTCCTTCTCCTCAGCGGCGTGCAGGATGCCGGACTGCAGGTCCAGGGCAGCCTGCAGCTTAGGGGGACAGTAGATGCCGTTGGCAGTGGTGCGGGCTGAGGTGAGGGCAGCACGGGCCTTGGGAAGGTTGCCCAGGGCATGGTAAGTCTTGCTCTCCCAAAGCTGCACCTCCACCAGCAGGTTCTTGTCATCCAGCTTCTTGAGTTCCTTAAGGAGCTGTGAGCCCAATGCCAGTGCCTCCGAGTACTGTGCTGTGTCGTAGAAGAGCGCCACCAGCCGTGCCTCCAGGGACTGCCGCAGGAAGGTGCGTCGCTCCAGCTTGGACCACTCTATGTTGTCCCGACAGACCTCCACTTCCAAGCCCGTGGTGGCCTCCAGGTCCAGGAACATGTCCACCATGGTGCGCACCAGCTTGGCCGCTTTGGCCTTGGAGATCTGGGAGAGGAACGGCCGCGTGTCCTTGATGAGCTGTGCCAGCTGGTGGGCCTGACCCGCCTTCTTGTACTGCTCGGCCAGCGCCAGGATGCCGGCCTCCCGCTTCACTACGTCATCCTCCTCAGATTCTGTTGGAGGGACTTGGGTTAGCTGACAGCCACACCTCTTCCAACACCCCCAGACACACCCACCAACAAACAAACAACAAACCAACACACCCTCATCATGAGATTTTTGCACACACACACACACACACAAACGTGACCAGCAGGCTACCGAGGTGAATTACACACACACACACACACACACACAACAAGAGTGTGTTCAGAGGGTGTGGGGACAAAGAAGCACAACACAAGCAGTCATTCTCCACTGCAGCCTCATTCACCTTGCCTGAGTCACCACGCCTGGCTGTGGCTATGAATGCTGCTTTATTCTGACTCAACACAACATGGCAAAAACAGAACCACTTTGGCCTCTTAACGACAATAACAATCAACTTTCCACCACAAAACATACATTGAAAAGAATATAATGCAAACACAGACCAATGAAAACACTACAATTGGCCCTAACATCACCTGTAACTGGAAATGGGGAAGGATTTTTTCTTGTCTCTGCAAGAAGAGAGAGAGAGAGAGAGAGAGAGAGAGAGAGAGAGAGAGAGAGAGAGAGAGAGAGAGAGAGAGAGAGAGAGATAATAATGAAAATAAGGCCCACTTGATTGCCAGTTCCCTTAAAGATAATAAGTGTTAGCCTTATTATTAATGTTATGTGACTTTTAACAATATCCCATCACAAATGAGCCACAACAAAGAAACGCTGAGGAAAAAGCAAGGCGATGTAAACAAAACACAGAAAAACCACCACAGGAATAACAACTTGTAACTTTATCGGCCGTGATTGAAAGTGAGGAAGGAAATTATTAATGTTATGCAAGTTTTAATGACAATATTCCATCACGCACAAGCCACAACAAAGAAACACTGTGGAAATGCAAGGCGATGTAAGCAAAACACAAAACAACAACCACCGCCGGAATAAATAACAACTTGTAACTTCATCGGCCATGATTGGAAGTGAGGAAGGAAATTATTACTGTGAGTTTTAATAATATTCCATCATGAACGAGCCACAACAAAGAAACACTGCAGAAATACGAGGCAATGTCAACAAACCAGCACAGGAATGAATGACAACATGTAACTTTATTGGACATGATTGAAAATGAGGAAGGAAATGACTATAAATATTTTGAGACCTTTCACCCACCACCACCACCACCACCACAACACCAGCCACAACCCCACATCTTCCTGCAACAAAGGGCAGAGTGCTGAGAACTTAGACAAAACAAAGCCAACACAAACAACTTTTCTGTATATCAATCTTATTATTGCCTCGTCTTCTCTTAACCTTCCCTTCACTCCCTCCTTGTATTCTTTTAACTTTCCCTTGCTTTTCCTTCCTTTCCTTCTTCTTACCTTCCCTTCATTCTCTCCTTCCCCTTGCATTCTCTTAAACTTCTCATCCTTCCCCTTGCCTTCTCTCCCTCCCTCTCCTTACCTTTTCTTATCCTTCTCTTTCTTCCCTCCTTGTCTTTTCTTACCCCTTCAGTACTAGGATGTATTTTCATATTCATTCTGCTTACTATTTGGTGATTTTATACAGCTTCAGAAATTCATGTGGAGATTAAAATATTGAAGACTGTGGCCATTAATCTTCTGATCTCCTCCATAGACCCTTCCTAATGGCAGTAAAATATTCTAATCACACCCAAAACTTGCATTTTCATATTAATTCTGCTTATTATTTGATGATTTTTTACAGATTCAGAAACTCATGTGGGGATTAAAATAGTGAAGACTGTGGCCATTAATCTTCTGACCTCCACAGAAAACTCTATATAAAAATACATCCCAGTACTGAAGGGGTTAAAGCATAATAAACTTCAACTATACTAGAAACAATAACACAAGACTCGTTAGACCAGATTTCTGTAACAAAAACATAACAAAACCATAACACTACAAAACAACACAATAACACAAGACTTCACAAAGGGCAAGTAGTGATAAAGACAACACGCTTTCAGCCCAACACCAATGCACCTTTGTCAAACAGCCTCCCCCTTGTGACCCTCGGCAGCACTGGCGATCTGCAGCACGCCATGGCTCTGTGTTCTCTGCTGTTCTGCTTCCCTGCTTTCTTGTTTTCTTGGTATGCCTCCTGCTTCTGTCTGTCTCTCCTCTTTGCCTCCTTCAGTAGTTCAATGGTTTGGCTTTCCGTCTCTCCTAATACGGTATTTCAATCTCAATCTTTTTTCTTTCTCTCTGCTTTCTACCTCTGTTTGTCTCTCCTCTTTGCCTCCTTCAGTAGTTCAATGGTTTGGCTCTATTTTTCTCTCTCTCCTTCTATTACAGTACTTCAATATTCTCTCTCTCTCTCTCTCTCTCTGGTTTTGTCTCTCCTCTCTGCCTCTCTAAGTAATTCAATGGTTTGTCTTTCTTCTTCTGTCTCTTCTTTTAATAAAACGGCTCAATCTTCCTACCTTTTTTCTTCCTTTTCTAAATGCTACAATCTTCTGTCTCTCCTAATAGTACAGTACTTCAATTTCTCCTTTTCTCTTTTCTAATTGCCATAAATCTTTTTTTTATCTTTTTACTTCAAAGTTTCCTGGTTGTATCTAATTATCTCTTTTCCTACAGTTTAGTTTCCATTTCTTTCTTTTTTCTTCCGAGGTATTAAGTGTTTTATTTAGTTCACTTTCCTTGTTTCTGTCTTTATATTCAGTTTTAGTTCAATTTTCAGGGTTTGTATCAAGTGTTTTATTCAGTTCACTTTCCTTGCTTCTGTCTTTTTGTCCTGTTTCAGTTCAATTTTCAGGGTTCTATCTCTTCCTTCTTTTCAATCTTTCTTTTCCCACACCTGAAGTTACACACAACACATTCAGTTAATTTCTACCACATACACACACCACCATAACACCGTCAACACTCTATTACCCATAGCCATAAATCCACCCTACACCACACAGCACCACCAACACCACAACAAACACCCTTAACACTACCAATCATACCATAAACCTTTTGAATACAACACCACACCACACAGCACCTCCAACACCACAACAAACCCCCTTAACACTCCTACTAAGCCATAAACCTCTTGAACCCAACACAACACTACACAGCACCACGAACACCACAGCAAGCACCTTCAACACCCCTAATCATACCATAAACCCCTAGAATGTAACACCACACCACACAGCACCTTCAACACCACAGCAAACACCTTTAAAACTCTCATTAATCCCTTGAATCTAACACAACACCACACACACCACCTCCAATACTACTTAAACATTCTTAATCAACCAATAAACCTCCTTAACCCCTTCAGTACCAGGACATACTTCCATTTTCATTCTGCTTACTATTTTGTTGATTTTCTACAGTTTCAAAAACTCATGTGGGGGATTACAATAGTGAAGACTGTGGCCATAAAGCTTCTGACCTCCATAGACCCTTCCTAATGTCAACAAAATGGTCTAATCACATCCAAAACTCAATTAAAATAGTGAAGACTGTGGCCATTAATCTTCTCATCACCACAGACTTTCCTATTGTCAATGAAATGGTCTAATCACACCCAAAACTTGCAGTAAAAATGTGTCCCAGTACTGGAGAGGCCAAACACAACACAACAAAACAGACACACAGACGCACACATCACCACCAACACCAAGACAACAACTGAGACTGGCACCAAGAAAGAGCCAGGAAGTCTTAGCTGTCAAGGCACCAGATTTGGCACCCGACCTTGCAGTAATGAGGCCAAACACCTGCATGTCCCAAGGTACACCACAGGTACACAGGGACACCACCTCAACAGTTCAAGCCTTTGTGAGTCGCCAGGTGGGTGAAACAAAGGTGTGTCAGGTGTTTGGGTGTGGGTGACAGGATGAGTGTGTGTCAGGTGTGTGGTTGTGGTGAGTCAGCAGTGTGTGTGTGTGTGTGTGTGTGTGTGTGTGTGTGTGTGTGTGTGTGTGTGTGTGTGTGTGTGTGTGTGTGTGTGTGTGTGATAGGTAAATAACAAATAATAATGGTTGTATAAATAAACATGAGGTGTGTGGTTGTGGTGAGTCAGCAGTGTGTGTGTGTGTGTGTGTGTGTGTGTGTGTGTGTGTGTGTGTGTGTGTGTGTAATAGGTAAAATAATAATAAATAATAATGGTTGTATAAATAAGTATGAGGTGTGTGTGTGTGTGTGTGTGTGTGTGTGTGTGTGTGTGTGTGTGTGTGTGTGTGTGTGTGTGTGTGTGTGTGTGTGTGTGTTTGGGTCTTACTTCTGTCTTGTTTATTTTGTCTGAGAGTTTAATGGGAGAAATAAAGATGGTTTTCGAGAGTTTAAGGGCTTTTTGTATTTTTGCTGGCCTTTTTTATTTTTGAAAGCCAGTTTTTTTTCCTTTTTTTTGCATTTCAAATTTTGTATGCCTTTTTCTTTCTGTGGACATTTTATTTACTATTACCATTGCCCTAGACTAGCATTCCCCTCTCACATAAAAAAAATAAATAAATAGACACGAAACTCATACAATGACACACCCAATCTCGCCTAACAAAGCTGACTTAAAGGCTACAATAACACAACTAGACATAAAGAAGGTAAAAAGTAACATAACAGGCATAATAATAATCACTATTGGACATACATATATAAAGAGAGATGTAGTTTATTAACCCCTTCAGTACTGGGACACATTTTTAAAGATTTGTGTACGATTAGACCATTTTATTGACATCAGGAAGAGTCTATGGAGGTCAGAAGATTAATGACCAGACCTGTTGTCTTAATGTTTGTGGTGATGTGTGTGTGTGTGTGTGTTTTAGCTCTTCAGTGCTGGGACATATTTTTACTGCGAGTTTTGGGTGTGATTAGACCATTTTATTAGCATCAGGAAAGGTCTATGGAGGTCAGAAGATTAATGACCACAGTCTTCACTATTTTAATTCCCCACATGAGTTTCTGAAGCTGTATCAACAAACAGAAAATAAGATTGAAAATGAAAATGTTTCATGGTACTGAAGGGGTTAAAATGTTACAAGTTTCTTAATCTTATCCGACCTAAAACAAAGAAAGGGCAAAATAATATAATCTAAGGCAGAAAATATTGGAAAACTGGCAAAACAATCATAAAAAATATATAAAGAGACACATACTTATTAATATATTACGGATTTGTTTGCCTCATTCAATCTAAAGCAAAGAAAATACAGAATGACATATCTTAAGGCAGAAAATATTGGAAAACTAGCAAAATAATCATAAAAATAACATCAAACAGATACATAAAAAATACAACCTTTCAGAATAGTTAGTACAATTTGCCTAACCTAATCTGACCTGAACACAAACTAACATATATAAACAGCCAAATATCGTAAAAATCGAGTAAATAACCATAAAAATGACCACAAACAAACACGTACACAAAAAACTGCCATCTTTCATATCACACATTACAAAATATCTCACCAAATGTAACCCAACCTAACCTAACTTGACTTAAACACAAACTAACACGTAAAATACGCCACATATCGTCAAAATCATTAAAATAACCATAAAAATTACCACAAATAAACACGTACACAAAAAACTGCCATCTTTCATATCACACATTACAAAATACCTCGCCAAATGTAACCCAACTTAACCTAACCTCACCCAAACCCCACAAAACCCAAAAATAACTACAAAAACAAAGGCAAACAGCAAAACCCCTTTATAAACCACACCAAAAACCCCAGAGCATGAATCAGCAAAGTGGGGGGCTGTCACATAAACAAGGCAAATATCTCCCTTATCTCACCTTTCCCCTTAATTCCTCTTGGTGGTAATTAACCCCCAAAGTTACCTGATTAATTACCCACCTAGATTGCTGAGAAGGTTGGCGTCTATCTCCATTTTTGAGAGAGGGAGGGAGGGAGCTCTCTCAACGAGGGTAGCGGCAGCCATGTCTAGGAGGGACTGACGGGAGAGAAGCAGCGGCAAGCGTGTCACCGTGTCACTATTCAAACACGTATCACTGTCTATTCTGGGGTTTCTAGGGTTTTTTTCTGGGTTTTTTCTGGGTTTTGGTTATTTATTAGAGGTTTATTAGTGGTTTGTGTTGTTATTTTAGGTTCCTACGGTTTCATTTTTGTGGATAATGATGAGAAACTGCACTTTTCTTTCTTATTTTCTCTTTATTTCCTTCGACTTCACGTCTATTTAGTCTATGTTTTCCTCTGGCTGCTCATCTCATGTTTATTAATTGTTTATAATCTTATTTTAGCTTCCTATGGCTTTATTTTTTAGGTTAATGATGACAAACTACACTTTTCTTTCTTATTTTTTCTTTATTTCCTTCGACTTCACGTATATTTGGTCTATATTTTCCTGTGACTGTTTATCTCATGGTTATTAATGGTTTACACTCTTATTTTAGCTTCCTATTGTTTTATTTCGGGGAATAATTATGACAGACTACACTTTTCTTTCTTGTATTCTCTTTATTTCCTTCGACTTAACGTATTTGGTCTATATTTTCCTGTGGCTGCTTTTTTCATGTTTATTAATGGTTTACAGTCTTATTTTAACCTCCTATAGCTTTGTTTGAGCGAATAAGGATGACAAACTTCACTTTTATTTTTTATTTTCTTCGACATCACGTATGTAGTCTATATTCTGGTGGTTTGTGGGTTTTCTTGGTGTTTATTCTGGGTTTTGATTATTCATAAGGGGTTTGTTAATAGTTTATGGTCTTATTTAAGCTTCCTAGGATTCAATTTTTGTCGATATTGATGAGAAGCTAAACTTTTCTTTTCTTATTTTTTTTTCTTCGATTTCACGTATTTTAACTTTTTTTTTTTTTTTCTTGTGGCTGCTTATCTCATGTTTATTAATGGTTCATAGTCTTATTTTAGCTTCCTATGGTTTTCTCTTTTAAATTTATGATGATATATTACTTTATTTTTTCTCATTTTCCTTAAACTTCACGTATATTTAGGCTACATTTTACCATAGCGGCTTATTTCATGTTTATTTAATGGCTTATGGTCTTATTTTAGCATCCTATGGCTTTATTTTGGGGGAATAGTGATGACAAACTACATTTTTTTTCAGTTTTGATCTTACTTCCTTCGACTTCACGTACGTATATATATATATATATATATATATATATATATATATATATATATATATATATATATATATATATATATATATATATATATATATATATATATATATATTATGGCTGCTTGTTAGAGGTTACTGAATGGTTTCTGATCCTATTTCAACTTCCTAGGGATTTTATTTTTGGGGAATGGGGATAAGACACTGCATTTTTCTTTCTTATTTTATCGTATTCCTTTCACTTCACGTTCATTTAGTCAATATTTTCTCACATCTGCTTATTAAGAGGCTATGTTTATTGATTTCATTGATTTCTGATCCTATTTCAACTTCCTGCATGGTGTTATAATTTAGGTAATGGGGATAAAAATTACTGCTCTTTTCTTTATTTTCTTCCACTTCACGTACACTTAATCAATAATTTCTCATGGCTGCTTATTATAGGATATATTTAATAGTTTTTGCTCCTATTTAAACCTCCTGGGGTTATAATTCAGGTAATGGGGATGAAACACTGAATTTGCGCTCTTATTTTCTTTTATTTTTCCGCTCCTTCACGTATTTCTTAACGTATTTAGTGTTGGTTAATTATTTAGCTTACTTTTGATGATTCATTGTGGTGTAATGGCTAACGTAACTAAACTGAGATGCGAAACAGGAAAGAAATCTTGAGAGAGACGTATACTTGTACAACTTTCCCTGAGAGAGAGAGAGAGAGAGAGAGAGAGAGAGAGAGAGTTGCAATTGTTTCATCATCCTTTACTAAACATCTGAGTCGAGAAGATACGAGAATAACAATAATTTTTATATAATCCCTCCCCAAGATACAAAAGCGGATAGATTAATGGCGGCTCAAGAGACGATCGATACATTTTAAGAAAGTCAATATATTATCATTATTTCCCTTCACTGTTAACTGTAGGAGGAAAAAAATGAAGTCAAGAAGTTAGCATATTATTATTCAGACAGATCACAGCTAGAGAGTCGAGGAAATAGAGCCAATTTTGAATCTCTGCCAAATGATTAACTGCGACGTGATGAAAGACAGACACGAGATGAAAATTTAAGAAATAGATATTTTTTTAAAGTTTTCAATGTTTTTTTTATTTCTCATTCTATATAACTACACTGAGAGACACTAAAGACATCATTCGACCTTCCTTTTCTCAGTAGATATAGATATTAATAGATAGATAGAAGATAGAAATAATGAGACCGGAAAAAAAAAACAGGAAGTTATAGGCATTTTACAATCTCTAAGTTATTGTGTATGTTGAAAGCAAATAAACAGGAACAAACAAGAATATATATATATATATATATATATATATATATATATATATATATATATATATATATATATATATATATATATATATATATATATATATATATATATATATAACTGATCTAACTTTTTTTTTTTTTGTCACTGAAGCAAATCACAGAAAAAGGCAGACAATTGCGAATATTAAAAGGTGTTTGGCAGTTCTACATTCGGATTAATTGTAGTATTAAGAGGCAGTAAAGATGTTAATGAGGCTTTTGTTTTGCGAGCCAGTGAAACGAGAGGTTATACAACACACACACACACACACACACAGAGAGAGAGAGAGAGAGAGAGAGAGAGAGAGGGGGTATGAAAAAAAAAATTTCCACTTATAACCCCTCCATATGAAGACTCCTTATAACAGACACCAAAAACAGACAGTCAGACATACAAACAAATAAATAATAAAAAAAAGAAAAAAACAAGAAACCACCACTAGCTCACACAGTCCATCATCCATTACCTCTCTTAAAAACACACTTGTGTACACTTATCTCGTACAAATATGAGTGAACTGAAACCTTGGCGGGAAATAAATGAAACAACGACAGTTACTACCACTATTTATTACCCAAATCACCATTGCGCAACCTGAGAGCACGTGGCTGGAAATTATCTCCGGGTTGCAATCTGGCTGAGGAGAGAACGATAGATAGAGAAGCTGAAATATAATAAGTTCTTAAAGTTTTTTGGGAAGGCATTTTTTCAGAGGAAGTATTTAAGGGCGAGATTTGAGAGAGAAAGTGAAGAAGAAGAGGAAGTCGTAAACTAAACTACAAGAGGCGTCTGAGAAACAAGAGGAGTAAGAGAAAAGGCGGGGCTACATTTCTTTACATTTCACCGTCTATATTAATAATTCCGGCATGTATTTCACCTTTTATATTGAGTTTACACGTATAATTAAGTTGCCTGGAAGGAGTTACCAGATATACAGTGTTGTCACGTATACCACCTACACGTACCCTTATTTTTACTCCTCACAGACACAACAGCCACCACTAACCAGATATACCCCAATTATTAACCACAAACTGCTGAAAGTAATCTACTTCAGGACAGAATTTAGGTTAGATTAGGTTAGGTCTATGAGTTTCTAATCCCATTTTACCCTATCGAAAATTTATAATAACTTCAGGACAGAATTTAGGTTAGATTAGGTTAGGTCTGAGTTTCTAACCCCATTTTACCCTATTGGAAATTAATAATGAAGGTTAGGTTAAAGTAGGTTTTCCAGAAGGTTAAGACATAGGGTTATGTTAGGTTAGGTCTTCCAGCATTTCTAACCCCATTTTACCCTATCAGAAATTTATAGTAGCTTCAGGACAGAATTATAGTTAGGTTAGGTTAGGTCTAAGAGCATTTTTAACCACAATTTTCCCTATCGGAAATTAATAATAACTTCAGGACAGAATGTAGGTTAGGTCTACGAGCATTTCTAACCCCATTTTACTCTATCAGAAATGTATAATAACTTCAGGACAGAATTTAGGTTAGGTTAGGTCTATGAGCATTTTTAATCCCATTTTACCCTATCGGAAGTTAATAATAAGGTTAGGTTAGATTAGGTTTCCCAGGAGGTCTCCAAGCTTGTTAGACATAGGGTTAGGTTAGGTTAGGTCTACAAGCATTTCTAACCACATTTTACCAAATCAGAAATTTATAATAACTTCAGGACAGAATTATAGTTAGGTTAAGTCTATGAGCATTTCTAACGCCATTTTACTTTATCGTAAATTTATAATACTTCAGGACAGAATGTAGGATGTCTATATTAGGACAATACCCAAATTTGCTCCTAATATTACCCCAAACACTGCATAACCTAATCTCTCTCCTCCCTCTCACAGGCACCATTCTCCTCACGGCCGTCCGCAGAATGAAGCTCATGACACACAACATGCTCACCAGTAAGGGGATGAAGAATGTGAAGGAAGGATTCCCTCTCAAGATTCAGGTGAGGGGAAGGAGAGGAGAGGGGAAACTTTCAAGGAGTTTAGGAGATTTCATAAAGGGGTGATGTTTTGAAGTGTCGATGGACGGTGATGTGTGTTGATTTTACTGTTGTTGTTGTTGTTGGTGTTGTTGTTGTTGTTGGTGGTGGTGGTGGTGGGGGTGGTGGGATGTTTTTAGTAACTGTTTGGGCAGGTTAAAGTTAAGATTTGGTTTAGTAGGAGATGTGCGTTAATTTTAGTGTTGTTGTTGTTGTTGTTGGGAGGTTGGTGTTCTTAGTAACTGTTTGGGCAGGTTAAATTTAAGGTTTGGTCTGATTTAGTTAGATTTTGGTGAGATGAGGTTAGGTTAGGGTTAGAAAGTGGAAAATTAGGTTTCAATTAGGTTAGGAATAAAAAAGTTATGGTTTAATTTGGTTAAGTTAGGTTAGGTTAAGTAAGGTTTGGTTTGATTTGATTAGGTTAGGTTAAGTTAAAGTTAGGTTAGTTTTCCTTATTTTTTATGTGAGAGGAAAACCAACCAAGAGCAACAAAAACAAACAAAGTAAGGGTTTTTTTTCTATAGAGATCAGTTGTGTTGAATATAATACCTTTAATTTTTTTTTACAGAGATATCAGTTGTGTTGAATAAAATACCTCTAGTGAACTTTATTGGAGGCTGTGACGAATGAAACAATGTAAGTAACAGTACAAAATGACTCAAACATCCACATTTAACAGGCGGAGGAGATGAGGAACGTGGATATTGACTACGACCGAGACTTCATCACTAGAATGATCCCTAAGCTTGACTGGAAGGCCCTGGTGTTTGCCGCCCAGTGTGTGAGTAACCACCACCACCACCACCACCAACACCACCACCATCATCATCATCATCATCATCATCATCATCATCATCATCATCACCACCACCATCATCATCACCATCATCACCACCACCACCACCACCACCACCACCGCTGCCACCACCACTCACTGCCTCCTCACTTTTCTTCATTATTCACAGAAAATTTTTATTTGATTTCTGAAAGAGGAGAATTTTTGTGTTAAATATAAAAAATGGGACAGTAAGACTAATATATTCTCTCTCTCTCTCTCTTTCTCTTTCTCACCAAATTAGCAACAAAAATGCAACAAACGTAGAGAATATTTTGTATAATCACTCTGCTCTATCACTTTTCTAACACTCCACAAAAACAACAGCAAATACCCACAACACAGAACACTCCCCTAACTCTCCTATCAGTACATGCAATACCTCATATCTCCCACAATTTACCTATCTATATCCACCACCTTTCTCCTCAGGTGGGCCACAAAGAGGACTTGCCTGACACTTTACCGGAAGGGTACGAGAACGACAACGAACTACTGAAACGCCTCCACCACGTACTGCTTGAGGTGAGGGCTGAGAGGTGCTGGTGTGTGGTGTGTGGCTGGGAATGCTGACAAGGTGCTGGGAGTGAGAAGAGTGAGAGGAGAGACTGACAGGGTGCTGGGTGTGAGAGGAGAGGAGAGAGGAGTGAGAGGAGAGACTGACAACGTGCTGGGTGTGAGAGGAGAGGAGAGGAGAGAGGAGTGAGAGGAGAGACTGACAGGGTGCTGGGTGTGAGAGGAGAGGAGAGGAGAGAGGAGTGAGAGGAGAGACTGACAGGGTGCTGGGTGTGAGAGGAGAGGAGAGAAGAGTGAGACAAGAAGAGAGGAAAGACTGACGGGTGCTGGGTGTGAGAGAAGAGAAGAGAAGAGAAGAGAAGAGAAGAGAAGAGAGAGAGAGAGAGAGAGAGAGAGAGAGAGAGAGAGAGAGAGAGAGAGAGAGAGAGAGAGAGAGAGAGAGAGAGAGAGAGAGAGAGAGAGAGAGAGAGAGAGTGTGATGGGTGTGGCATCCTATCTTACCTAACCTAACTTAATTGGCATCCCTCTTTCCCCCCCCGACACACAGGTGGAGGTGGTGAGCGGGTGCCTGGAGTGCCCCGAGACGCAGAGGAAGTTCCCAATCAGTAACGGCATTCCCAACATGTTACTGAATGAAGACGAGGTGTAACGAGCCCCCCCCCACTCTCTCCCTCATTAACTGCTGCCTCTGGAACTGTACTCATGTTGACGTACCTCTCTCCTTGACTCTCACTTCTCAATCATTCCTCTTTGATAAGTTTCTGTAATTTTTGTGGGAACCTGTTCTCTTTCTCTCTTTGCTCTGAAGTATTTCTCAATTATTTCTTTGCTCTATACCTTCTGTATTCAGCTTTTGCCTATCTCTACCAATTAAATCTAATCTTGAAACTTTCCCTCTTGTCTTCAGAATATTTGACTTCTTCCTCCTCACTCATGTCTAGAATTACACTAGTGTTTCTCATAGACTCACTTCTCAAGCATTTCTTTCCTTTTTGCCTTCTCTGTTCAACTTTTATCTGTCTCTACCAATGAATCTAATCTTGAAACTTTACCTCTTATCTTCAAAATATTTTACTTCTTCCTCTTCACTTATGTCTCTAGAATTCCACTAAGTATTTCTCTTAAAGTTTCTTCTCAATAATTTCTTTCTTCATCTTTTTTTGTTCAACTTTTGCCTGTTTCTAGCAGTTAAATCAAATCTTGAAACTTTTCCTCTTGTCTTCAAAATATTTTACTTTTCTTTCATTCTCCTCCTCACTCATGTCTCTAGAATTCCACAAAGTATCTCTCTTAAACTTTCTTCTCAATAATTTCTTTCCAGTTTGCCTTCTCTGTTCAACTTTTGTCTGTCTCTATCAATGAATCTAATCTTGAAACTTTACCTCTTGTCTTCCTACTCCTCCTCATTCATGTCTAGAATTTCTCTTAGTATTTATCTTAGTCTCTTACCTACACTCAATTATGGTAATTATTTCTGTCACTGTTATCTATGGCTGTCTGTCTGTCTGTCTTTGTATTTTGTGTTGTGGTTAGTGTGTTAGTTCATGTACAAGTGTGGTGATTACTTCCATTACGTTTGTGTCAGTCTGTTTTTTAAGTTGATTTTCTCATAAAGAGTTAAAGAAATTAATGGTGTGTGTTATAATTCCTTGTTTTTTTAAGTATGTTTTATTTTTTGAGGTCATTTGATCTTGTTTTGTTTATCTGCAGGGAGAAAAGAACAAAAACACACACACACACACACACACACACACACACACACACACACACACAATGTGCATAACATTAAGGAAAAATTGGATAAAAGGAGACATGGAGACAGGATACTATGAGCCCCACTTGAACCCTGTACAATACAACTAGGTAAATACACACACACACACACACACACACACACACACACACACACACACACACACACACACACACACACACACACATATCCTAACTTGACCTAACCAAGACAAGAGAGGAGACAGAAACAAACAAGAGGTGCCCACCCTAAGCCATCTCCAGCTCATCAAAGTCTTTCTCTGCTGGCAACTGGCTGGACACCCTCACAGCTTGCTTCAGTCTGGTGTTGACCCAAAGCTGCTCTGCATACACCCACACTGCCCTCCCCGCCACCTCCACTCGCCCTGGTCTGCGTGCGTTGGGCTGAAAGTGCACCAGCTTCAGCCCTCTTTCTTCCAGCCCATTAAGAACTCTGGAAAAGGAAGTGTCAGTTGAATGGAAAGCTATTGTATTCTTGTCCCAATGAGTGATGTATTTAGAGTTACATTTAGTTGGAAGGGTGTGAGAAGGGTGACTGTGTTCTCTATTAATAATAATCTTGTGTGGTTCTAATTTTGAGTGCTATATTTGTTGGTTTTAGAAGGTTTTAGTTCTGGTATCCATCACATCTGCTGGAAGGGTATGAAAAGAGTGACTGTGTTCTCTACTAATAATAGTCTAGTGTGGTTCTAATTTTGAGTGCTATATTTGTTGGTTTTAGAAGGTTTTAGTTCCGGTATCCATCACATCTAGTTGGAAGGGTATGAAAAGAGTGACTGTATTCTCTACTACTCCTAATCTAGTGTGCTTCTAATTTTAAGTTCTATATTTGATGGTTTTTGATGGTTTAGTTCCAGTATCCATCACATCTGGTTGTATTCAGTTGCATCTAGCTGGAAGGGTATGAGAAGGATAACTGCTTTCTCTACTACTGCCAATCTAGTGTGGTTCTAATGTTGAGTGCTATATTTTTTTTACTATAGTTCTGGTATCAATCATATCTCCTCATACTCAAAGTCACACCTACGTGGAAGGGTAAGAGAAAGATAACTGCTTTCTCTACTACTCATAATTTAGTTTGGTCCTAATTCTGAGAGCTTTATTCAGTCAGAGCCCAATAAGTGGTCAGATAGAGAGAGGAAGGAGTACTATTATATTCTACCTCTAACTGTGAGTACTGTGTCAATTAGAGCTCAATTCATGGTTAGGTAGTTAGAAAGGGAAGGATTACTATTATATTCTATCTCTAATTGTGAGTCCTGTGTCCATTAGAGTTGAATTCATGGTCAGATAGAAAAAGGGAAGGATTACTACTATATTCTAGCTCAAATTGTGAGTGCTGTGTCCATTAGGGTCCTCACACTGACCTGGTATAGTTGGCAATGACTGAGGTGAGGAGGTGTGGGTCAGACAACACCTCAGCATCAAGAAGGCGTGTCAGGTGGATCTCAACACCCAGCTGTCTTGTCCTCTCCAGAATATTTGTCTGAAATGAAACAACACACACGTTATCTTTATCTTCTGAACTGTATGAGGAAGCAAAGTAAAACACACACACACACACACACACACACACACACACACACACACACACCGGTAGCTCAGTGGTTAGAGCGCTGGCTTCACAAGCCAGAGGACCGGGGTTCGATTCCCCGGCCGGGTGGAGATATTTGGGTGTGTCTCCTTTGACGTGTAGGTGCTGTTCACCTAGCAGTGAGTAGGTACGGGATGTAAATCGAGGAGTTGTGACCTTGTTGTCCCAGTGTGTGGTGTGTGCCTGGTCTCAGGCCTATCTGAAGATAGGAAATAATGAGCTCTGAGACTGCAGCAGATCAAACAGTGAAACACACACACACACACACACACACACACACATACACCTTGCTCTTTCACCACGACAATTTTTCCAAGTCCCCCATAGACAACAAGCTGAGTTTTCAAGACAGTTTCTCATTTTAATAAACTAGAAATATTGTTAATCCATCATCAGAACCACAAAAATACTCTTAAAAACATGAGTATCTTCAATTAAGGCCTTTAGAAATAGTCGTCATGAGAGCAAAGCATTTCTGAAAATGACTGTCTCTTCAGGTTTCTTACACAAACCTAACACAGGCTGACAAGATAATATAATACTGGAAGGTTTAATAGAGCATCCTTTAACCTCACTAGAAAAGGAGGACATGAATACAATCTAACACTTAACACCCTTATAAAAAGATATATAAGACAATTACTTTTGACAATCATAAATATAAAAGGAGATAGTGTATGAAATGTGGAAGGAGAAAGAAAGTCAGTGGAGGAACTTGTTAGACAGCACAATAAAAAGGTAAGAAACAATAAGAGGGTGGTGGTGGGGACAAAACACTCCTTTAACTTACATATGAAAGGAGATAGTGTATGAAATGTGGAAGAAGAGAGAAAGTCAGCAGAGGAACTTGTCAGACAGCAGAATAAAAAGATGAGAAAAAATATGAGGGTGGTGGTGGTGACAAAACACTCCTTTAACCTTACTAGAAGATGATAAACGATAAACATGAGAATACAACCTAATACATAACTCAACAGAACATTTCTTAACCTAACAAGAAAAGAAAAGATGCTCAAATAAAGAACAATTTAACAACATTCCTAAACATGACTAAAAAAAAAAAAAAAAAAAAAGCTTCCCATGACCTTCTCACTGTGTAGTAAGAAAGGTCAGCTGCTTCAAATAACTTCTTCCATCTGTTTCTGTTCATTAGGTCATCTTCATGTAGTCCAAAAATACGAATATACACTTACTACTACTGTTCTGATCGCGGTAGAGTGTGGAAAGCCTTAAGGTCCTTATTTACAATACAATTAACTAGCAAGACTACAAGACTACAGTTAACAGAACCATGTAACCTCACCTTAAAGATTGACCTCTCCAGGGCCTCAAACTCGCCTCCATCGATGTCAATCTTGAGGTAGTCCAGCTGGTGGTGGTGGTGGTGCAGCAGGTACATTATGTTGTCTAGAGGACGGTGCAGGAAAAAGTGGTGCTTCTGATTGGAGGAATTAGAAGCTACAGAAGAGGAGGAATGGGAGATGGAAGAGGAAGAGGGGGTCTTGTAACTCTTGACTAAATGTACGGCTCCATCAGTTGACAGAAGGATGTGTAGAAAGGTGACTCTGTGGATATGAAGATAGTATTAAGGACTACTGCTACTGCTACTGCTACTACTACTACTACTGCTACTGCTACTACTACTGCTACTTTTATACTTCTACTGTGTTATAGCATGTGATAAAATAAAAATAAAAAACTACCATCACCACCACAAACAACAAAAACTACAACTACTAATAATACTACAACTTCACGTTACTGCTACAGCCATGAAATGAAAATAGTAATAATAATAATAAAATAAAATAACTAGCTACCACTACTACTAAATTACTGCCACTACTACTCCACTGACGGACACCACAAATTACTATTACTACTATTACTACTACCGCTACTACTACACTGTACCACCACCTTGCCCTGGTTACTGCCCACGGTACAGAGGAGTGAAGGTACAGGAATAGGGAATAAAAAGAGGGTACAGAGGAATTGAACTACTACTACTACTACTACTACTACTACTACTACTACCTCTTAAGCGGGTGTCTTTCAAGTCCGTCCAGCTGCGGCGAGTCCTCGAAGACCATCACGTGACACCCCAGCTGTGACATGGCCTCGTCGAAAGTGAAGTCGCCGCCTGACCCGAAGGAGTACACGAGGCAGGAAGAAGAAGAAGAAGAAGAAGAAGCAGAAGAGGAGGAGGAGGAAGAAGAGGAGGAAGTGGGGAGTGTTGGAGATGATGGCGCGTCGAGACATACCATTCTGAGAGAGAGAGAGAGAGAGAGAGTCTTTAAGGATATTTTCATGATTCTAGTAACATATTAACAAGATTTCTACATTCACAACAGGAGAAACAATCTTCAAAACCCGGCTAGCTTATCTCTGTGGCCTTTGAAATCAGTCGCGGTGAAAGCCGAATGCACTTCCCTCTTCTGTTTCTCTCTTCCTCTCTTTACCCTTTATCTTTCGGTGCTTTCCTCTTTTTCATCTTCATTTCATTGCTTTCCTTCTTTTTCTTCCTTTCCTATCTCCTTCCTTCCTTCGTTTCTCCTTTTTCTCCCCTATCCCTCCATTCCTCTTCTAATTTCTCTCTCTTCCCTCCATTATTCTTTCCTCTTTTTCTTCATTTCATTGCTTTCCGTCTTTTTTTCTTTTCCTATCTTCCTTCCTTCCTTCGTTTCTCCTTTTTCTTCCCTATCCTTCCATTTCTCTTCTAATTTCTCTCTCCTCGCTCCATTTCTTTCTCTTCCATTCCTTCGTAATGGAAGAGAAAGAAATGGAGCGATGAGAGAGAAATTAGAAGAGAAATATTATTATCTCTGTTGTTGTTTATAGGTTTATTGTATATCTCTCTCTCTCTCTCTCTCTCTCTCTCTCTCTTACTTGTCACCATCGTAAATCCCAAGCCACGAGTTTCCTCCCTGTCTAATGAGCTTCCTGCAAGACGCCGTGGGTCGCTCCATTACCCTCGTCAAAGCGTCAAGGGAGTGGGATAGGATAGCCACCTCCACCTCGCTACTTGCAACTTGAGTGCGTGAGGGAAGGAAGGCAGCCAGCATCTCCTCCTCTTGTGTAGGTGGTGGGAGGCGAAGACATATTGAAGAGATAGAGGAGGGTCTGTAAATGAAAATAATAAAGATGATGAGATAAGAGGAAGAGGAGGAGGAGGATATGCAAGTGTGAATGAGATGGATGGTGATAATATGTTGATGAGGAAGAACTAAGAGAAGGATTTGCAAGGATAAGAAGACATACTGAGGAGGAAGAGGAAGAAGAGGAGGGTCTGTAAATGAGAATAATGAGATGGATGGTGAGAAGATAAGATGAGGAAGAGGAGAAGGATCTGCAAGTAAGAAGACCTACACATTGAAGAGGAGGAAGAGGAGCGTCTGTAAATGAGAATAATATGGATGGTGAGAAAATAAGATGAGGAAGAGGAGGAGGATCTGCAGTGTAAAAATAGTGAGATGGGAAGGTGTGGGGTTGGATGCTGGCCGGGAAAATCTTGTTGAGCACATGGTAGAAAGAGAATTTGTAAGTGGGCAAGTGATTAGAATATGAAGACGATCTGCATGTAGGAATCAGATCATTGTGCATGGTTTTCGAGGGTGTTTCCGTGACAACAGTGAAGATTACAAGATTACAAGATATTCTGGTATCGTATGTGAAAAAAAAGAAAATAATAATACACTTAAGAACCCAGTTAACCATCACTACGGCTTTTCAAAACAGTTCTTACAAGAAACAAAGTAACTGAGAACATTGGTATTATCTGAGCAATGAAGGGTGAGGCAGCAGACACTATACTGGGCTTGTCTATTCATTGTCCTTGTACTACCTTGTTGTTGGAGGCGCAGAGGTGGCTGGTGCAGGACATACAGGAATCCCAAACACGGCAGCAGGAAACACAAATATCTTGCTGGAGATGACATTCCGTTCTTGGTCAATCCAACTCCACTACTTCCAAAATGTTCTGTATGTAATTGGAGTAACATTGATATTGAAGAACACTTTTTCTTACGTTTCTAATGACAGATAAACAAGATTTCTACATCATGAACAGGAAAACCACTTCAGAACTTGGCGTATCATCTCCGTGGCCTTAAAAAAAAAAAAAAAAAAAAGAGCACAGTGCTTTTAAGAGAGTTTTATGTTTTAATGACATATAAATAAAATTCCCACATTGTTAACAGGAGAAGCACTTGAGAACCCGGCTGGTCATCTGTGCCCTTATAGAAAAAAAAAAAAAAAAAAGTCGTGGTGAAAGAGCGAAACATTTTTAAGAGATATTCACGTTTTTTTAATGACATATACGTAAATAAGATTCTTACATTGTTTACAGGAGAAGCACTTGAGAACCCAGCTAGTCATCTCTGTGCCCTTAAATTAAATAATCGTCGTGAAAGAGCACAACGTTTTTAGAGATATTTATGTTTTTCAATGATATATAAATAAAATTCCCACATTGTTAACAGAAGAAGCACTTGAGAACCCGGCTAGTTATCTCTGTGGTCTTTGAAAATAGTCGTGGTGAGAGAGCAAAGCGTTTCAAAACATGGGGCGCGCCAAGCCGAATGAGCAACACCACAGCTTGCTTGTAATGCGTCACTAAGGGAACCAGGAAGAAATGCGCCGTAAATACAAGGATGGTAGATCATTCTGGTGCACACTGAGGCAAACTTTCCTTGTGTGATGTAATGCATTGGTGTCACTGCCTTTACACTTATGTTATCTTGCTCTTCTTATCTTCTACAGAGAGAGAGAGAGAGAGAGAGAGAGAGAGAGAGAGAGAGAGAGAGAATATACAGTCATTTGGTTTCTACTTTCTTTCATCTCTATTCTGTTCACCTCCCTAGTGCAAGAGATAACTAGTAATCCCAATTTCTCGTGCCAATTCACACACACACACACACACACACACACACACACACACACGGTCCGGTAGCTCAGTGGTTAGAGCGCTGGCTTCACAAGCCAGACTCTAGAGGACCGGGGTTCGATTCCCCGGCCGGGTGGAGATATTTGGGTGTGTCTCCTTTGACGTGTAGTCCCTGTTCACCTAGAAGTGAGTAGATACGGGATGTAAATCGAGAAGTTGTGACCTTGTTGTCCCGGTGTGTGGTGTGTGCCTGGTCTCAGACCTATCCCAAGATCGGAAATAATGAGCTCTGAGCTCGTTCCGGAGGGTAACGTCTGGCTGTCTTGTCAGAGACTGCAGCAGATCAAACAGTGAATTACACACACACACATTTATTCATTCCAGCTTCCCAGTATAAGAGTACAAGACCACAAATCATCCAGCTACATAAATTCCCCCACAGTCTCAATGGCTTTATAGGCACGCGTGTTGTGATGGAGGTGATGGCGGTGGTGGCTGCGAGGTGGTGGGTGGAAAAGAGTATTTATCCACAACTGCTCAGCTAGGATAGAAAACGCGATGCCAGCCACAGTAGTGAAGGTGGGACTCAAATAATTTGGTTCATGGTAGGCGAGACGGAAGCCACGGGACCGAAGAGTCTTGAAGAAACTGCGAGGGATGAAAGAAAAAGGTGATAACGAGTGACAAAAGTGACGAACGCCTTCAGTCACAGCCGTCTTCTAGAAGACGGCTGTGCTTCAGTACTGGGACGCTTTTTCAGCATGTGTTTTGGGTACGATTAAGCCATTTTATTGACATTAGGAAGTGTCTATGGAGGTGAGATTAATGTGCCAGCCTTCACAATTTTAATCACCCCACATAAGTTTCTGAAGCTTTATAAAATCGCCAAATAGTAACCAGAATGAATATGGAAACGCGTCCTGGTAGTGAAGGGGTTAAAGAGAGAGATTGTGAAAAGATAGCAGAGGAGAAAAGAGTAACGAAATTATATAGAATACTGATATAGAGAAGTAGAACGAAAGAATAAGGAAAAATTATATGAAAAATAGATAAAAATGATAAGATATGGGTGAGCTAAGTGATATTGGAGAGTCTAACTACTACTACTACTACTACTACTACTACTACTACTACTACTTCTATTACTGATACCACCACCACCACTATCATAATACATTTCAAATATCACAAAATCTATGGCCACGTACAAATTTACACCATACTTACCCAATATACTTGGTTAACGCCGTCACTGTTTCCTCTGCTGTGATGTTTGGCTTCAGGAAATCTGTCATATGGATTTCAACAGCCAACTGCCCCACACGTTCTAGAATATTCGTCTGTGGAGAGAGAGAGAGAGAGAGAGAGAGAGAGAGAGAGAGAGAGAGAGAGAGAGAGATTATTACGTCCTGAGGCACCGGCATAACTAATAAAATAGGAAAATTGGACAGAAAAAAATTGACTGATGAATTGATTGAAAACTTTATTGTTGTACTTATAATAAAAAAAAAAAAAAGTGATCTCTTGCCTCGACTGTTTTTCAAAGGTCACGGAGATGATTATAGCTGTGTTTTCCTGTCCATAATGTAGAAATCTTAGTAATTTATCACTAGATTTACAAATAACATCCTTCAAAACCTCTGCTCTCTCGCCACGACTATTTTCAAAGGTCACAGAGATGATTAGTCAGGTTGTCAAGAGTGTTTCTCCTGTTATTGGTCTAGAAATATCGTCAATTTGTCATTAAAACACTGAAAAAAAGATTTATAGCTTCACCTACAGCATTTTGGGTTTAACTGAGGTGGTTAGAAGAATATGTAATAGTAGAAGTAGTAGTAGTAGTAGTAGTAGTAGTAGTAGGAGGAGGAGGAGGAGGAGGAGGAGGAGGAGGAGGAGGAGGAGGAGGAGGAGGAGGAGGAGGAGGAGGAGGAGGAGTCTGAAGATGAACATACAAACACAGATAAGTAGATGTAGAACAAAAATGAAGAAGCAATAAAGACAGACAGACAGACAGACAGACAGACAGACAGACAGACAGACTTCAACGCAACATTGTGCAATATAGTACTAATCGAGTCACAATCTGACGTTACTGTGTCGCTGTGTGGTGCAATACAAGAGAAGAGAAGAGAAGAAAAAAAGAAAAGAGAGAAAAAGAAAAGAGAAGAGGAAGAAATGGAACAGAAAGATAAAGAGGAAAAGTAATAAAGATGAATGAATTAAGGAGTTATAATAATTAGCTAGTAAGGTCTGGCAACAATAGGAAAATACAGAAATGTTGTAATATATAAGAGAGGCTGACAGCTGCTTTCCACAGAACACCAGCCTCTCTGCCAGTGAGTGAGCATCGAGACAACAGGCAAGGTACCCCGATCTCTTCTCTTCCCTGTCCCAGCGGCGCCATGAACACCATGAGTACCAGAAAACGTGGCCAACACTCTGCCTCTGGCGCTAACTCCTCCACGGACCGACCCCAGCTGTACAAGGCCAAGGCAGCGGAGCCCTCCTGTCCCAACTGTGGCCCAGTCTGCAAACCTACCTGTCCACGCCTCCAGTGGGAAGCCCATGGACACCAAAGCCAGGTGAACATGGTGGAACAAGAAAGGAAACCTGTCACCCCTCAGCCTCAGGTCAGCCAGGCTTCTCGCGTGTCTGCCCAAGATGGCTTCCACCCCAGACCTCACACTACAGAGCCACTTCGCTGCTTCAGGTGCCAACAGTTCGGCCATCACGTGGCACGCTGCACAGGACCTTTGGTGTGTGGGGTTTGCAGTGGGAGCCACGACACGAAGGAATGCCTTCAGCGCTACAAGGCCAAGGAAGCGGTGAAGTCCCGCTGTCCTAACTGTGGCCAAGGGCACCACTCCTGGAACCCTGCCTGTCCTGCACGCCCTGCTCCCAAGGACACCAGCGTCAGAACACGGTGGAACAACAGCTTGTAAACCTTAAGGTGATCCAGCGCCAGCACCACAACCACTCCGCACCCTCGCTACGAAGGAGAGTCAGACCACAGCGAGACACACTCACACCCGCAGTCACCGACCTGACATAACCTCCCGAGCCGGTTCCTTCACTGATGAGGGCCACCATAGCACCAAACAACAACAACAACAACAACAACAACAACAACAACAACAACAACAACAACAACAACGAGTGTGTGATCGATTGTGTTGAAAAAGTGTGATATTCTCTCGGAAAATGATTAAACACAACATGGTGCAATATTGTGCTGACCCACATTCTGACGTCATGACATCGCCATATGATGCAATACAATAATAATAATAATAATAATAATAAGATAATGATAATAATAGTATGAAGGAGAATAAGAAGAAAAGAGGAGATGGAAGAACAGAAGGATAAAGAGGAATAAGGATGAATGAATGGAAGAATTACAATGATTAGTTATAGTGATGTCTGACAACTACAGATAAGGTTCTTGCTTACAATATAAGAGAGCGAGTGAGTGAGTGCGAGTGCGTGTGGGTGTTTTCAGGGTGAGCAGTGTTCACAATTCATATTACCTCCATTCTCCATTTTTCCTTCTTATCTCTCATACTTTACCTAATTCAATCTAAACTGCAGCATTTCTTAACTCCACTTTCCAATCAAATCAAACTCTCTCTCTCTCTCTCTCTCTCTCTCTCTCTCTCTCTCTCTCTCTCTGTGTGTGTGTGTGTGTGTGTGTGTGTGTGTGTTCTTCCTATTTTGTATTTTACTATTATTGAACACTTGTATATTATGTTTTGTTACAGAAAAAAAGGGAAAAGAGAAAACTTGTTGTATTCTATCAAGTACCACCTTTAGCCCATAAATTCCCGTGAAAAAGCAAACATGGTATAAAAAGAAAAAAAAAAAAGTGATCGTTAAAGAAAGATATATTGATTAATACTACGACTACTATCTTATAACCACCACCACCACCACCACCACCACCACCACCCCACCACCACCACCACAACTATCACCACTACCGCTGCTGCTGCTGACAACCCTTCTAGCAATCCACAGTTTCAAGGTAAGAAATGAAGACTGAATGTGGATGTAAGAAGATTTATATTGTGAGCTTCAGGTTACAGTGAGAATGCTGGGGTTGAGAGAGAGAGAGAGAGAGAGAGAGAGAGAGAGAGAGAGAGAGAGAGAGAGAGAGAGAGAAAGGAAAGTGGAGTTAAGAAATGCTGCAGTTTAGATTGAATTAGGTAAAGTGTGATAGATAAGAAGGAAAAATGGAGAATGGAGGTAATATGAATTGTGAACACTCCAGATCTCTAACTTGCCCATATAGTATTGTGTAACCTAACCTGTCCTATTTGAGCTTATTACTACTACTACTACTACTACTACTACTACTACTACTACTACTACTACTACTATTACTACTACTACTACCACCACCACCACCATCACCACCACCTTCACTACTACTACTACTACTACTACTACTACTACTACTACTACATTTCCAGAAACCCTAGAAACGGACGACTGGGTGTTGGTCAACTTAGACGAAAATGCTTCCACCAACTTCGAGTACGACCTTGGAAACGACACCCTTGAAAATGACCCAAGCCATGAGTCCCAGAAGTGTGACTCGAAGTGCGTGCCCCTCGAGGACGACCTGGTGTTCCTCGAGGGTCACTTCGAGGTCCACCTTGAGTCTAGCCTTGATCCTGAGCTGACCCTTGAAAGTCTGGTTTTGGAGGACGAGTCTGGTCCCGTCGATTCTTCTGATGGAGAGGTGAAACAAGACAAGGAGGAGAATAAGGAGGTTTTGAAGGATGAGCCAGACCTCCTCCTCGAATTTCTTGATGTGGGAGAAGTGAGAGAAGACGACGAGGAGGAGGAGGAGGAGGAGGAGGAGGAGGAGGAGGAGGAGGAAGAGACGCTATTCTTTCCTGATTTTCACGTTGGGGTGAGTAAAATATTATCATTATTACGTCATTTATGTCATCACCAGCAGTAACCCAGCCCTCCACCCACACCCCTTCCTAACACGCTATCTTCCCCCACACTCGTTCCTGTCACACTAACTTCACTCTTACCCTCTTCTCATCACAATAACTTCGCCCACAGTCCTTCCTAACAAGCTATCTTCCCCCACACACTCATTCCTATCACCCTTTACCGTCTTCTCATCACGCTAACTTCACCCACAGTCCTTCCTAACACTCTAACTTCACCCACACTCGTTCCTAAGTTCATCCACACTCGTTACTAACACTAACTTCACCCTGTCCCTTTCTTATCACGCTAACTTAATCAATACCCTTTCTTAATTCCCTAACTTTACCCTCACCCCTTCATAACGTCTCAAACTTCACCTACACTCACAGGGAAGCCACAGAAGGAAGCAAGCAACACTAGAGAGGCAAACACAAGACCGTAGCAGGCAACACAAACAGAGAAAGAGGCGTGTGCTCACTGCAGCTTCGGATAACTTCAAAAACCCGCCTGCTTTGAACACAGAGAACCATCACCCGTTCTGCCGCCGCCCCAGGGTCATCCAGCCCCCAGATAAGCACCCCAGAAGGAACAGGAGGAGGAAGAACTGGAATGTCACCCCATGTCAGTATTGTAAGTCGGCCCTCTCTCGTGATAAGGTTTCGAAGTTTGGCGGGAGATTTGTGTATCATTTGATCCCAAGGCTAGGCTATTCTTAATGTCAAATATTGAGCTTGTGATGACTGTATGTGGTTTGATGGGTAGATAAATATATGAACCTGGGATTTTTTACTGTTGTTTCCTATTGTTTGAATATGTCTTGTTCATAAAGTTGTACGATTTTTGGAGTGGTTTGACGAGTGGGTGACGATCGAAAGCCTGGCGTGTTTAAAGCCTGCGATCAACTGAATACTAAATAAATTGAGTTTTCTGCATTTCATCTTGTCTTTCTTTCATCCCTGCTTTAATCTGGTACATCATAAGGTAAAAAAAAAAAATAAAACATCCAAAATTTGAGAAGTGTTCTGAAATCAACACAGTGAAAGAAATCAAGGCATAGGAAGGAGGAAACACAGAAGCAGGCGAAGGAATTTCAGAGTTGACCAGTGAAAAGGGTAAAAATTAATGAATACTGGTTAACTCTCGCATTAGGGAGATGGATAGTATAAGAAATAAGGAAGAGAGGGAAAGTATAAAAGCTTCGAACGTATACCAAGACGAAAAGAAGGAAGGAATGGAAGAGGAGGAAGAGGCTATAGAAGAGAGACTGGAGGAGGAGGAAGACGAAAAGGAAGAAGAGCAAGAAAGAATAGACGTAGAATTGAGAAAGATGCTAAAGAAGAGGGATTGGAGAAGGAAGACGAAAAAGAAAAAAGATAAGAAAATAAAAGAAAGAACAGACAGAGTTGAGGGAAAGGTTAAAGAAAAGGAGGAGGAAGAATGACGAAAAGGAAGATTTGCGATAAAAAAAAAAAACAAAATTGAGAGAGATGTTAAAGAAAAGGAATTGGAGGAGGAAGAAGACGGAAAGGAAGATAATAAAGAAAGAATACACGTACAGGAAGAGGTTAAAAAAGGCGAATTAGAGGAGGAAGAAGATGAAAAGAAGAAAGACAAGAAGATAAAGAAAGAATAGACAGTTTGAACCTTCCTCCTCTCTTCCTCTCCTTCTCTCCCTTTCATCCTCTCCTTACCTTAAAAATAGACTCCTTGAAAACCTCCCACTCGTCTCCCTCTATGTCCATCTTCAGCAGGTTAATAGAGGCCTGTGTGTGTCCCAGCAGGTACATGAGGTTGTCCAGAGAGCGGTACATGTAAGCATAGGTACTGTTCCTCACTTTGTCCTCCACCACCTGGTACAGCACCTTAGTTCCCAGGCGCACGTGGCCAAAGTGGATCCTAGGAAGGGGAAAAAGGAAAATGATGTTGTTAGGAGGAAAAGTAGTAGTGGTGGTGGTGGTGGTGGTGGTGGTGGTGAATAAGAGGAAATTCAGTACTTTTCCACTATTTTTTTTTTTTTTCTCTTTTATAGGTAAGAGAGATAGAAAGAAAAAAAATAGTAGTAGTAGTAGTAGTAGTAGTAGTAGTAGTAGTAGTAGTAGTAGAAATATACCAGTAGTAGTAGTAGTAGTAGTAGTAGTAGTAGTAGTAGTAGTAGTAGCAATATACCACCACCAGCACCGATAGTAGTAGTAATATTAGCAGCAGCAGCAGCAGCAGTAGTAGTAGTAGTAGTAGTAGTAGTAGTAGTAGTAGTAGTAAATAGTAAACCACATATATTCACCTGGTAAATGGATGGTTGGTGTACATGTCGTGGTACTGGTCATCATCAAACACAAACACCTCACACCCAAGCATCGCCATGGCTATATCGAAGCTGAAGTCGTGACCGAGGCCGAATGAGTACACCAGACACGAAGCCCAGGTCGGAGCCACGCTGGGGTCCGAACATACCTTTCTGCGAGAGAGAGAGAGAGAGAGAGAGAGAGAGAGAGAGAGAGAGAGAGAGAGAGAGAGAGAGAGAGAGAGAGAGAGAGAATAAAAGGATAAATGATTAAAAAGTATCCTCCTCGTATTACCACTCCACCACCACCACCACCACCACCACCACCACTACTACTACTACTACTACTACTACTACTACTACTACTACTACTAATAATAATAATAATAATAATAATAATGATAATAATAATAATACTCACTTGTCTCCATCAGGAAGTCGTTGGCATGTTCTCCCTCCTTGCTTCAGAAATCTTGCACAGGATATCTCACCTCCTCCACCAACTCCAGCAGCTCCTTCACCAGAGCGAGGGTGGAGGAAGAGGAGGAGGGGGATGTGGAGATAGACAGAGGAGAAACAGATGAGAAAGAATAGGAGGATAAAGGAACAGAGGAGGAAATGGAGGAGAAAGAATGATTGGAGGAAGGAATAGAAGAGGAGGAAGAGGGTAAAGAAGAAGAACTGGAAGAGGAAGAAGACGAAAAAGAAATAGATATAGGGAGAGACGTAGAGTTTACACCCTCCTCCTCTTTCTCGTCCTCTCTTTTCTCCTTTTTCCTGCGTGAGTTCTGGATATGGAGGGACAAGGAGGAGGAGTATTTGAGGAGGGGTCTGGTTGGGGGGAGGGGGAGGAACTCATTTGCCGTCCCAAAGTTATACACAACCCTTCGAGGTTCTCTCAGAAACGCCCTATACTGGTGACTGGCTTCCTCTGAAACTGTAATAGTGAATAAAATGAATAAATAGAATAGACAGATGAATAAATGGATGAAAGTGGATAATACTAGATGCAATATATAAAAACTGCGGTGTATTGAAATGAATTGATGGATATATATATATATATATATATATATATATATATATATATATATATATATATATATATATATATATATATATATATATATATCAACGTTATATAACATATATATATATATATGAAATATATATATATATATATATATATATATATATATATATATATATATATATATATATATATATATATATATATATATATATATATATATGGACATTTCTCTCCTTTGGTGTTGCTCAAAAAAACACTGCCACACATACCCAAACACTTCTACACATACCCAGAACACTGCCACACATACGCAGAACACTGCCACACATACCCAAACACTGCTACATATACCCAGAACACTGCCACACATACCCAAACACTGCCACACATACCCAAACACTGCCGCACATACCCAAACACTGCCACACATACCCAAACATTGCTACACATACCCAAACACTGTCAGACATACCCAGAACACTGCCACACATACCCAAACACTGCCACACATACCCAAACACTGCCACACATACCCAAACACTGCTACACATACCCAAACACTGCTACACATACCCAAACACTGCCACACATACCCAAACACTGCTACACATACCCAAACACTGCCACACATACCTAGAACACTGCCACAACGTTATATAACACTAAAAACCACTAATATGAAGGTTAATAACAGGATAATGACACTAGGCTTCAAAATAAGGGTAATATAACAAAAGTTCCCTGTTCTAACCTTGCACCACGTATTCCTCCTCCGTCAGTAGTGAAGAGGTGACAGGAACAGTGGCAGCAGGAACAGTGGCAGCAGACGCGTTTTGGGTGACGCTGACAGTGACGGTGGTGAAGTATTGGGAGGCGAATAACACAAAGTACAGCAGACCACAGAGGCATAGTGTTGATGTTTTCAGTCTCTGCATTACTGAAAACTCTTCATAGGTTTTGTTATAATCTCTTGTTTTTCCTTCTTCTTGACTGAGCTACACTTTTTCCCCGTTATTTTAAGAGCATTTTTCCTTAAGAGTTCACACGTGTCAGTATGCGCGTGGTAATTGTTGTCGCTTGAAGTAACGGCTAGATTTTGGGGCCTCGCGGGAGATTCTACCAGGCCATTTTTCTTCTTTTTATTATTTTTTGTTTATTTTTTATGTGGGTCTTTTTAGTGTGGGTCTTTTTAAATGTGGGTCTTTTAAATGTGGGTCTTTTTAAATGTGGGTCTTTTAAATGTGGGTCTTTTTAATGTGAGTCCTTTTAGATGTGGATCTTTTTATGTAGTCCCTTTTTTGTTGTCTTTAGCTAGTTTCCCCTCTTGCATGAGAGAAAAAAAGCACCAGCAAAGCAAGACAGACACAAACGCTGGTGAAGTGGTCTACCCGCTAGGCACCAAATTCTTTACCCGATACTTCTCCGGGAGCGGATACCATTACAACCCACTTATTGACACGCGTGCACTCGTCTTTATTTACTTAATTTCCCGAACACTCTTCAAAACGCTACTTCTTTTTTATCTACTATTCAGTTTGTGTTCGAATCCGTCTGTTACGTTCAGTGGACAAACACAACATTCACACAATCTTGCACGGATGTCTGTTTGTGCGAGTGTATGTAATTCTGTGGGCACTTCACAGAACAATATTCAACACTTCCTTGCATTGCGCGTTAAGGTGCGTACACACTTGTCGCATTTCCATTTATCGTTTCACTGTTGCGTTTCACCCGGTGATACGCTGCGGTGCAACAGGGTATTGTGCCCACTTGTTGCGTATCCGAGTGTTGTATCATCGTTGTGTGGTACAACAGTATCACTCAGTTTTCTTCCTGACCGTAGCCATGAGTGCAAATGTGCAGTTTGCGCGGCCGCGTATAATTTCTATTCATAAACATCAAATCAGTAAAAAAAAAAAAAAAAAAAAAAAAACGGCGCTGGTGGGTGTCTAAACTCTCTCTCTCTCTCTCTCTATATATATATATATATATATATATATATATATATATATATATATATATATATATATATATATAAAAGACAATCACGATCAGTAAAAATGAGCTTCTGTACTCGTTACTCGGAGCCATCCACGACAGTACTGAGGTGACAGGTGAGCCAGGGTTGCCAGACTGCTTTTGCCAATCGCACCAGAACAGATAAACAAAACGTTCCAAATCTTAACAAAACGTACCAACATCTAAAATATACCCAATTATAAGGAACATGATTATTTTCTTATATCTTTGATTAAAGCTGCAAATCCTCTTCCATCCGTGTCTTATACACACACACACACACACACACACACACAATACGTAGTTTACTAGCTACAAATTATAAAAACACAAATAACTGGTCCTCAAATTTACGTTTCTAGAATTATTGCTTACAAAACTAGGCTTGCCCTTTTCATATGACCACGTAAACATAAGTAAAGGAAACATACTGAAGTGATCTTTATATATAAATAGATGTCATTAAAACTAGGTCATCCATTACACACACACACACACACACACACACACGTCAGTTCAGCTGATAGCAGTCACCATATCACACCACAGCACACCACGCCACACCACACCACCATCACAACACTACACACCACACCACAACACCGCGACCACCACACACCATAACATACCATACAACACAACACCATATCACCATCACAACCACCACCACCACACCACCACTACACACAACACTAAACCACATCACCATCACCGCCACCACTACCATCACGCACAGCTCACCACCCTCACCACCACCACCGCCACTACCAGCACCACACCACACCACCATCACCATCGCCACACCGCACAACACCACACCATCACTACCACTGCTACCATCACATCACCATATCAAACCTCACCACCACACCAACACCACCACCATAACACACCATCACCACTACCACTACCACCACCACTACTACTATTATCACACACCATACCACAAACCAACACTACCAACACACACCACCACTATCATCACACACCATACCACCACCACTACCACAAAATACACCACTACACACCACACCACACCACTACCATTACACAAAACACCATACCACACCACAACACCACCACCACCACCACCACCCGAGCTCACACCCTCACCAGTCTCGACCAACCACCACCCGGCTCTTGCCCCGCTTCCACCTTACCTCACCCAGTCCCGCCCCACTGGACCCCGCCGCCTCCCGCTACTACGGTAACTTTTCTTTAAACATATTTTGTGACTTTTCTCGGGTTTTGCATGTGTTTCTAAGTGTTTTCTGGACTCTGGGTGTAGGAGCAGGTAGAGGAGGAGGAGGTGGAGGGGAGAGGTGGAGTGTGGGAGAGAGGGTGGGGGAGGTGGAGTCACTCACCAAACGCGCCAAAAAAAAACATCTCCGTGTAAGAGTTAAAATCTTTCTCTTTTATTAATGGAGTTGGCATTGTTCTGATATCTGATTTGTTATTAGCAAAGTAAAGCAAGTTTGAAGCCACAATGGAATCCAGTCTAGCTGTGTTTTGGTTTGTCGAAAAAATAACATGAGTCACTGTAATATAATATAGCTTTTTTTTTTTTGTATTATCACGCCTAGGATTGTTTTGGGGCTTGATATAACACTAAAAAGATAAGAAAAACATGACCCAAGTAGCATATTCCATAAGATTTAGTCTAACTATTCGTATTTTCAAATTCAAAATTTTTAACGGTTCCAGAATAGAAAACGAAAATCTTTATACGACAAGTAATCTGTGTTTTCTTTATTTGGCTGGAAAGCGAAAATTTTTCGTATTCAGAAAATGTAACATAACGTAGTTTGGCTGAGCTTTCCATCTCGACATTATGATGTGTTTGTGACCCGTTAATTTGACATAAAGACTTTTCGTTGGACCGCGTTAAGTAAACAAACCACCCGGTAAGGATATTATATTTTGGTTATTAGTTAAATTATTTGTCGCTTCTAAAAGTGTAGTGTGTACCAGTCTGGGAGCCTTTTTTCTTGTGGCGACTTTTAAAATGAATTACGTACGTAAATATTGGGCCACAAGGGCACGTCAGCTGTGCCTTTCCCCCAGGTCAGTCCACCAATGTTAGCCTCCATTCCCCCCGTGTTTCCAGACCCAGAGAGTGAAGCAAAGCCAGAATCAACCACCAAAGTAGATAAATAGCCATTACTGTGTTAAATAAGGCGATGGTTATGTATACCCCCTGTTCAGACCGCCCGGCGACCACCATGTAACCCGGACCAGACCCCGCCCTACCAAGCCCCGTCCCTTCCCGTCTCCACTCCTCAACATTTTCATCAATTTGTAGTGTTTCCTGCTGTTGCCCATCACCAAAATAGATAAATACTCCATTACTGTGTTAAATATGGCGATGGTTATGTATACCCCAGTTCAGACCACCCTGCGCCGACCATGACCCAGAGCCCGCCCAAGCCACCCCCGTCCCTCCCCGTATCAACTCGTCAACATTTCCTTCAATGTTCAGTGTTTCTTGCTGTTGCCCGCCTAAAATGCATAAAGTGTAATAATAGGAGGAAGAAATGAGGAATGGAAGAGCGTGAGGGAGTGTAGTGGTGATAGTAGTAGTAGTAGTAGTAGTAGTAGTAATAGTAGTATCAGGGGCAGCAGCAGCAGCGGTGTTGATTATTATCATTATTGTGTGTGTGTGTGTAATTCACCTCGGTCGTCTGCTGGTCAGCCAGCCAACCTTCCCCATTATGGAACGAGCTCAGAGCTCATAGACTGATCTTCCGGTAGGACTGAGACTACACTTCACACACCGGGAAAGCGAGGTGTGTGTGTGGCAGGGCCCATTGAATTATAGGGTCCCTCCACGCGCAGGACTGGGTAGCCGTGGGCGGGACCAAAGCTCTGTGACGTCACGGGGAGCTCTGCTGGGAGGTGCGCGCGCGCTCTCTCTCCTCCCAGCAGACTCCCGTGAACGTATGGGAGGAGCGGCCGGAGGCGCTACTCAACGTAACAGTATTCTCTCTCTCTCTCTCTCTCTCTGACCACGACTGTTTTCCAAGGCCTCACAGATGACTAACCGGGATCCCAAGTGTTTCTCCTGTTAATAATGCAGAAATGTTGTTAATCTGTCACTAGAACCTTAAAAACACCCTTGCAAACGCTTTGCTCTTTCACCAAGACTTTCAAGGCCACAGAGACGACTATATAGCCGGATTCCCGAGAGCGTTTCTTCTGTTAGCAATACAGAAATGTTAATTTGTCACTAGAACCTAAAAAGCACCATTGAAAACGCTCTGCTTTCTCACCACGACTGTTTTCCAAGACCAGAGATGAGTAGCTGATTTCTCGAGTGCTCTGTTTATAATGCAGATATATTGTTAATCTGTTACTGACACGCTAGAACCTTAAAAATACCCTTGAAAATCCTTACAACTTCAACTATACTCTATTGATGAAGGTTAGACACACAATTTTTAGGCGTTTTCAGTAGCACTTTGCAAAAGGCGAACGGTCCATAAGTGTTCGCTTTTGGAGCGAACGCATCTACTGGAAACGATAGTAACACTGCCAGACGAATGTCCGTTGTCGTCCGACGGAAAAACTATTGTACTCTGTAGTCGCAGTCCACTGGATCACGCCAAGCTGAGACGTACAGCCTCATTCCACCGTAATATAAAGATATTATTATGGGAATGGGATAATTGAAGGCAAGGCTCAAATAAGACACTACACATTTAATTTCTGCAGGGAATATTTTCTGACGGCCCTGGTACATGCGGCAGAGGCTGGATGCACTTGTCCAAATGATTTTTGTAGCATAGATCTGCGTCTACCTTGTTCAAAAAACATCTTGTCACAGACGTCACAGGTAAATCTGTTAAGTGTAAAAAAAAACTTGGTAATTCTTATAACAAGTCTGTCCCTCCCTTCCCCTCCATCCTCCCCAAACAAGCTTGGGGGACTGTGGGGAATCGGGGGTTTTGGTGGGGAAAAACGCAATATGAGCATTGAAAAAAAAAAAAAAAAAAAAAACCACGGAAATTTTCAATAGTATTTCAAGTTTTTCCAACCTAATCTAACCTGCTAGGGCATTAAATTAACCTAATGTAACAGCCCCCCCGTGGACCCTTCCGCTAGGGCATTAACCTAATTTAATATAACCTAACCTAATTGTGGGGGCTGCGTCTCCCCTGGATCCCCCCCAACCACGCAAGGGCATTAATCTATCATAACCTAACCTAAGCTATCCTATACGGAGGCGCAGCCCCATCCTTTGATCTGACGGCAAAAGACCGACAAATGAGAGTATCTATGTAATATGTATGTATCACATTTTGACACGCAGCGGTGCAATGCTATCCCGTCCACACTGCTACGCAACGATGATACTATACGTGGAAATGCAACAAGTATGGACGCGCCTTTATAATGGTGTGTATGTGTCCTAGTCATGAGCACAATACCTGTTTCACTGCGTGCTTGCGAATGAGTGGATGCAATAGTGTGTGTGTGCCTCGGGGACCAATGCTCACGCAGTCACACAGGCAATATTCCGGAAGTTTCCTCTTAAAGCAGGAAAAGAAAATGTTTATTAGATCACACTACTACTACTACTACTATTCCCCGACTACCGTAAGAAAAACGCGATACTCTGTTCATGGTTGCTAGAGACCCATGCACGCCCCTCCCTCATGGCGGAGCGTGGCAGGCAGGGCGTCTCTCCCCATACATACCCACCACACATAACCGCTAATACCCAATGGAAACAAAAAAAAAATAAAAAAAAAAAGACAAACATATTCCCACATACCAAAATAATAAGTAAATAAATAAACCCATACAAACACCCAAACACATCACCACATATCACCAGGCCCGTCACCAGTCACCAAAGCATCTCATCACAACAGGAAGGATAATGAAATGTCTGCCAAGAGTTTGTTAACAGTTCACTAATGCTTTAACAAAAATAACTTTGTTTATTTCCCGTAACTCAGTACAACTACCATGCCCTAGTGTGGTTGACTTAACGCCTAGCTCTCTGTGTGTGTGTGTGTGTGTGTGTAGAGGACCATGAACTTGACTTTTGATACTGCCAACTCATAACCTCTCCTGTGTGTGTGTGTGTGTGTGTGTGTGTGTAATGGAGTGGTAGGTACAATACAGTACAGTACACACAAGTACAGTTTTAAATATATATGTTGTATATATATATAAAGAGACGAGTTTATATCACATGGCTGATCACAGACATGAACAGGAATCTTGCTGTGAAGGTCGGCACTGCACCACCGTCACCTTTGCCTCTCTGACTGGCATTCTGAAACACTTCCACCCACCACCAGTTCTCAAAGGCCACAGCAATAAATCAGCCATGTTCTAAAGAATGTTCATCCAGTTAATAATGCAGAAAACTTATTGATGTCACTACAACCATTAAAACACCTTTAGAAACCCTTGTAGCTTCAACTGGAGGCTTTGAAAGTACTGAAGGTGCATGTGGCCAAGAAGTGTCTCAGAATACAGTCCTTTATATGAATCACCGTCCTCACTGGTACACGAGAGGACACATTGGCCACATTCCCACAAAAATCCTTTACATGTACAAGTCAAAATCAAAGCAAAGAGAAATTTGGAGGGTTTCAGTACCAAGCATGTCACTAATTAACTCAACTTTTTGGTAAGGTCATGTGGATTAACAGGAAGTCGACCTTTTTTATTTTTTTTCTCTCTTTTTAGAGAACCTGTATCTTTTTTTTTTTTTTTTATGTATTCCCATGTCATGTCTGGTGAATGAGATGGATCAGCAAACTGTGCAAGCATGAGTGAAGTGAATAAGGAACTGCAGGGAGACTTGTGGGCACTTCTTCAAGGCTTTTTTTTTTATTAAGAGAGAAGCCAGCCCTCCATTGTCTCCTGATAGAACACAGATAGTGAGCAAATGTTGACACCAGAGCCTTGTATGATTTAATTCCAACACCTTGCAGCCTGTTCCCTCCCTCACCCACACCTAGCTAAGGAAGAACACATATATAAGCCATGTTCTTATACCCATACTGTTCTTGCCCTCACTAACACCTAGCTAAGGAAGAACACATAAGTACAGGATGTTGTTATACCCATACTGTTCTCTCCCTCACCAACACCTAGCTAAGGAAGAACACATAAGTACAGGATGGTGTTATACCCATACTGTTCTTGCCCTCACCAACACCGAACTATAGGACACATGAATATACCTCCTGTAACCTGTTCTCTGCCTCACCACATGAATATACCTCCTGCAACCTGTTCTCTGCCTCACCACATGAATATACCTACTGCAACCTGTTCTCTGCCTCACCACATGAATATACCTCCTGCAACCTGTTCTCTGTCTCACCACATAAATATACCTCCTGCAACCTGTTCTCTGCCTCACCACATGAATATACCTCCTGCAACCTGTTCTCTGTCTCACCACATGAATATACCTCCTGTAACCTGTTCTCTGTCTCACCACATGAATATACCTCCTGTAACAAGTTCTCATTCTTGCCGTTCTTATATTCATACTGTCCCTCTTTTTATCTTCTTTTAACTTCTCTGATAGCAAACAACTTGATATTTCTCTTCTCTCTCTCTCTCTCTCTCCTTTTTCAAAACACTTCCAAACTCGACTCATTACCAAACACTTGAAATATACACACGATTTCAAACTAGTACATTTTTTCCCCTCATTTTTTCCCCTAATATGTGTAAATCCAGATACAAATGACACAACTCTACTTGCCAATCTACAGACCCTCATTCAACCTACACACACCATCTTACCTTCCAAATAAGACCAAAAACACGGCCAGTCCTCCCTTTAAGCCCTCTACGACTTACACTTCTGCTTGTTTGTGTGTCTGTGCTGTGTCTTAAATAGTGGTGATGGTGGCTAGGGTTGGCGAGGGACATGGTGGCTGCCTTTCGGTGTTCAAGGCTCCAGTGTTTAGTTGTTACGGCTGAACTTTGCCTGAGCACCTTGACGTTTGTGTTCGTTCTTGTGTATCATCTTGTGTCGATGCTGCTGGCTCTGAGCTCGGCCGTGGTTTGTGTCCTCCTTGTCTGTAGAAGCAACGACATTAGTGTATTAGGACTTACTAGAAACCAAGGCAATAAATAAAAGATGGGTGTATTATTTATCACAAAAAAAATGAGGAAAAGGAGAGAAAAAAAATCAGTATATAGAGGAAGAAGAGAATAATTACTATTTTTTTTTCTGTCTGTGAGTGCAGTTTGTTACCTTCTCTCATTCTTTGATTTATTTACCTATATAACAAACTGTCAGTCCCACAGGAGATAGCCCAGACAAGGCACCACACACACACACACACACACACACACACACACACACACACACACACACAATACAACTTACATTTTCCTCCCCGGTAGCCTCCTCGGTCCTCATCACCACCATCGCCATGTCGCCACCCCTTGCCACTATGCTTGGTGCTGCCCACTCGGGGTCTGCCAGGGCCGCCCTCAACCCCGTTCTCCACCCCGTTGGTCAGCCGCGCCTCCCTCCATCCCTGGTCCCCACCACCACCACCACCACCACCACCACCGCCGCCGCCTCGTCCTCTGTGCCTAAAGAAGGATGGTATAGATGTGTTATGGTTAGTTCTCACAATTTATCAAAGAAAACGACAAATTTTCCAATATCTAACCAGTCCAGTGAAATGAATTGCTTGGATGAGGATTATAATGAAGAAAAGTGACAAATTTTACAATATCTAAGCAATGAAATGAAATAAACTGCTTGAAAGTGGCTTATAATGAAGAAAAGTGACAAATATTCCAATATTTAAACAGTACAATGGAATGAACTGCTTGAAAGAGGCTTATACTCAAGAAAAGCAACAAATCTTTCAATATACAACTAGTACAATGAAATGAACTACAGGTAACCCTCGCTTAATGAATGTTCACACAACAAAATCTCGCTACAACGAAGGTTTAACTTTACTACCATCTGCTCGTTTAACGAACACCAAATTTGCTTTAACAAAATTTCATCCAGGTAATTCTTTCCAAGTTTGAAAGCCCAGCTATATCACGCAAGCCGACAGGCTTTTGAATACACCGGCGCCTCTCGTGGACAACATGCGCACCTAGTTCAAAACAATAACAGTGTCAGCAGCAGCTTGTCTTCCCTCACTCTACATGCCACCAAAACCCCCTGCAATGTCGCCTTGCGTTGCTAAGAAGACCAGGAAGTCTCTTACTCTCGAAGTGAAGCTGGATATCATTCACAGACACGAGAGAGGCGAGAAAACTAATAGCATTGCTTCCCACCATGGCTTGACTCCATCTACTGTCTACTATTTTCAAGTCAGCAGACTCTATTAAGAAGGCTGGTGAGACCGTATCTTCCTTGCAAGCTAAAAGAACCACCTGAACTCGTGACTCTACAATGGATAAAATGGAAAGCCTTGTGGAAATGTGGTACATAAGTTTTGTATGCGGTACAATGATGCACCCTTTGTTTACATTCCACAGGTTGCCAGCTAGCGTATTTCCTGCTCCACACTCCATCTCTTCATAAATTTAAGATCATCAACATTATAAAGTTACTTACATACATACATTAGTGTACATTATAATGACTTAGTCTTAAATTAAAGTGTTTAATTAAATGTTTAACTTCATAATTTTTACTTTCATTAAACCTTTCACTGTACTATGATGCACTCTCGCTTTGTTTACTCTCAATGGAAGCTCGTCGGGTTAAACTTGTTATAAGTGGTTCGCTAACAAAAATTTGCTTAACGAAGGGTTTTTTAGTAACGTAACCCCTTTGTTAAGCGGGGATTGCCTGTACTTGAAAATGGCTTATAATGAATGATAGATAAGTGCTAAATATTCCAATATGTAAGCAATAAAATGAAATAAACTGCTTGAAAGTGGCTTATAATGAAGAAAAGTGACAAATTTTGCATTACCTAACTAGTACATTGAAATAAACTGCTTGAAAGTGGCTTATAATGAAGACATATGATAAATTTTCCAATACCTAAGCAGTACAATGAAATAAACTGCTTCAAAATGGTTAACACTGAAGAAACAACATCCCAAACAGCATCTCACCCTCTGTTGTAGTCCCTGTCTCTGCGTCTCTGCTCAGCCCGCTGCCTCATCACCTCCGGGTTCTCACAGAAGGTTTGGAAGGCAGGGCGTGGTGGTGGTGTGCTGGCGTGCTCACCATTCTCCTCACCAGCACCCGTCTCTCTCTCTGGCGTGGGTGTGTGTGCCTTGCTGGGTTTACTACTAGACTTGGTGGACACTCTCTGGACCCCTCGAGTGCTGGTCTTTAGTGCCTGCTTGGGTTTGGTGCCTGACGGGTGTTTTGACCTACACAAAAAACATTAATTCTTTTAGTACCATGACATGTTTCTATATTCATTCTGCTTAGTATCTGGTGATTTTATACAGCTTCAGAAATTCATGTGGGGATAAGATAGTGAAAACTGGTCATTAATCTTCTGACATTCATAAACCCTTCCTAATGTCAATAAAACGGTCTAATCATACTCAAAACTCATGGTAAAGACTGAACATTAATCTTCTGAGGTCCATAAATCCTTCCTAATGTCAATAAAACGGTCTAATCATACTCAAAACTCCTGGTAAAGACTGAAAATAAATCTTCTGACATCCATAAACCCTTCCTAATGTCAATAAAACGGTCTAATCATACTCAAAACTCATGGTAAAAATGTGCCCCAGTACTGAAGGGGTTAAAAAACATGAGTTTTTTTTTTAAGATGAAAAACTGGAGTATCATTCTTGTACTGTTTTTTTTTTATCATATATTGCTCACCATCTCATCTGAACGCCATCACTGCTGTTATTTTGCTGTTGTTTTGCTGGGTCTTCCCCTGCCTCCCCATCACTCTTCTCCTCCTCTGAGTTGTGGCCGTAGTCAATGTGTGTGTTGAGGCGGCCAGCTCCTATGATGCCCGGCCGTCTGGGAAAGCACCACCAAACCATTCAGATCCACCTTTTCACTCACAAATTTCCAAGACCAAAATGATAACTCAATCCCTCCATCTCACCATTACAGACCCTTACAGTCACCAAGATATTCCACCCTGACCTCACCAAACCCATTCAGACCCACCATCTCTTCGCTTATAAATTTCCAAGATCAAACAAGAATACAATCTATCCATTTCACCATTACAAACCCTTACAGTCACCAAGATATCCCCCAGACCACACACCCCACCAAACCCACCTCTTCATTCACAAATCTTCAAGATCATTTCACCATTACAGACCCTTAGTCACCAAGATATCCCATCCCATCCCAGAGACCCCACCAAACCCACCTCTTCACTCCCAAATCACCAAGACCAAACAATAATTCCACACATCTCCCTTACAGTCACCAAGATACACCACCCCATCCCAGAGACCCCACCAAACCCACTTCTTCACTCCCAAATCACCAAAACGTAACAATAATTCCACCCATCTCCTTTACAGTCACCAAGATAGCCCACCCCAGGCCCTCTCAGACACCACACTCACCTCTTCACCACCTTCTCTGGCCCCAGCTCATCAATGTCACCAGTCTCGTTGTCGTCGTACGTGTCGTCATACTCGTCCTCATAGTCCCAGGCATGGTGGTCGTCTTCAGCTTCGTAGCGGAACTCGTCCTCGTAAATGCTGGTTCCTCCTCTCTCCTCGTACTGGCGGCCGATCTCCTTCAGCTATGGAAGAGAGGAGGGTTTGTGTGTCCAGATTGAAAAATAAAGGAAAGGAAAAGAAAGATGATAAAAAGGAGAGAGAGAGAGAGAGAGTGTGTTTGCTTTCTGTTGTTTATTTTTATTTCTTCTTTATTCTTCTGTTTACATCCTAGTTTATCGTGATTTTTTACTATTTCTTTACTTTTGTTAGTGTTTATTCTTGTTTGTCTATGTCCTAGTTTACCCAGATTTTTCAACTATTTCTTTGCTCTTGTTGATCATTCCTGTCACTCTCTGTTCACTTTGTCAATTGTCACCATCACCATCACTTCTCTGCTCACCATTCTACTGTTATCATCACCTTTTATTCCCTCATCATCACTCTCTCCTCCTCACCTTTCTAGTCACCATCACCCTTACCATCACTCTCTGCTCACCATTCTACTGTCACCATCACCCTTATCGTCACTCTGCTCACCATTCTACTGTCACATTCACTCACAGTTACTCTCTCCTCCTCATCTTTCTACTGTCACCATCACCATCATGGTAATTCTCTGCTCACCATCACTCTGCTCACCATTCTACCATCATCATCACCCTTCATTCTCTCACCATCACCCTCTGCTCACCTTGTCAATTGTCGCCTCATCCTTCTCGTACAAGATTTTCCTGGTGTTGGTGGCTTTCTTCCCCTTGTGGATCTTGGTGCGGTCAACATCCTTCCTTGTGAACAGGTCAAATTCATCGTTGTCATACACATTGGCCCTCTGCTCCAGGATTCCCAGCGATGGCACCTCCTGGCTCTCCTCCTGTGGCACCAACATGGGTTATAGAGTGCCACCTTGGTTTGTTTATTAAGTTATTTGGTTGAGTATATTTCACAGCAACAGGAAAGAATGGAGGTAAAAATCAACTTGGTGACATTTTGGAATAGTGAATGAGACTGGCTTTCTGGCTTACCAATACAACAAGACTGACTGAATGGCTAAAGTGAAGGGCAGGAGTGAACAAGAGGACTATTTCACTTACTAGCCATACTAAATAAAGAATGAGACTGACTGACTGGCTTACCAACACTACAAGACTGACTGAATGGCTAAAGTGAAGGGCAGGAATGGACAAGAGGACTATTTCACTTACTAGCCATACTGAACAAACTAACAGAATCTAAGAACTCAAGAAGCACACAAACCAAGAACCAGACTAAACATAACTAACTCTAAAGGCAAGATAGAAAAAAAACAACAAAGCTCTTTAACCTCTTCAGTACCATGACATGTTTCCATATTCATTCTGGTGACTACCTGGTGATTTTATAGCTTCTAAATAGTGAAGACTCTGGCCATCAATCTTCTGACCTCCATAGACCCTGCCTGATGTAAATAAAATTGTCTAATCTCAAGATAAAGTGTGTCCCAGTATTGAAAGGGTTATGAGCAAGAGAGAGAGAAAAAAGAAAAAAAAAAAAAAAAAAAAAAAAAAAAGAGCAGCACTAAAGATACCAAGAAAAAATCATTCATTACCAAAATAAATAAATAAAACGCCAACAAAAACTCCAAATAAAGATAAGAAAGACTGACTAACTGACTGATTAACTGATTGACTGATTGACTGACTGACTAACTGACTAACTGATTGACTGACTGATAAACAACCACCAAGGACAAGAGGACAAGAACAGGGGTACCTCAGCCGGCGGAGGGGGCGTGGAGGGGCGCAGGGGGGCAGAGCGGTCCAGGTTGGCCAGGGACGGGGGCAAGTTATCCTCCAGCAGGGCATTGATGACTTCCTCTGGCCGGTGGTTGTAGTACCTGAAGGAGAGAAGGGGGTGAGTGACTGGGTGGTTGTGTGAGTGAGTGAGTGAGTGAGTACCTAAGTAAGAAAGTGAGTGAACAAGTGATTGGATGATTGTGAGTGAGTGAGTGAGTGAATGATGGAGTGAAAGATTGAGTAAATAAGTAGGTAAGAAAGTGAATGAGTGAGTGACTGGATGTTTGTGTGTTTGAGTGAGTTAATAAGTGAGTAGATGAATAACACACACACTAATGAAATACCTCTAGCTATGACTGACTGACTGATTGACTAACCAACTGACTAACTAATAAACCACAAAAAAAAAAAAAAAAAAACCACCCTAACTTCACGCAAACAAAACCATTACCAAACACCAACATTCTTCCTCATCCCTTAACAAACCTTACCTTTTCACTCCACATCTCACCACCACTGCCTGCCCACCACCTGGCCTTACCTGAGACACTCCCTAATGAACCCAGCGCCAAGGTCCGGTAGGAGTTCCTGGACGCTCGACACACCTGCAGCTATGTCCAGATCAGGTGTGGAGGCTGCAGTTCCTTCCTGAGCATACCCATTCATGCCACTGATGTCTATGGAATCCTGTAAGGCAATTGAGGTGTTGAACGTGATGAGTAACAGATTCATTCAACTTAACCCCTTCAGTACTGAGATGCATTTTTTTTACTTTGAGTTTTGGGTGTGATTTGACAATTTTATTTGTATCAGGAAGGGTCTATGGAGGTCAGAAGATTAATGGCCAGAGTCTTCACTACTTTAATCCCCCACATGAGTTTCTGAAGCTGTGTAAAATTGACAAAATAGTACACAGAGTGGATATGGAATGTATCATGGTACTGAAGGGGTTAAGATAAGACTAATCTCTCCTTTCCCCTCTCTTTCCTTCTTCAATCTCTTTCTCTCCTTTCCCTTTCCTTCTCTTGCTTTTCTCTCCCTTTCCTTCCCCAATCTCTCCTTTCCTTTTCCAATCTCTCCCTTTCCTTCTCCAATCTCTTCCTTTTCTCTCCCTTTTCTTCCCCAATCTCTCTCTCTCTCCATTTCCCTCCCTTTCCTTCTCCAGTCTCTTGATTCCCCTTCCTTTCTTTCTCCAATCTCTCTCCATTTCCCTCCCTTTCCTCCAATCTCTCCTTTCTCCTTCCTTTTCTTCTCCAACGGTACTGAAGAGGTTAAGAGAAAACTAACACTGCCTTCCCTTCCCAGTCCTAGCAGTGCCTCAGCTCACCTCAGAAGGCTTGGTGGTGTCTGGAAGGCTCAGGTGCTCCAGGGGAAGGCCACCAACCCGAGGGGAGGCGTCCATCTCCTTCAACACAGTGGTGATCGCCTCACGCACAAAGGTAAGGCTGGTGATGTCCCCGTCCTTGTCCTGTGGGGGGAGGGAGGAGAGAGGGAATTAGGTCGGTATGTAGAAGCACTTTGCTCTCTCGCCGCGACTATTTTCCAAAGCCACAGAGATGATTAGTGGGGTTTTCAAAAGTGTTTCTCCTGTTAGTAAGGTAGAAATCTTGTCACTCTGCCTCTAGAACCATAAAAACTTGCTTAAAAATGCTTTATTCTCTCACCACGATTATTTTTAAAGCCTACAGAGATGATTAGCTGGATTATAAAGAGTGTTTGTCCTTTTAGTAAGGTAGAAATTTTGTCATTCTGCCTCTAGAACTGTAAAAACCTGCTTAAAAATGCTTTATTCTCTCCCCACAACTATTTTCCAAAGCCACAGAGATGATTAGTGAGGTTTTCAAGGTGTTTCTCCAGTAAATAATGTAGAACTCGTCACTCTGCCTCTAGAACAGTAAAAACACCATAGAAACTTGTGTGAATTTAGATAAAGCATTCTGAAATAGTGGAGGTGAAGCGCAGAAATATTTGAGAACATAAGCTTTACCGGTGGTGGTGGTGGTGGTGGTGATGGTGATTGAGAGCAACACTAATACACAACACTTAAAAACTCCTGGCAACATCAAAAACAGACACAATTTCAAAACGCATCATCGATTTTACCATGAATATCTTGATGTCAGCATCGATGGGGTAGGCGGAGCAGTAATCGGTGATGAAGACCTTCTCCGCGACACAGGTGGTCATGATGTGCAGGAAACGCTCCACACACTCCCCCACTGCAGCCGTTCCTGACCTGACGGGGGGACAAGAAAGAAGTGATGGGGGTGTGGAAGGGAAGGTGATGATAGGCAATAGGTAGTGTAGGGAGGTAATGGGGTGTCTATTTTCTTTTTCTTTTTTTAAGGTAATGGAAAGGTGATAATAGGTAATAGATAGTGTAGAGAGAGGTAATGGAGTGTCTATTTTCTTTCTTTAAGGTGATGAGAAGGTGATAATAGGTAATAGGTAAGTGTAGAGAGAAAGATAATGGCTACTTTTTTTTCTTTATCTTTTATGGTAATGGGAATGAAGAAGTAAAGATGACGATAGGTAATGGTAGTGTAGAGAGAGAGAGATAATGGCTACTTTTTGTTTTTCTTTTTTTCTTTTCTTTCAAGGTAATGGGAGTGTGGAAGTGAAGATGACAATAGGTAATGGTAGTGTAGAGAGTGAGATAATGGGTGAGTTTTTTTTTTTTTTTTTTTAACATCACCACATCCACACACTTTTCATCCTGCAGGGGGGTGAGGCACTTATGGTGAAGGAGAGCTCTGAAGGTTGCCAGCATGGAAGACCTCATCAAGTTAATCTCCCTGACGAGGCGAGGGTTCAGCTCCACCCTTGGCTCAGTTCCCGCAGCTGGTTGGTGATGGCCGACACTACACGCTCGTAGAAGGTGGCTATCCTGTGGCAGGGGAAGGAAGGGTTAGTGGTGGAGTTAGGTTAGGCTTGAGTTTGTTGTCTGAAGGTGTGACAATATGTGGAGGAGACACACGCACACACACCCACATACGCACGCACACATATATACACAGTAGGTTAGGTTAGGTTAGGTTTGCTGTCTGTAGAGTTGAGTGAAGTTTGGATATGTAGATGAAACACACGCATGCACACACACACACAAAAATATATACAGTAGGTTAGGTAAGATAAGATAAGATAAAATTAGGTAAGGTAAGGTTAGGTTAGGTTAGCACACACACACACACACACACTTTAGCCTAAAACTCAATTAATTTACCTAGATTTACCATACATCACCTCATTTCCAAACATAAACAAATACCACCACCACCACCACCACTACCACTACCACCATCACGACACACACCACATCTCATCCATACCACAGAAACTCAATTACTTTCCCTAACAACACCTTAAACACAACACAAACCCAGTTATTCACCACCAACACACTCACCTCAACTCACACACACCACAGAACCTCAATGAAACCCTCCAGTAACATAACACAATTTCATATTCATTCTGGTGACTATTTGGTGATTTTATACAGCTTCAGGAACTCATGTCAGGGGTTAAAATCGTGAAGACTGAGGCCATTAATCTTCTGACCTCCATAGACCCTTCCTAATGTCAATAAAATCATCTAATTGTACACAAATCTCAAGGTAAAAAATGTGTCCCAGTACTGAAGATTCAATGATTCTATACAGCTTCAGAAATTCATCTGTGGGATTAAAATAGTGAAGACTGTGGCCATTAATCTTCTCACCTCCATACACCCTTCCTAATGTCAACAAAATCATCTATTCATACCCAAAGTCATGGTGAAAATGCATCCCAGTACTGAAAGGATTAAAAACATGACACCAACACCACTACCATCACTACCACCATCACCTCACCCCAGCTCATTGACGTCCTCCTGGAAACACTTGGCGGCCGGCGGGTGGAGGCTGAGGAAGAGGTGGAGTGAAGAGAAGGTGTCGAGAAGGAAGAGCACCACTGTCTGCAGGTCTGGCTGTGAGAGGTTGTCCATCACTGCGTCCAGGGGTATGGGTATCTTGTAATCCGATACCTGAAGCTTGTCCTCCACTCCTTCTAGAGCCTGTGAGGGGTGTTTGGTTAGTGGTGCTCGCTCTCTCTCTCTCTCTCTCTCTCTCTCTCTCTCTCTCTCTCTCTCTCTCTCTCTCTCTCACCTTTTTCTTTTTTTTTTTTTTCTTTTTTCTCATTTTTCTTCTCTCTCTCTCTCTCTCTCTCTCTCTCTCCCCAAAAAACAAGAATAATAGTAGTTTATCTATCTTCACTTTGTCAACTAGTCTCTCTCTCTCTCTCTCTCTCTCTCTCTCTCTACTGAACCAACAAAACAAAAATAACATCAATACCATCTCTTTCTCTCTCTCTCTCTCTTTCACCTTTTCTAATCTCCTTTCCTTTTCTATATAACATCAATAGCATTCTCTCTCTCTCTCTCTCTCTCTCTCTCTTCTAATCTACCACCCTTCTATATAAACCCACAAAACACACCCCAAACCCAATCCAACCCAACCCAACCCAACCTAACCTAACCAAACCCCAACACTTACCAAGGCTATGGAGGAGACAGTGTGCGTGAGGTCCTGGTAGTACTCAGGCTGGTGGCGGAACACACAGGCAAACATGCGCGTCAGTAGGGGGCCGCAGGAGGGGCCGTACACCACACTAAGATCCAGCAGCTGACACACATCCAGGAGAAAATTCTCGTAGATCATCTGAGCAAAAACTGCCGGGGTGATGTGGCAGGTCTGTAGAGAGAGAGGGAGAGTGTGAGAGGGGGGGTGATATGATGTGGTAGGTTTGTGGAGAAAGACAGGGAGAGAGGTGTGGATGAGAGAGAATGAGATGGAGATGATGTGGTAAGTTTGCATCTGGGAGAGAGAGAGAGAGAGAGAGAGAGAGAGAGAGAGAGAGAGAGAGAGAGAGAGAGAGAGAGAGAGAGAGAGAGAGAGAGAGAGAGAGAGAGAGAGGAGACAGGACGAGATGAGACAAAAACACACAAACAAAAGAAACAAGACAAAACAAAACAAAACAATGAATCAACTAACAAAATAAAACAAAATAAAGAAAAACAAAAACAAGAACAAAAACACACACACACACACACACCCACTAACCTGTGACTCGCGAGGTGTGGCAAGGCGGAGGTAGATGAGAAGAATGAGTCTGTGGAGTGAGGAGACCATGCCCTTGCACAGCTGGTCCACCTGGCTCTCCTCATACCACCTGGGGCACTGCGACAAGTACGACTCCAAGCACAGGTGGATGTTTGGGTCGTAAATCATCTGTGACCAAAACCTGAAGGAGGGAAAGTAAGATGTTCAGGCGTGTGGTGAGGGGAAAAAGTTAAGTGGTCAGTTCTGTGGAGAGGAAAAAAGTTAAGCGTTCAGGTGTGTGGAGAGGGAAAAAAGTGAGACATTCAGGTGTGTGGAGGAAAAAAAGTAAAGTGGTCAGGTGTGTAGAGAGGAAAAAAGTATAGTGGTCAGGTGTGTGGAGAGGAAAAAAAGTGAGGTGTTCAGGTGTGGAGAGGGAATAAAAGTGAGGTGTTCAGGTGTGTAGAGAGGAAAAAAGTAATAAATAAATAAAGAGAGGAAATAAAGAATGAAAAACAAAAAATAAATGAAGAAACAAACAAAAATAAATCAACAAGGGATCAATACACAAGAAACACAAAACTAAATAAACAAAGGATAAACACAGTGGAACCATGTGTGCTTTGGGGTCTGAGGGGTCTCCAAGTGCACGGGTTCGAATCCTGTCCATGGTCCGAATGTAGGTTGGGCTTCCTCACTCGGGGCAACGGTTTCCTAGCGGGTGGGCTTTGGGATAGGAGGTACCACAAAAAGTATCTCCTTTAGCCCATAAATTCCCGTGAAAAGCCCACATGGTATAAATAAAGAATAAGTAAATAAATAAAAAACAGCCACTAACTTATGGTGAGGGAGACGCAGAAGGCCCCTCAAATCCTCCTCCATCAATTCCATCTGCTCGATCCACGACTCGGAGGCGCCGGCGGGAGGGGGCGAACCATCAGGGAGCACGGGGGGAGGTGGCCGCACATACTTGAGGTACATACCCTTCTGTGTCCAGTTCTTGTGCTGTAGGGTATGGTACAGTGTTCACGGTGGTACAAAAATGTTTTAGTAGTGATTATATTTGTGGCATGTGGCAAGGTGGTAAAAAACAACATTAACTGACTATACAACAATCCTACACTTAGTACTGGTGAAAGAAATAAGGTAAAAAAATTTAAACTCTCCTCTAAATGAAGGCCTATATTAAAAAACGCCTTTCCCTCTCACTACGACAATTTTCCAAGGACACAGAGACAACTAGCCGAGTTTTCAAGACAGTTTCTCCTTTTACTAATCTATAAATCTTGCCAGTCTATCACCAGAACCATGAAAATAGTCTTAAAAATCTTCAAGTGGAGTCTTTGGAAAGCAGTGATGGTGAGAGAGCAAGGCATTTCAGGATACAGACCTAGGAAGCACACATGACATACTCACCAGTGCAGGAACACGACAGTCACCGCCCTGGCTTGGGTAATTCATGTATAACTCGTCCAGAGGCTCACCAATCACCTCTGTGTTGTCCTGTAAGGTAACAAACAATAATACAGTAATGTCACTTCTATTCAAAATTCTTCCTAACTTCAATACTACAGTACCATCACTTCTATTCAAAATTCTCCTAAGTTTAACGCAACAGTAATTTAACTTCTATTCAAACTTCCCTAACTTCAATGCTACAGTAACTTCCTCTACTCAAAATTCCCCTCCTAACTTCAATACTACAGTACCTTCATTCATATTTAAACTTCTTTTAACTCCAATGCTACACTAATTTCACTTCTATTCAATCTTCTCCAAACTTCAATACTACAGTAATTTCAAATTTCAACTGGGTCTCCTGGTGCCCTTGTGAACCCTGAGTGAGCTTTCCTGTGTCTCTCCTGTCATCACCAAGGCATCACTCACTTGCCCTCTTCAAGTTGTTCCTCTCACACTTTCGCAAACTCTGATCTTCACTGTTCACTCTCTCTGTCTCCTGTAATTATTCACTAAGATTGGGCTGACATGATCTATCCTAGCCTTACTTGACCTAGTCCTCACTTCCTCTTGGCCTCATGCAAAAGTCTCGGATCTTCAAAGCAACTTAACTAACCTAACAAACCTAACTCTACCTGTTCCTCAGATAAAGATGCTAATTTTAATCTAATCTAACTTAACCAAATCTCACTTCCTCTTGGTCTTATGCAAAACTCTCCAATCTTTGAAGTGTTCTGTTGCCTGTCATTAGCAACTCAACTCAACATACACCGTGTAGTGTAGTGGTTAGCACACTCGACTCACGATCGAGAGGGCCGGGTTCGAGTCCCAGGAAGCGGCGAGGCAAATGTGTGGGGTGTGTTCACCTAGCAGCAAATAGGTACGGGATGTAACTCGAGGGGTTGTGGCCTTGCTTTCCTGGTGTGTGGAGTGTGTTGTGGTCTCAGTCCTATCCGAAGATAGGTCTACAAGCTCTGAGTTCACTCCGTAATGGGGAAGACTGGCTGGGTGACGAGCAGGCGACCGAGGTGAGGTGAACTAACCTAACCTAACCAAGTCCTCAGTTCCTCTTGGCCTCATGCAAAACTCTCCCATCCTCAAAGTGTGTGTTCAGTCTCCTGTCATTTGCAACTTAACTAATCTAACCTAACTTAACCTAACTCTACCTGTTCCTTATATAAAGATGTTAATTTTAATCTAATCTCATTTCCTCTTGGCCTTATACAAAAGTTTCTGGTCTTCAAAATGTTCTGTTTCCTGTCATTAGCAACTTACCTAACCTAACCTGACTCTAACTACTCCTCAAAACTGCTGTTACTTAAGTACCATTGCTTATAACCACTAACTCCTGTCATGGTATTAGCAAAATCAACTTTAACTCTCAATATCTTTGTCTATTTTCCCTGCAGTTACCGTTGCCTCTATAACACAACTTCACTATCATAACCTCACAATCAGTACTTTAATGCCAAGCTTCCTGTGATAGCAAATTAAACACAAGAAATATATATAGTTTATTAACCCATTCAGTACCATGACGTGTTTTGAATCTATTCTGCTTGCTATTTGGTGATTTTATACAGCTTTAGAATCTTAAGGGGGGGATTAAAATAGTGAAGGCTGGCCATTAATCTTCTGACCTCCATAGACCCTTCGTAATGTGAATAAAATTGTCTAATCACATCCAAAACTCATGGTAAAAAAGTGTCCCAGTAGTGAGAGAGTTGATCCCAGCTTCCTGTGATTGCAAATTATCGTAAACACAATAAAACATATATACAATTCTTAAAAAATCACACTCAATTTTCAGTAGTGGCCATTTTTTTCTATACAATGAGGCTTTGACGAGAATTTATTTTATCCCCACCAGTACAATTTGATGTATTTCCATATTCACTATGCTTACTATTTGGTGATTTCTTACAGCTTCAGAAACTCATGTGGGGATTAAAATAGTGAAGACAGTGGCCTTTAATCTTCTGACCTCCATAGACCCTTCCTAATGTCAATAAAGTTGTCTAATCACACCCAAAACTCATGGCAAAAAATGCGTCCCAGTACTGGATGAGGTATAAAAAAGAAAGAAAAAAAGAAAAAAAAATTGCGTTCAGTTTTCAGTAGTAGTCTTTTTTTTTTTTTTTAATACAATATGAGGCTTTTATGGGAATTTATGGGCTGAAGGAAGCATTTGCAGTTACATTCCCACAAGAAATCATTGCCAGACAGCACAAGTGACTATAATGTGCCAGTCACCATTGAAAGCAGATGAACAAACATTATGCAATACTAACTGAACCCAAAAATTATCTTATAAAGTAAATATTTATATGTTTTAACCATTCCAGTACTGGGACACATTTTTACCTTCAGATTTGTGTACAATTAGACAATTTTATTGACATTAGGAATGGTCTATGAGGTCAGAAGATTAATGGCCACAGTCTTCACTATCTTAACCCCTTCAGTACTGGGACACATTTTTACCTTTTCAGATTTGTGTACGATTAAACCATTTTATCGACACTAGCAAGGGTCTATGGAGGTCAGAAGGTTAATGGCCACAATCTTCACTATTCTAATCACCCACTTGAGTTTCTGAAGCTGTAGAAAATCACCAAATAGTCACGAGAATGAATATGGAAATGTGTCATGGTACTGAAGGGGTTAATATTCTCACTGATTGAAATATATGAGAGAGAGAGAGAGAGAGAGAGAGAGAGAGAGAGAGGGGGTGGAGGGGATGACAAGAACAAGTAGCATACAGGTATGAAATAAACAACTAGAATACAAATCACCAGTAAAATTGATGAAAATACACCAAAATATACCATTAAAAAAAACATTGATTTATTTCACCATACCACGGTCACCAAGTCACTATCACCACTTACATTACGGTCACCAGTCAGAGCACCATCACCCGCATCATACAACCCATAAAACACCACTATTTCACCATACAATCACCCCAAAAAACATTATTGCATCATACAAGTACCAAAACACCATCATTTTCACCATATAAGCCCGGGTCACCATCCAGCACTCGGGCACTTGTTTCCTTATGGTCAGCTTATTTCTCACCACTCAGCACTATATTGGCCCCCAGCACCTCCTTACCTTGTCACTGGTGCCTTGCCTGGTGCCCCTCTTTGGTATGGCCCCTGTGCAGCTCATGGTGAATGTGTGAGTGGTGAGTGGTGAGCGAGTGTCTGAGTGAACGAATGAGGCGTGGTGGTGATGGTGGTGGTAGTCAGCTGGGACACACACACACACACACAAACACACACACATTTCTCTTGTTTTGTTTTATTTCATTAGTTTTTTCTCATGGTTTTAATTAGTGTTTGTTTTGTTTGTGGTAGTGGTGGTGACGGTGGTAGTCGTGGTGATCACCTGGGAGACATACATACAGACAGACAGACATACAGACAGACGGACATTTACATACTTTTTTTTTCCGGTTGTCTTATATTTTCATTCATTTTTTTTTTTTTTATGACGTATGTTATATTGGTTATATTTTACTGGTGGTGATGGTGGTGGTCTCTCTCTCTCTCTCTCTCTCTCTCTCTCTCTCTCTCTCTCTCTGGATAATTCAGACTTAATTATAAGGTTGTAGTCTTTTATTTTAGTTAACAAAAGATAAACAGTAGGAGTGATGGAGGAGGAATAGTGAGAAATGTTAGCGTAAGCACATACATTTTATTTTATTTATTATTACTCCAGAAGGTTTACAAATTGTCCTTCCTTTGGGGAAAGATGTTTACTTTTTTGTTGATAGTCAGGGTGCCTTATATTCATTGTTGTCTCCTTCCCCTGCTGATTGTGATCTCATCAACAAGTGTCTTGGTGTCATTGATCTCTTGGAGAGAGATAATCTCAGAGTATGTTTCACCTGGGTGCCTTCTCATGTTGGCATTTCCCATAATGAAAAAGCTGATGTTCTTGCCCGTCACTCCCTTACTGAGGACATTGCTGACTGTCCTGTTGAACACACTTATAATAACATCAAGGGTCAGCTTAAACGTCATGTTTGCAGCACCATTGCTCATAACCTTGACACTTGTTATGGGAAAGGCAGTCCCAGTTCAGTCCATTATGTACATGTCTCCCACACCAGCAGTGTCACCTATGGCAGGAAGAGTGCCGCCCATGACCTTGTTGCTATGCGTCTCAGGCTGGGTTACAGGTACTATTGGGAGGTCAGTGGGGCTGCTGCTGTGCCCTGTAAGCTGTGTCACAGTCCTGCAGGGCACACACTTGCCCACTATGTCATGGAGTGTCCCTTGCTGGTGCATTTCCGCCCACAGGGGAACTAGGACCTGCCACCAATGATAAGCTGGTTCTTCAACAATGACATCATCCCTGCCATCCTCAAGGATTTCCCACTTTTTGCTCCACCTTTGTAAATAATGTAAATATACTTAAGGTTATTTATTTTTGTACTGCAATACATTAGTTTTCTATGAACATTTGTTTGGGGGATGGGTGGCAGGCTCCTCCCATCTCCTTTGTTGTACTTTTTTCAACAATAAACTTATCAAATCAAATCAAATATTGATCTACTTATTATTTATCTGTTCATTTTATTTGTGTATTCATTATATTTATTTATTTATTTATTCATTTATTTACTTACTTATTTTATTTTATTTTACGTATATTTATTTACTTTGCATTGGTGATGTGGTGAAATTACAATACTACAACACCATTCTCTGAACACTTAACAGTATATGCCACGCCACCACCAGCCAGTCCGCCACCCACTCATACACACCTACATACACACACACTACCACCACCACCATCACCGCCACCACATCAAGACATCCCCAGCGCCCTGACCCGCCGAACCCCGCCAGTCCAGCCCTTCACCCTACAGCCATGGAAGTGATTTAGGGCGTTTTTAGTGTTCTGCAGATGTTTCCGGGTGTTTTAAAGGCTCGCTGTGTTGGAGTAGGTGGAGGTGGTGGAGGTGGAGGAGTGTGGGAGGGACGGGAGGGGAGATGGAGGTGGTGAGAAAAGGTGCAAAAAAGACTACTTCGGCTCTACATCACGATTTTTTCTCGTTTACTATTTGAGTTTGCATTGTTTTTGTATTTTTTATTGATAGTAATGTAAATCAAGTTATGATCCGTCATAAGATCGTGTCTAGCTGTGTTTTCTGTTTCTCATTGAAATAACACTTTCGACATTCTATAATTTCAACTTTTTCTTAATTAGCATGCCTAAGATTGTTTTGCTGCTTGATACAAGACTTAAAAGATGTGAAAAACATGATCCAAGTAATGATATTCCATAAACTTTAGTCTAACTATTCGTATTTTCAAATAAGTAATTTTTTTATGGTTCCAAAATAGAAAACAAAAATCTTTGTACGACAAGGAATCTATGTTTTCTTTATTTAGTTGGAAAGCGAAAATTTTTCGTATCCAGAAAATGTAATAAAATGTAGTGTGGCTGTGCTTTCCTTCTTGACATATGATGTGTTTATGGCACCGTTAGCTTGACATAGTGACCGTTCGGTGGACTACGTTTTGTAAACAATCGAGTCGCTAAGGTTTTTTTGTCTTGATTATTAGTTAAAGTATTTGTTGCGTCTAAAAGTGTAGAGTATTCCTGTCTGGGATCCTTTTCTCTTCTCGCGATTTTTAAAATGAATTACGTACGTAAATATTGGGCCACAGGGGACATCTCAGCCTTGCCTTCCCCCCAGGGTCAGTCCACCAATGTTTGCCTGTGTTTCCAGACCCAGAGAGTGAAGCAAAGCCAGAATCAACCACCAAAGTAGATAAATAGCCCATTACTGTGTTAAATAAGGCGATGGTTATGTATACCCCCTGTTCAGACCACCCGGCGCCCACCGTGATCCGGACCAAACCCCACCACACCAACCCCTCTCCCTTCTCGTTTCAATTGGTCAACATTTCCTTCAATTCTCAGTTTCCTGCTGTTGTCCACCACCAAATTAGATAAACAGCCCATTACTGTGAAATAAGGCGATGATTATGTATAACATCGTTCAAACCACCTGGCGCCCACCATGGCCCAGACCAAGACCCCTCCCCCGAACCCCAGTCCTTCCCTGTGTCAAGTTATCAACATTTCCTTCAATTCACAGTGTTTTCCGAGTATTTCTTGCTATTTTCCACCTGAAATACATAAAGTGTAGTGATAGGAAGAAGAATGGAAGTGTGTGAGGGAGTGTAGTATTAGTACCAGCAGCAGCAGCAGCAGAAGCATTAATAACGTTTTGTGTGTGTGTGTGTGTGTGTGTGTGTGTGTGTACCTGCAGATGAAGGCGAAGGAAGAGGAAGGTAAATTTGACAGACACACAAGCAAGACGGTCAAGTGGAATCAAGTGGAGACCCCCGCCGCGGCCACCAAAGACACCGCCACTATCACCATTCTGCCTATCATGGGATTAAGAGTAAATTATGTATGTTCTAGTAAAAGCTGTAGATGAAATCCATACTTTCCTCCCTCGTTACCGGATCATTCACAGATTATTCAACCAGGCAGTGTAATGACTCACGCATGCACAGACACACATGCATAGCGGCGCGTGCAAGCTATAGGTGGGTGTGCATTCCTAGCTTTGAACACACGTAATCAATGAATGAATGAATTAATCATGTGCAGGTAGATAGCAGACATATGCAGAAAACTTTATTAACAACACAGATGAGTATTATGAATGCATGGGCGAATCATATCACGCAAACACACAAAATATCCTTGTTTCTTTTATCAAGGAATACAAGACAATATTCTGAACACCCGGGCGGCACCTCCAATATTCTTTCAAGAGGATTAAGTCTATGTAGCTGAATATACACGAGTTCTTAAGGGTGCTTTTATAGTTCTGGCGATAGATTAACAACATCTCCACATTATTAACAGGACAAACACTCTTGAGAACCCGGCATAATCATCTCAGTGGCCTTGGAAAACTATCGTGGTGAGAGAGCAGAGCGTTTTTTAATACGGCTTCAGGAAAATCTCAGAACACCTCTCTAGACCTGCTGGAGGAGTGTTTCTGCGGCACGGCGGGGTTGAAGCAAGGATATTAAACCTGTACAAGTCTGGTGAAGTGTTAAGCCTTGGCTGGGGCATGTGGGGGGGCTCAATTCTTCACCTTATCACCCCATTTGTCGTCTGCAAAGAGCTGTGAGAGGGAGGGCAGTACAAAGTCATCCCGGAAGAACGTGCTGTCATAGGAGGGAGGCTGAGGGCCGCTGTAGCTTGGTGACGGGGCAGGAGGAGCACTGTAGCTTGGTGATGGGGCAGCAGGGGCACTGTAGCTTGGTGATGGGGCGGGAGGTGCGCTATAACTTGGTGAGGGGGCAGGGGATGGTGGGCTGTAGCTTGGTGACGGGGCGGGAGGTGCGCTGTAACTTGGTGACGGGGCAGGAGGGGCGCTGTAGCTTGGTGACGGGGCAGGAGGGGCACTATAGCTTGGTGACGGGGCAGGAGGGGCGCTGTAACTTGGTGACGGGGGAGGAGGGGCACTGTAACTTGGTGATGGGGCAGGAGATGGTGAGCTATAAGACGGGGCAGGGGATGGTGCACTGTAACTTACAGACGGGGCTGGGGACGGGGCACTGTAGCTTGGTGACGGGGCGGGAGGGGCGCTGTAGCTTGGTGACGGGGCGGGAGGGGCGCTGTAGCTTGGTGACGGGGCGGGAGGGGCGCTGTAGCTTGGTGACGGGGCGGGAGGGGCGCTGTAGCCTGGTGACGGGGCGGGAGGGGCGCTGTAGCTTGGTGACGGGGCGGGAGGGGCACTGTAGCTTGGTGATGGAGCAGGTGATGGTGAGCTGTAGCTTGGTGACGGGGCAGAGGGAGCTCCGTAACTTTGTGATGGGGCAGGAGATGGGGCACTGTAGCTCTGTGATGGGGCTGGTGGGGCGCTGTAACTTGGTGACGGGGCAGGGGGAGCACCGTAGCTCTGTGACGGGGCAGGGGATGGGGCGCTGTAGCTTGGTGACGGGACAGGTGGGGCACTATAGCTTGGTGACGGGGCGGGGGGAGCACCATAACTCTGTGACGGAGCAGGTGATGGGGCACTGTAGCTTGGTGACGGGGCGGGTGGGGCGCTGTAGCTTGGTGACGGGGCAGGGGATGGCGAGCTGTAAGATGGTGCAGGGGATGGAGCACTGTAACTTGGTGACGGGGCAGGAGGGGCACCATAACTCTGTGAAGGGGCGGGTGATGGCACACTGTAGCTTGGTGACGGGGCGGGGGACGGGACACTGTAGCTTTGTGACGGGGCAGGAGGTGCGCTGTAGCTTGGTGATGGGGCAGGAGATGGTGAGCTATAAGACGGGGCAGGGGATGGAGCACTGTAACTTACAGACGGGGCGGGGGACGGGGCACTGTAGCTTGGTGATGGGGCGGGAGGCGCACTGTAACTTGGTGACGGGGCCGGGGGAGCACCATAACTCTGTGATGGGGCAGGAGATGGCGCACTGTAGCTTGGTGACGGGGCGGGAGGAGCACCATAACTCTGCGACGGGGCAGGGGACGGAGCACTGTAGCTTGGTGACGAGGCGGGAGGGGCACCATAACTTGGTGACGGGGCGGGAGGAGCACCATAACTCTGCGACGGGGCAGGGGACGGGCACCATAACTCTGTGACGGGGCAGGGGACGGAGCACTGTAGCTTGGTGACTGGGCGGGAGGAGCACCATAACTCTGCGACGGGGCAGGGGACGGAGCACTGTAGCTTGGTGACGGGGCGGGAGGGGCACTGTAGCTTGGTGACGGGGCGGGAGGGGCACTGTAGCTTGGTGACTGGGCTGGAGGGGCACCATAGGCATCTAGAGGCAGGGCAGCGGCTGTGTCGAGAGGGAGGGGGGCAGAGGCGGGGGGCTTGTAGCTCTGTTCGGGGGCTGCGTATAAGGAGGAGGGGAGGGGGAGGGGGCTGAATACGAGGGAGAAGGTGAAGGAGATGAGTAGGAGTTGGAAGGAGGGGAATAGGAGGAAGAAGGAGGGGAGTAAGATGGGGAAGGAGAAGGAGAAGGAGGAGAATAAGAAGATGGAGGCGAGTAAGAGGGAGAAGGAGAAGGAGAAGAATAGGAGGGAGAAGGAGAATAGGAGGGAGAAGGAGGAGAATAGGAAGGCGGAGAGAAGGAGTCCCCGAAGTCAGCAATATCATCAAAGGAAGGGAAGGGCGGGAAGACTGGCTCAAAGGAGGTGTCATCGCCCTTCGGAGGACCATACCCCGTGTCCGGAGGGGAATAGGAGGGGGAGGAGGAGGGGGAGGGGCCACTGTACTCACTCCCAGACCCACCCCCAGACCCACCAGACCCACCATAGCCTGAGTCATCGATTACACTGTTACCTTTAGGTGGACCATAGGACGGGGACGGGGCCTTAGGGGGTGGCCCATAGGAGGAGGAGGGGGCCTTAGGTGGTGGGCCATAGGAGGGGGAAGGAGCCTTGGGTGGGGGCCATAGGAGGAGGGGCTTTAGGTGGGGACCATAGCTAGGGAAGGGGCCTTAGGTGGGGGCCATAGCTAGGGAAGGGGCTTTGGGTGGGGGCCATAGCTGGTGGAAGGGGCTTTAGGGGTGGGCCATAGGAGGAGGAAGGGGCCTTAGGGGTGGACCATAGCTGGGGATGGAGCTTTTGGTGGGGGCCATAGGAGGGAGGGGCTTTAGGGGTGGGCCATAGCTGGGAGAGGGGCTTTAGGGGTGGGCCATAGGAGTGGGAAGGAGCCTTGGGTGGGGGCCATAGCTCGGTCTGGGGGCCTTTTTGGAGGGCCATGATTAGGCCTCGAGGGTTTACGGGGCGGTCCATGGTGGGGTCTGGGGCGGTGGGGGCGTGGCGGGGGTTTGTGGGGGCGGGTGGGGTCTGTGTGGTCGTCTGGGGGAGGTGTGGTCGTCTGGGGGGCCGTGGTCGTGTTTCCTCTGACAGGCTGACGTATAACATGACCACCACCAGCGCCACCAACACCTGGAAGACAACACCTCCTGTTAGTTAGAGAGAGAGAGAGAGAGAGAGAGAGAGAGAGAGAGAGAGAGAGAGAGAGAGAGAGAGAGAGAGAGAGAGAGAGAGAGAGAGAGAGAGAGAGAGAGAGAGAGAGAGAGAGAGAGAGATAAAGTTAGCTTAGTCATCTTTCACACCTCAGGGATAGACTATAATTACCATCTCTCTCTCTCTCTCTCTCTCTCTCAGGGCACCACACACACACACACACACACACGCGTCGTCACCAATCACGTTCTCGCTGATGAAAGTAAATACACTCTCTGATCCACACGCGTTTCTTTCTTCCATACCTTACGAAACCTCACTGCAATAGGTTTTCCCTCAACCTTCTCGTAAAATTTGTAGAAAAACACACTTAATCTATCGAAAGTACTCCATTTTTTTTTTTCTATTATTATGTTATGTCAGTGTACGATACCTTAAGA
>NC_059266.1:8909838-8939838 GCF_017591435.1 Portunus trituberculatus | reverse complement strand
GTTGCTGGCTTCCTTGTTTGCTGGAAAAATGAAGGTGGGGAATCCACAGCAGCCACCGCCTCAGCTGGTCCAGCAATGTGAGAAGACTGTCACCATGGTGGAGGTGACGCATCAGCAGGTGAAGCGATTATTGCGGGGCTGGACACACAGAAAGCTACCGGCCCTGATGACATCAGCCCGCACCTGCTGAAGCGATGCTCCCAGGAACTGGCTGCCCCTCTCACCCAAGTCTTCACAACTTGTGTACGGGAAAACGTCTGGCCTTCAGTGTGGAAGGAGGCTCGAGTAGTTCCTGTACACAAAAAGCTCCAGGACGGACCCAAAAAACTACAGACCCATATCCCTGTTGTCAGTGGTGGGTAAAGTGTTTGAGAGGGTCGTGGCAGAGGTGGTGTGTAGCCATCTCAAGGACAATGCCCTCCTCTCAGACCAACAGTTTGGGTTCAGACCTGGAAGGTCAACCTCCGACCTAATGATGCTTCTCACCAGGCAGTGGCAGGACGCCCTCGACGACGGCAAGGACACTATAGTGGTTGCTTTGGACATAGCTGGAGCTTTTGATAAAGTATGGCACAACGGATTACTGGAAAAGCTTCGTGCTAAAGGCATCCAGGGTGGCTTGCTACGACTCCTGGGAAATTACCTGCAGGACAGAAGCCTCAAGGTGGTTGTCAACGGGCAAACATCTGAGTCCCTGCCTGTGGAGGCATCAGTGCCACAGGGTTCAATTCTTGGCCCACTCCTGTGGAATATCTACGTGGATGATCTTCTCCAGCTACTGCCAGGAGTCAAGGCCTATGCTGATGACTGCACCCTCTCCTATACCTATCCACGCCAGGACAGTGGGCGGGCTGCTGAGGCCATCAATCAGCAGCTACGAGTGATAAAGGAGTGGGGTGCTCGCTGGCAAGTGACATTCGCGCCGGAGAAGACACAGGCAATGGTTGTCTCTCGGTCCCCAGCCGCCATGGCAGCAATGGCAGGAAAGTTGTCTTTTGGCGCTGCTGCTCTCCCACTCCAAGATGACGTCAAGATACTTGGAGTGGAGGTGGATCGAGGGCTGAGGTTTGACAGCCATGTCAAATCCATTGCCAAGAAAGCCTCTCACAGGATCTCCGCTCTCAGAAGGATCGCCAGTTTCCTCGACAGGAAGGGAGACTGCTGCTGTACAAGGCACAGGTGCGGCCCCACCTTGAGTACGCAGCTCTCTCCTGGATGTCCTGTGCCGCCACACACAGAAGGAGACTGGACAGCATCCAACGCCGCGCCATACGGCTAGTAGATGCTGCAATACCACCTCACCCAGAGCCTGAGCGTCCCCTTGATTCACTGGAACACCGCAGAGATGTGGCGGCAATCGTAGTGTTCCATAAGGCACAGGTGCAAAGAGTGCCACATCTGGCAGGGCTGCGTCATCCTCTGAGAGTCACCGCACGGAGCACGAGAACGGTGCTCAATGGTGGTGACGCCGTAGAGGTGCCGCGATCCCACGGGTGTCAGCATCAACGCACCTTCGCAGGACGCGTCTCCAGGATGTGGAACTTGTTCACGGCCGCGGTGCCTCACGTCCAGGAGATGAACACACACAGTGTCAAACTGATGGCACATAAGTGGAGACAGACACTGCCAACTCCTCTGACACTCTTTGTGACGTGACACTCAGTGTAGTGCAGTGCGTGAATAGTGCTAGTGAAGTGAAAAGAACAGTGCTCCATTTACATGCTGACCATCTTGTATATTTTCTATTTTTAAGTCTTGTAAATATTGTAGAGAAATAGATTGTAGTACCCTTAGAATAGGTAGCACACGACAGTGCGCCTTTGGGTACATGTTCTTCTGTATAAATTATGTTTAAATAAAAAAAAAAAAAAAAAGATAGAGTTGATTGCATGTATGGGCTTTGGAAATGGTGTGTGGGGGAGAGGGAAGAAGTGGAGCAAAGGGCTAAGGGTGATTATATAGCAATAGTAGTGGTAATACGGGGAAAGGCAAGGTTGTAGGAGGGAGGGAAGGAAGGAAGGAGGGAAGGAGGATGAGGAAAGAAGCAAGTGATCGGAGAGAGAGAGAGAGAGAGAGAGAGAGAGAGAGAGAATGTTGGCGAAAATACAGACAAATGAATAACTATCGTGCAATTATAGAAAGAAAAATGTAAAAATAATCATAAATTAGTCCATATATAACATTTTCATCTATATATTGGCTAATTCTTTACTAATCATAAGGGAACAAGCATTTCAAGCGAGCCTTTTTATTTTCCTCTTTTTTTAATCATCTGTTACCCAGGGCAGCATGTTTCCCTCTTGCATGAAAAAAAAGAAAAAAAAAGGAAAAATACTGATATCCATATTTTTCACTTGTACAATCCACGATATAACAAAGTAACAGATAAAACCTTCTCTTATCTTACCTTCACTTCCCTAATCTGAGTCATAATGGCTCATACTCTGAAACACTTCCTTTTTAAGGGTGTTTCTGTGATTCTACTGACACCTTCACTATTTTCAAAGGGGTCTAGTTGAAGTGACACGGGTTTTTAAGGGTGTTTCTATGATTTTACTGATAAAATCAGTTTTCAAAGGGCTCTAGTTGAAGTGAAACGAGTTTTTAAGGGTGTTTGTGATTCTACTGACAAATTCACTGTTTTCAATTAGGTGGTCTAGTTGAAGTGACACGGGTTTTTAAGAGTGTTTCTGCTATTTTACTGACACCTTCACGGTTATCAAAGGACTGCAGTTGAAGTGACAGGGGGTTTTAAGGGTGTTTCTGTAATTCTAGTGGCATGTTAACAAGTTTTCTGCATCATCAAGACAAATGCTCTTTATAACTCGACTAATGGTCTCTGTGGTCTTTGAAAATGGTCGCGGTGAGAGAGGAAGCGTCTCTGAATATGGCGCATACAGCAGATGAAGATGGCACGTGTTTTCCTCCACGTGCTGCAGGAATCACAGCCACGTCTCTGCCGGGAAACTAATGGCAAGGGGTGACACCTGCGCGCCAGCACGGGCCACTCTGCTTCAGGGAATCAGCGCGTCACCAGTCACCACTCACCAATCGCCGCCAGACAGGAGCAGATGTGGCCAGGCTGGTATGTTGCCTGTCTTGGTAGTGCTGCTTTAAAAGATTAATGACACACACACACACACACACTACCCGAAGATCGGTCTATGAGCTCTGAGCTCGCTCCGTAATGGGGAAGACTGGCTGGGTGACCAGCAGACGACCGAGGTGAATAACTCTCTCTCTCTCCTTGTTGGTGTACATACTATAATAATAAGCGTTCTTTAAAGACACTAGGTATTTCTCAAACTATCGCTTCATGTACTGTATGCAAATGAGCTTTCTTATTTTTATTTCTTTATTGTAATTGAAGTTGTTTAAGTCGTCTTCAAAATGTTTTAATCCATTCTTCGTTTATTTAGTCTTTTCATTCATACTTTTTTTTTTTCATGTCACTCATTCATTTCAAACTGATCTTCCTAATAAATCATTGTTCTTAGTTAAATGCTGAGAATTATCAAACACGCCGCTCATGAATGCCAACACACACACACACACACACACGCGCGCGCGAAGAACAAAACGAACACACAAAAAAGAGAAAGGAGAAAAATAAGGAAAATGAAAGAAAAAAAAAAACGCAAAAAACAAAACAGAAGAAAAGGAAGAAAGAAAAAAAAGAAACCACACACACACACGTTAAGGAGAGACAAACAAGAATGCACTGTTGACTAATCATATTTTTTCCCTTTCTTTCTTAACAAATTGGCAAAGTCCTCCTTTACACATTACTCATCATGATACATAGTAGTAATAGTGGTGGTGGTGCATGGCTAATGTAACAAAGTGGTGCTTGGGATGTCTATAATAGTCTTCAATATACGTACATGCAGTTCTCCTTCTGGACAATGACACTCCTTACTTCATCTCCCAAAGGACTGCAGCTCACTCAGCACAGTAATTCCTTTCCAGTGGGTGTTGGTGATTGACAGTCCCTCCTCCCCTCACTCATGAATCAGTTACTCATCCAGGTAACAGTAATTCATTGGGAGATTTGGCGCGTTTCTTTCTAGTCGCTGTTAATAACTTTGCTTCATCTATACAACACAAACTTTACTACTTGAGTTGTTTTGTCTCCTGTCACTGTCAATTAACTCTGCATCATCTATACAACAATATTTCTTTCTGTTTGAGTTGTTATGTCTCTCTTTCTCTCTCTTTTATTCTTTCTTTTTGTATTTTTATTGTTTTTCTCTCTCTCTCTCTCTCTCTCTCTCTCTCTCTCTCTCCAAGAATTTGAGTCAGTGTCTTTTATAGTTAAATTTGCATAAATCATAATGACGTTTTGGTTTGAATCAGACATTTATTCGTTTTTTTCTGATGTGTACATTTTCTTCAACATTCACTTGCATGTTTCAAATGATTTCTTTCCAACCATCAATGCACACTTGTTTCTCTGTCAAGCATTCCACATACACTGGTGCTGGTGCTGGTGCTGCTACATCAATGGGAACACATCATAACTTAACATAACATAAACACACATCAAGATCATTGTTTTGCTTCATTTTAATTTGCATCACTCACAAATTATTGCTTCATTCATTAAACACAGAAAAAAAGGAGAAAAAAAAAAAAATGTAAAGATGTACTTCTCATAAACAAAACTGTAGTGTATAACTGTATTGCTCATAACACACACACAGAAACCTAGACATTGTACACCTTGTAACACACAAAAATAGGAATCCAGTGGTGTTGTGTTGTACATATGCCACACAACACACACACACACACACACACACACACACACACACACACACACACACACACACACACACATACAAAATAAATAAATAAAAAAATATAAATAAATAAAGATGTGCTTCTCATAACAAACAAAACTATATTGTATAACTGTATTGCTCATAACACACACACAGAAAACTAGACATTGTACACCTCGTAACACACAAAAGAACTGCAGTGGTGTTGTACGTATGCCACGCAACTCAAAAAATACAATTGTAAGATGTATTCTCATAACAAAACTGCACTGTATAATTGTATTCTACATAACACACAGAAAATCAGACCCTGTACACCTCGTAACACAAAAAAAAAAGAAATGCAGTGGTGTTGTACGTATGCCAAGCAACTCAAAAACACCATCAATAATAAAGAAATTAAGGTTTTATTCACTAAGTCAGTACTCATCAGGAACAGACTTGCCTCACCACACCCGCCTCTCTCTCAATCTTCATTCTTAACTTGTACAAATGTTTCACTAATAATAATAATAATGCTAACAATAATAAAGTGCATATTTCACACACTAGTCTGGAATAAACTCTTCTCATGACACTTACACCTCTCTCTCTCTCTCTCTCTCTCTCTCTCTAGTCAGTCAACAATAACAAGAGAGACTGGCTACTAAAACACTTCAAGTCTACAGCAAAAAAAACCTAGTGTTTTATTTATACACCACCTTGAGAATGGCAACACACACACACACACACACACACACACACACACACACACACACACAACAGGACTCATTTCTCTGTGACTAGCCATGTGTTGTCTCACTTTGGTCTACAGCTTGTCAGTTCTCTAAGACCCTCAGTAATGCAGTGGTCTCTTAATGTTACCCTCGTCACTGCTTTTCCTAACATTCAAATTAGAGATAAACTGTTCATGTGACATTTATCTGGTTAAAAATGCAATACTCTTAATCGTATCTTGTTTACAGCTCTCACTCCTACCATTCAGATTAGATAAGTTGTCTGTATGGATGTAAATAGAGAAATATGAGGTTTATCTAGTCAATAATGCAGTTTCTTAATCTTATCTTGTTTACAGCTCTCTTTCTTAATATTCAGATTAGAGATAAATTGTTCATATGAGATTTATTTGGTTAATAATGCCATACTCTTAATCTTATCCTGTCCACTGTTCTCTTTCTTGACATTCAGATCAGATTAATTGTTTGCATGGATGTAGATGAAAGAATGAGGCTTATGTAGTTAATAATGCAATAGTCTCTTAATCTTACCCTCTTCATTGCTCTCTTCCTTAACATTCAGATTAGGTCAATTGTTCATATGGATGTAAACAGAGAAATATGAGTTTTATCTAGCTAATAATGCAATGGTTCCTTAATCTTACCCTATTCACTCCTCTGTTTATCTTTCAGCATTCAGATCAGCAGTAAGTTGTTCGTATGGATGCAAAATGAAGTCTATCTACTTAATAATGCAGTGCTCTTAATGTTACCCCTGTTCACTTCTCTCTTCATCTTTTTAACATTCCGGTCAGAGATAAATTGTTCTGAATCTTTACTTTCTTTACACCTTTTGAGAACTGCGATCTTTACTAAACTTTACTTTCATACCACCCTCCTTTTTTTTTTTTTCTTCCGTCATTCAAGACAGAGATAAATTGTTCAAAAATCTTTACTTTCTTTACACTTCTCGAGAACTGATCTTTATTAAACCTTACTTTCGTACCTTTTCAAGTCACCTGAGCCCATATTCCTCTCTTAATGTAACAAAACCACCTTAGCTTATTTCATATCCCCTTCTGACTACACACAGGGGAATAGTAACTTTAACAGGTCACTCTTACATACCCTTTTACTGCCCAGAGCTAATTAAACTTGTCTGTAACACCACCACAGCCCACTATGCCATAAGGGAGAGAGAGACACCAGACTCTATGTGTTCTGTAATGCCCTTGTGTGCTTCAAACAGAAACCCTTGTGCTGCTTTTAACGTAACAGTGGATTAAGACATAGAGTGGTGCAGGGAAACAAAGTAATGCATGTTTATATAAGTGAAGGCTTATAGAGTGCGGGAAATACAAAATATAGTTTGTGTAAGTTTATATAAGTTAGTGAAGGCTTACAGGGTGCAGGAAATGGGTGATGTCGTTTGTTTAAGGTAATGCATGTGTCATCTCAGTATGTCAGTGGGTTATGATGAATAAATATGCAGGAATAGAGGAAAGTGAAAGATAATGCTTGTTTGATCCATTACGATGAAGTTACAGCTCACACATACAGGAAAGTGAGTCAACAAGATAATGCAGGTGTCATCTCGTTAAGTCAGTGGATTAAGATGAATAAATTGGAAAAAGGAAAAAAAAATATTACTTCACGCACACACACACACACACACACACACACACACACACACACACACACACAAAAGTTAAACAATTCTGAAATGCATGACTCTTTTACACACACACACACACACACACACACACACAGCCATGACACCTATTTGATCTGTGCAAACTTTGAGCTGTAACACCTAACACACACACACACACACACACACACACACACACACACACACACACACACACACACACTAAATGCCTCATAATGCTGCTCAATCAATTAGCTGTTTTTTTCCTTTTGTTTATTTATCTTTCAAGCCACAAATCCTACCAAGACATGCAGACATACAACCAACAAAACTGGTCTCCTAGCAATGATGTGCAGCGACTCAGAAACAACCTCAAATCAGTAAAGAAAATCTACGACACTTTATTTGTCTGTGTGTTTTGCCACCTTTGTGAAGTGACACTTGGGTTTGTGTAATTGTATGTAATGCCAATAATTGTATGTCATTTGTCTTTGTTGTTATTGTAATTCTTTCTGGCTGTAATAATAATTGTATGTAACTTGTCTTTTTGTTGTTTATTGTAATTCTCTCTGTGACTGTAGGGTTTGTGTGTGTTTTGCCAGCTTTATGAAGTGACTGTTGGGTTTGTGTGTGTTTTGCCAGCTTTGTGAAGTGACACTGTTGGGTTTGTCTTTCCTCTGATAATGTTACAACTGCATCCATCTTCCTTGCTTCAAAAACTGCCCTCTCTCTATTCCTTCTCATAATAGTAACAGAAGTAACAGTAGTAGTAGTAGTAGTAGAAGTAGCAATAACAGTAGTAGTAGTAATAGTGGTAGTAGCAATAACAGTAGTAGTAGTAATAGTAGTAGTAATCATCAAAAACAGCCAACTCTATTCATTCTCATATTAGTAACAGAAATAACAGTAGTAGTAGTAATAGTAGTAGTAAACAGATCAACTCAATACTGAAACAGACAAAGATTTTACAAGTTTTACAAGTTTCCATCCAGTGCAGCGATCTCTTCCTCTACAAGTAACAGCAATAACAGTGACAGTAACAGCAATCAGTCGTTGTAACGGAAACAAAACCAGATCAACCCAATACTGAAAGACGTGCTTTTAACCAGTAGCAATTCATAAACTTCCTTCCTTCCTTCCCATTCCCTTCACAGCATGGCCAGACACAACCTCCTGCCCATCTACACACCAACATCCCCTGTATAAAGCTGTAGTATAAGATATGAACAGATTAACTCAATACTGTAATGCTTATAATTGTTCAGTTCCTCTCCTCTTCACAGCACATCCACTCTTGATTCCCTTATAAATCCTTCAAAACTTGACTAAATGAGCTCCTATATAGAACAGCTCTCTCTCTCTTAGGTATAAACAGATTAAATCAATACTGCACTGCTTGAAAATCACTCTGTTCTTCTTCCTTTCACAGTACGTACATCCACTCATTGTTCCTGTATGACTCCTTAAACACGACTAATTGAGCTCCTACATAGAACATCTTGCTCTCTTTCTCTCTGTGTCTTTATCTCTTCCATCCACCTCTCACTCTTTCCCTCACACACCACAAGACTGCTATTCTAATCCCTCCCTGGTGCACTAACACACAACAGTACAATGCCACCTTCAGACTAGATCATTCTTAACACAAACAGAACATCACCTATGACAACAAAACACCAGCCAGTCTATCAGTCAATCAATGCAGGATAAACCATAACAAACACTAGTGAAGGGATGACAAACAGGTGTGCTGGGGGAACAACCACAACAAAAACACTCATTGATACCAAACAAGGTGACTCCTAACTCTGCCATGAAACAAGTCAGAACAACACACATGATAGTAACTTCTCAAGTGTTCTGACTGTGAATCTTCTGCAGAGAGGGGACAGTGAGGAAGAACCAGTGTTGAAACATTCAGGAAATGAAAATTTGATGTCTTGAAACCTCTTGACATCTCAGTACCTCTCGCTATCTCTCGTCTCTCTAATCCAGAAAGCAATGCAAATACAGACAGCAACAGCGCAACTTATTCCTCTAGTTTGAGATTTGTTACAGCAGACACCAAGATGCCCCTGGCCGGCAACACACTCAGGGGCACGGCATCCTCCATGGGGAGCCTCGGTGGTCCACTGCCACGGCTACACTAGTGGTTATTTGTACCTAATAATTTTGCGTTCCACTTGCACGATGGACAATTTGGTGCAGGCGGCTGAGAGTGGTGAGTGGTGAGTGGTGAGTGGTGGCGTGATGGTCGCCGGTGCCTCCCTATCTACTGATGCTTAGTACGGTAATATGAAAGACTTAAACTGCAGGGTAAAGTGGAAATTTTGAACATTTGCCTCCTCTACCTGTGCACTCTTTGCTGAAGGTGCCACAATGACCCCTGACCCTCCTCTAAATGTTAAACAGTGCCTCTGCTACTCAGTGTCATACAGAGCTCAGCCAGTGCACTGTCTAGCTGAAAGTGGCACAAAAACCCTATCAATTTTGAGCTCCTCCCTTCTCTACCAGTGCACTCTTTCCTGAGGGTGCCACATCATAAACACTGCCTTTTCTGCACAGTGTTAAGGAGTCTGGCCTCTTCACTGCTTAAAAAAAGTCCCACTGACCTTTATAGTGACTGAGGCATGTAACCCCTTTCCCTCCATCCCTCCCACATATTGCTACAGTCAAGACATCAAAAATACAGTGTCTCCATGGCAGCAGGGAAATCAGTGAGCATCCAGGATATCATGATCTACAGCTAACAGTCTTAAAGGTACAGCTATGCAGGCAGAACATTATTGCATACAGTCTTAGGAACAGCACTGAAGAACATGTACACAGATCACAAATACACCCCAGCTTCTCTACATCTTCCTGTCTAGACGAGCTGGGGTTTGCTACTACAGTGTGGGTGAGGACTGTACTCTCAAACACTTCACTCTCACCACTACTGCTTCAAGAGGTGACTGGCTGGGTTTTTAAGAGTGTTTCTCCAGTTCATTATTCAGAAAACTCAATCTGTTACTACAACTGTAAAAGCACTCCTGACAACCCAAGCAGCTTCACCTCCAGCCTTTGGAAAGTAGTCGGGGTGCAGCGCAGAAGTGTTTCAGAGTAACATCTCAAGTGCAAGTCTTATACTGAAAGGGAGCAGACCACACTCCCTAGCTGGACGAGAGCCCCTCCCCCGGCCCTGAATTGACACGTTACAATGGAGGTAGTATGTACAAAAATGCCACGTGAATCCTTGGTGTTGAGACAGGCAGCACAGGAACACCAGACACCTCCACTATTCTTAAGGTGCGTCAGGTTAGGTTAGGTTAGGTTTGGTTACGTCACGCTTGGGGAAAAAAAAAAAATAAATAAATAGAAAAATAAAATAAGATAAAATAAAATAATAAAAAAAAAAAAAAAATACAAGAATGTTTTGTCTTCACTAGATTACTAAACCAAAATAATTGACAAATAGTGCATAAAATAAAAGGAATATGAAGAAAATTTTGTCTTCTCTAAACTGTCGGGCCTAAAACTCATGAAAAGCTTTACACACACACACACTAAACTGTTAAACAAGCTAAAAACACAAAGAAGAAAACAGGAGAAAAATTTTGCCTTTCCTGTCAAATCAATGTATCAAAAACACAAAACATGAAAAAAAAAAAATAAAAAAAAAAAAAAAAAATAAAAATAATAATAATAATAATCTTCACAAAACCACAAAATAAACACAGATAAACCACAGAAAACACCAAACACACCAAAAACACCAAACGCAAAACTTAACTAAACCACAACACAAAACAAACACAAACACGATAAACACAGATAAACCAAACAAATCACCAAACACATCAGAAACACCAAACGCAGGACTAAACTAAACGCAACACCCAAACCCAACACCCAAACACCTCACAACATCCACTCCTGCACTGCCTCTAATGAATACACACATACATTGCTGCTATAGCCTGTCTGCTGTAAAATGGCTCCTGGATTTCAAACACAGCTTACTGAGAACATCATTGATTTGATGTGAATAATACTTGTTTTCTGTCGATCAACGCACTTATTACAAGATCACATGGTTTTCCTCAAGATCTGACCCTAACAAACACTAGTGAAGGGATGACAAACAGGTGTGCTGGGGGGAACAACCAGAACAAAAACACCATTCAGACTGAGACCCAGAAGCAACTTTAGAGCAGACACACAGTAGCCACTCCAATTGTACTTCCAGCATCACCCTCACCCTCCTTAAACATATGTCTACACCACGCCTACATCTTACCTAACCCTGACATCTGCTTGCATACACGTGGACACTCATCTCTAGCACCACTGAGGAAAACACCAGACTCTTTGCTGCTACACACACACGCACACACACACAGGGCAAGTAGTGGTGAGTGGTGTGAGCAAATACTGGTGTGTAGGGAAACTATCTGGCTTGATACAAATGGCAAGCAGTATTTCCTCTTATGTCAATATGGAATGGTGTTATTCTTCCTCTTTTGTAATTAGTGAAAGCTGTGTTGTTGCAGAACCACGCTTGTTTCACTCTGCCAGATTAAATTAAGTGGTTTTTTTTGGTATGTGTTATTTTTCCTCTTTTGTAATTACTGAAAGCTGAGTTGTTGCTGAATCACACTTGTTTCACTCTGCTGGATTAAATTATATTATTTTTTTCTGGTGTGTAATGTTGTACTGTCTACTAGTGTGTGTATCATCAGTGACTTCAAAATGTTTCACACTGCCGGATCAATTTATATGTTTTGTGGTGTGTGGTGTTGTATCATCTACTGGTGTATGTATCATCAGTGACTCCATAATGCTGTTTTTTAGAATTAATCAGATTGTACAAGGTAAGGTTTGGTTGGGAAAGATAATGTAAAAGGAATCGAGATATCACCAGTGCTTTCACATGGTGTTTTAGAATCAAATAAGAAATTGCAGGACAGGCTATGTTGGGTTAGGTTTGGTTACGAAAGATAATGAGAAATGGCAGTAACGACACATACATCACTGGTTTCCAAGGCATCAGTGACCAGGACAACCACTTCTATTCAGCAGAGTGAGACAAGAATGAACCAGTGACCAGGGCAACCACTTCTATTCAGCAGAGTGAGACAAGAGTGACTGAGCACACTTTCCTCAACACAGACACAAACACTACCTCAGTACTCCCGTCACAGGGTCAGCACTGTACCCGAGAGGTTGCCACTGACTGGGCCGCCTCCTGAAGGGACACACATCACCTCCCTTGCAGCAGAAAGATAAAGCTCATAATATGTATCTTATAAGTTAAATAAATAATATGTGTATCAGGTATATATTAAACTCTTTCTCTCTATCTCTCTCTCTCAGCGGAAGAAATTGACAAAAAGTGTGGCACGTGGTAAAGATGTTCCAGAAAACACACCAACCAATCAGTCCGCTCCTGACCTCAGCAGCGGCGGGCGGCGGCAGCAGTGAGGAGCTGACCCGCCTCCTTTAGAAGAGACACAGGTCACCAAAAGTCACATCCACCTTCCCAATGGCCAAGAAAGCCCATCAGCCCACCAGTCAGCCCACCCAGGCTAGGCCTCAGCAGCAGCAGCGGCAGCAGCAGCAAGGAGGTCCACGCCTCAACCGGCTCAGAAGAGACAGAGGTCCTCAAAGGTCATGTCCACCTTCTCCTTGGCTGGCAGCTTCTTGTTGAAGTAGTGGTGGTGGTGGTGGTAGTGGTGGTGGCGGAGATGGTCATCGCGGCGGCGGCCCACCGACACGCTCGCCTCGAAGCCGAACACATAGTCGTGGTCCGGGGCGGAGAATGAGTCGCTAGCCAGCCATGACTCAAAGGAGGTCTGGCAGCGCTGTGTGAGCCGGGCGTCTGTGTCAGCGTAGCGGTGAAGCGTGTCCAGCAGGTCGCCCCGCCGCCCCACCCGGTCCAGTTCGTCCTGCTTGCGCCGCAGTGACCGCGCCGCCGGGGACTCCACCTTCTTCCACAGCCCGGGGGACGACTCCGGCACCTTGAACCTGCCGCCCAGGCCGCTAGTGGGCGACCGCAGCAACACCGAAGAGATGTACGATGGAGGAAGATTCTCCTCTTCTTCATCCTCCTCTTCCTCCTCCTCCTCCTCGTCTTCCTCCTCCTCACTCTTTATCACAGACGTGTTAGGTGGGGCGCGGTGTCCCTGCACCACCAGAGTCAACTCACTAGTGTCTCTCAGGCCGCCGTCCTCCGGGCACCTGGCGGGTGTGCCGGGCGGGCTGGGGCTCACCAACACATCCCGGGGCAGCCGGGGCACAGCACTGCAGGGCCCCTCACGCACATTGGGGCTGGGGCTGCCCCTCCAGGAACTGTCACTACCCTGCTGGTGGAATGGGGACGTGGGGGATGCCTGCTGGGCTGCCCCACTCACCCTGGCCCCTGCTGCCCTGAGTCGGCCCCGGGGCACCACCACCATCACCCACCTCCTCCTCCACCACCACCAGGTCACACTCCAGGCGGTCACACTCGTCGTCCTCCTCTGTGTCGCCACTGGTCGGGGATGCGCCCTGGAAGGGGTCGTGTGAGGGTGCCCGGGGCAGTGGGGAGGACGGGGCCTCCCCATGGGGAGTGGCAGCAGAGGAGGAGCACTGGTCGCGGTGCAGGTCGGCGGTGTGCAGGGCCAGCTCCTGGACGGTGGCGTAGGCCATGAGGCAGTCCTTGCAGCCGTAGATCTTGCACTTGTGTGGCCGGTGGCTGTACTCGATAGGGATGGCGCGGCCGCAGTCCTTGCAGGCGTAGCACACGTCGTGCACGTGTTTGAGGTGCGCCACGATCTTGCCAGGGTACAGGAAGTCATCGCCGCAGAACTCGCACACATAGGACGGCCGGCCGCTGTGGTTCACCAGGTGGATCTTCATCTTCCAGGCCTTGTTGAAGCGCTTGGGGCAGTAGAAGCACTTGTACTCGCCGTCCACGTTGTGGAACTGCGAGTGCATCTTGAGTCGCTTCTCGGACTCAAAGCCGCGCTTGCAAATGGGACACATATTGCGGCGGCTGTGCTCCTCCCGCCGGTGCTGCTGCAGCTCACCCTTGCGGCCAAAGGTACGGTCGCAGTCCTGGCACGTCACCTTTTTCTTGGCCCGCGCCATCCTCCTCTCCTTGTGACCCTCCAGCGGGCCGGCACTCACGGCACGCCTCTACCAGGGCGGCACACCCTCAGCTACGTGCACCCACGCGTGTGTGCGTGTGTGTGAGTGTGGGTGTGTGTGAGCGGACTGGTGGTGCACACAGGAGAGGGGAGTCAACACGCTGCCCTGCCACCATGGCCACTCTGTGTGTCTGGCAGGGGTGGCCGCTGGGTGCATGGGGCTGGCAGGAGGTGGGTGTGGCCTGGCCCTCCCCTCCTCTCCATCACCTCTCACCCACTAAGGTACTCACAGCACAGTGTTGCTCCGCCTTGCCTTCCTTCTGCTTACCACACACCGCTGACCCTCACACACCACTAACCAGGTGGTCAGTGGTCACTTTCCAGGTTCCCACGATGTTCAGTGTGTGTCTGCTGAATTATTCACACCTGGGGACAGACGAGGCATGATCTTATTCACACAAGTCAGTGTGAACACCTCAGCTGCTTACTCCACACTCCATTACACTCTACACTCAACATCCACACCTTAATATTGGTAACAATTGTAATCTCCCTATCCATCTACACACACACACACACACACACACACACACACACACACACACTAGAGCACCTGCCCCAGAATACCAATGTTCAGTGTTTATGAGTAGTCTTGCCACACACGACACACAACACACACTGTCAAGAGGTGGCCACGAATTGACTCCACCTAATCATGGCTTCTTCCCTCGCTGATCCACAGAAGCTACACTTCAACATTACTTCAACCTGCCTGGGAACTGACACCTCAGTGGGCATTTTTTTTTTTTATCAGTTTTTGTTGCCTTTGACCAGGTTTCCCTTACACACACACACACACACAAAAAAAAAAAAAAAAAAGGTTCTTTCAATGGTTGTGTAATATTTCCTTAGTTGTGTTCATTTGTGTGGTTTGAAGGAGTCAAGATTTATTTTTGCTGTTGCTTCAGTAATTACTATTATTTCAGTATTTAGTTACTATTTACTATTACTTCAGTATTTACTATTATGTACCATTATTTCACCATTTACTATTACTTTACTATTATTGTACCATTATTTCAGCATTTACTATTATTTTACTATTATTTACCATTATTTCAGCATTTACTAATTACTATTATTTTACTACTGTTTACTATTATTTCAGTATTTACTATTATTTCACCATTTACTAATTACTATTATTTTACTATTATTTACTATTATTTCAGTATTTACTACTATTTACTATTATGTCATCTCTCTCATGTATTGCAGTGTACAAAATTATAGTTTCCAAAGACACAGAGGCTAGAAAAATGTGAAGAGAAGGTTTGTTTTACTATTTATTATTACTTTATTTCTCTGAAGTGTAAACAAATAAAAATTCCAAGGACACAGAGGCTTGAAAACGTGAGAAAAAGAAGATCTGTTTTGTATTTATTATCTTCTCTCTCTTCAGTATAAAAAGTAAAGTTTCCAAGGACAAAGAGGCCAGAAAAATGTGAAAAGGTTTGTTTTAGTATTCATCATTACTTTATTTCTCTTTGGTCTACAAAATTCTAGTTTCCAAAGACACAGACCAGAAAAGTGTGAAAAAGAAGATCTGTTTTGTATTTATCATCATTTCATCTTTCTTTGGTGTAAAAGAAGGTTTGTTTTGCATTCACTCTTATTATTTTTGTTTTGTATTTTGTCATTATTATTATTATTATCATTCTATCTCATTGGTGTAAAAAGTGTCAGAGGCAAGTTTTGTGTTGTAACTATAAAAACATCTATGTATGTGACTGTGGTGCAAGTGAAGGGTTTAAATTGTTGCAGGTTATAGTTATATCATGCAGCAGTGTGTGGATGTCATCAATATGCATCAGGTATTTGTCTTTTGTTACTCTCTCAGCAAATGTAAATCTTTTTATGGTAATTTTTCTTCTTGTTGACAAGGAAAGCATCATAAAGTGTTCTATTTTTACTTCATTCAGGCTATTTTTTCTTTTTTCCTTCATTACTCTCAAGGAAAACGCAAAATGTTATGTAAATCTTTTCATGGTAACTTTTCTTCTTATTGTCGACTAGGAAAATATTATAGTGTCCTATTTTTACTTCATTCCGGATTTTTTTCTTTTTTTCCTTCATTACTCTCAAGGAAAACACAAAATGTTATATAAATCATTTCATGGTAACTTTTTCTTGTCATTGCTGACTAGGAAAACATTATAAACTGTTGTATTTTTACATTTTTTCCCTCTTGTTCTCTGGGAAAATGTAAAAATGTCATTAATCTCTCTCTTTTTATGTACGACAGGGAATGAGCCAAGAGCAACAAATATGATTAAAATAAATGCCCACTGAGGTGCCGGTCCCTAAACACGTCAGAGGAAAGGGCACTCCAAGGCGGGCACAGGAGTTACAATAAAAAAATTACCAAGTAGGAAAATTTTATCTCATGATTTTACTGGATTAAGGCATTTTCATTTTTTATTTGTTACTTTTATTTTCTTTCACTGCCCTCAAGACCTCACCACCCCATCCCCTCCCCCACCTCCATATCCCACCAGGCTAACCCCCCACACCCAAAAACTCTGCTCTCAAACCATACCCCACCCCCACTCCCACTCCAAAACCCCAGACACACCAGCCCCCACCACCACCACCCATCTCCACCCTAACCCCCTTACACTCCCACCCTAAAAACCTGCTCTCCTACCACCACCCCCATTCTAAAGCCCCCACTCCCTCCATCCACCCCCACCCCAAAATCTAGTACTCCCACCTCCCCTACTCCAAAACCCAATACACCACCCCCACCCACGACACTCCTTCCCCATCACTCCAAGACCACACACACCACTCCCACCAGCTTCCCACTCCAACACTCCCTCTCAAAACTCCATTACTTCCACTCCAGTCCTCCCTACACACTCCCACCAGAGCCTCCCATTACTCTTACTCCACACCCCTCCACCCACCCCAAAATGACATACTCCCACCCCCACTCGAAATAACCTCACTCACTCCCACCACTCCCCACCCTAAACCAACACTCCCACAACGCCCCCACCCCGTAAACCAACACTCCCACCCACTCCAAACCTCACCAACCCCCACGTACACCCACCATCCTAACTCCAAACCCCCTTCCACGGCCCTAACCCCTAATGAACACCTCCCACGTAACAGCCTCCCTTAGACCTCAAAACCCCACCCCCTGAGGCTCTAAGGGGCATGGGAGGGGGGAGAAAAGGCTATACTATGGGAGATACAAGCCACTCTCCCATGTGGACAGTAATGTGGTGGTGTCCCTCTCCCAGGCAACATCTCTCCCGTGTTCTATTTATCTCATTTACTCGTGTTCTGAGGAGAGCACGCGCGCCCACACACGTCTGTACGCCCATACTTGCCTGTCACGTGTTGTCCCTGCGTGGTGAGGGCGTGGGCAGGGCGTGGGTGGCGTGGTGAGACGTGCAATACAGTCACCAGCCTCTCCTTGTCCTCCTCGTCACCATAACAAAAATGGAGCGCTTCTTCTCCGTGTTCTTGTCCTTGTCAAGGGATAATGGGCTGTATTTGTTTTGTATTGTTTTTCTTGTTTGTATTTTCATATTGAATGTTTTGGGTTATGTGGAAAATGTTTGTTGTTTATTAGTTCTGTGTTATTTGTTCAGAGGAAAGAGAGCTATCTTTATTTTTTTTCAATACTTTTTATTTTATTGTTTATAAGAAGAAATATATATTGATAGTTTCTTTTCTCTCTCTCTCTCTCTCTCTCTCTCTCTCTCTCTCTCTCTCTCTCTCTCTCAATGAACACATAACTATTAAGGACATTTTATGTATGACCTGCTTACACTTCACCTCCTAGTTTCTCCTCTACCTACTACTACTACTACTACTGCTACTACTCATGGCGCCCGTGCCAGGTTCAGCCTTCAATACTATCATTGCCTACATTTCCAGACTCATTTCTAATGACACAAGCACCTCATTTTTTGCCCTCAATATTTGCAGGCCAGCGTAACCAGCCTAGCTCAGACAAAGACAGACAGACACAGCCAAACACACCCATACATCACACACACTCCCTACCTTACACACACACACACACACACACACACACTATTGATAAGTGTAATAAACTGAGCAGTGATGTCGTTGACGCGGTGTGTGTCAATCAGATGAAAGAGATATGACAGGAGTGGACAAGGAGACAAGACACAGAGCTTAGCTCGGGCCCTGTAATACACAAATAGGTAAATACACACACAGTCACACATACACACACTCCCCGTCTCATTATAATCTCATACACTCATACCCACCCACACCCCATACACACACTCATACACCCTCACAGCCACCCTGCACACTACTTTTTACCCTCCTGTCTCACACACACCGCGCAGTGTAGTGGTTAGCACGATCGACTCACACTCGAGAGGTCCGGGTTCGAATCCCGGAGGCGGCGAGGCAAATGGGCAAGCCTCTTAATGTGAAGCTCCTGTTCACCTTGCAGTAAATAGGTAGGGGATGTAATTCGAGGGGTTGTGGCCTCGCTGTCCCGGTGTGTGGAGTGTGTTGTGGTCTCTGTCCTACCCGAAGATCAGTCTATGAGTTCTGAGCTCGCTCCGTAATGGGGAAGACTGGCTGGGTGACCAGCAGACGACCGAGGTGAATTACACACACACACACACACACACACACACACAAGTCATTAGGGAGTAATAAGAATAGTCAGGGTAAATATATGTAACATCATTATTCTGCAATGCAGAAATAAAATATAAAAACATTTTCTCTTCTTCAACAATAATTAATGATCAAAAATTTACATTGCAAAGATCTCATAATTCCATAAATGACGTTCACTTTTCAACATAACAGAGTGTCCTAATTGAACTTTTGATGAATTTGCTAACCGTCCCTGCACGCTGACACAACCAGCCCGGCGCGGCAGCCATGCCGGCCGGCGGCGACGCTGAGACACTCACAGGATTGGCACGGAAACAAAGGGTGAGCCGGGTGTGGGCAGGGCAGGCGGCCACGCCCCATCAGTGACTAGCAGGTGGCGGCGGCCATTGCCCCGCCCCACCCCTCAGCCCAGCAAGCCACCACTGAGGAACTCTCTACAAGCGACACTGTTACATACAAATTGAAGAGCAGTGGAAGGACGCCTCACAGGAGACCTTTATTTATTGAAGTGTATCACCTTCCCACGGGACGAAAGCCAAGTGCCTAGTAGTATTGCCCTCTACAGTGATGATACAATGATACCTGATACAATTAGGTATAAGTAGCAGTAGTAGTAGTAGTAGTAGTACATCTGACCCTCCCTTCCCTCCCCTGTGTCATGTCAGTCACCAGAAAACACCACCTCATCGGTCAGTCACCACGTCCGGTTCCGTAAAAATGTCAACAATGCCGCCTATCTACATACAACCTTCCCTCCTGCTGCTCCTCCGCCTCCCCACACACCACCAGCCACACTCTCCCTCTGACCCACCACTCTCTACTTGCTGCTCTCCTCGGTCTCCCTTGGCTCGTGGGGCGCTGGCAGCTTCTCCCAGGAGGGCTCCACCCCCCAGATCTCCCGGCCGTACTCCGAGATGGTGCGGTCGCTGGAGAACTTGCCGGAGGAGGCAATGTTGAGCAGCGCCTTCTTGGCCCACTCATTGGGTTTCTGGTACAGCTTGGCCACCTCATCCTGGCACTTGATGTAGGATTCGTAGTCAGCGAAGAGGAAGAACCGGTCGTGGTACATGAGGATGTTGACCAGGTCCTTGAACTGGTCTGGGTTGTTCGGGGAGAAGAAGCCGCTGTCGATCTGGTCGATGCACTGCCGCAGCTCTGGCAGGTTGTTGTAGTAGTCGCGGGCGTTGTAGCCGCGGCGCTTCAGCTCCTCCACCTCCTCCACCGTCATGCCGAAGATGAAGATGTTGTCGCGGCCCATCTCCTCCATCATCTCAATGTTGGCACCATCCAGCGTGCCGATGGTCAGCGCCGTTCAGCATGAACTTCATGTTGCCTGTGCCAGACGCCTCCGTGCCGGCCGTGCTGATCTGCTCGGACAGGTCGGCAGCCGGGATGATCTGCTCGGCCAGGGTGACACGGTAGTTCTCCAGGTAGATGACCTTGAGGCGGTCGCCCACGATGGGGTCGTTGTTGACCACGCGGGCCACGGCGCAGATGAGGCGGATGATCTGCTTGGCGGTGTGGTAGCCAGGCGCCGCCTTGCCGCCGATCATGATGGTGCGTGGCACGAAGGTCCCGCTGGGGTTGGCCTTGATGCGGTTGTACAGCGTGATGATGTGCATGCAGTTGAGCAGCTGGCGCTTGTACTCGTGGATACGCTTCACCTGGATGTCAAACATGGAGGAGGGGTTCACCTTCACACCGTACTCCTGCTCCAGCTGCTTGGCCAGACGCATCTTGTTCTCCTGCTTAGCCACCTGGATGGTGCGGATGAACCCACTGTCATTCACCAGCGGCTTCAGCTTGGTCAGCTGGTCCAGGTGCACCACCCAGTCCTCGCCGATCTTCTCGGCCACAGCATCGGCCAGCGTGGGGTTGCACAGCAGCAGCCAGCGGCGCGGCGTGATGCCGTTGGTCTTGTTCTGGAAGCGCTCGGGGAACATGTCGTAGAAGTTCTTGAAGATGTCGCGCTTGATGATCTCGGAGTGGATGGCCGCCACACCGTTCACTGCGTGGGACCCAACGATGCACAGGTGGGCCATGTTGATGCGCTTCTCACCATGCTCCTCCACCAGCGACATGTTGCGGATGCGGTCCATGTCCCCAGGGTACCTGCCACACAACACCACCGTTAGCACCACCTCACTCACTAACAACACTCATGCAACACACCACTACACTCATGACTCAAGCCCTTACTACAAAATGTGAACCTCTAATAACTTGACTTTAACCACTATTATAACTATTACAACTACTAACTACTAACATTACTCACTATTACTACCAAAAAAATAAAACTTTCATCAGCACCAGCACCACCACAGCCTCACCTCTTGGCCACCTCCTGCAGATGGTGATGGTTGATCTCATAGATGATCTGGAGGTGCCTGGGCAGGATGTGCTCCAGCATGCTGACGGGCCAGCGCTCCAGGGCCTCGGGCAGCACCGTGTGGTTGGTGTAGGCGCAGGTCTTGACGCACACCTCCCAGGCACGTGCCCAGGTCAGCCCCTCGATGTCGACCAGGATGCGCATCAGTTCAGGGATGGCCAAGGACGGGTGGGTGTCGTTCAGCTGGATGGCAACCTGTGCAGGGAGTGTGGTGAGTGGTGAGCCAGTGGCGAGGACAACAGTATGGGTTATTCTCTATCTTCTTTCTTCTTTTCTGTTTCTGTTCCATTTATCATCCATCTTTCTTTCCCCATTCCCTTTCCTTCTTATTTCATCCCTTTCTTTATTTTCTATCTTTTTTCCACTTTGCATTCCCTCCTCCCTTTCCTTCTTCTTTCATCTCTTCCTTTATCTTCCCTCCTCCCTTTCCTTCTTTTATCCCTACCTCCCTTCTCTCTTCCTCTTCCCTCTTCCTTTTCCTTCTACTACCCTTTCCTTCACCTTCCCCCTTCCTCTTCCCTCCTCCCTTCCTTTATCTTGTATTTCCCCTCCCTTCTCTTACTTCCCCTTTTTTCCTCACCTTATCAGGGAAAGTGTCAAAGGAGGTGCGGATGGCATCCTTGGAACCAAACTTGGAGGCCTTGAAGCGTCGGATGATGTCCTGCAGAGTAGCGGCCACCATGAAGTACTCCTGCTTCAGGCGCAGCTCCTTGCCCTCAAAGAAGTTGTCGTTGGGGTACAGCACACGGGAAATGTTCTCAGCAAAGTTGCGGTCCAGCACGGCCTGGATGTAGTCGCCATCGTTGACTGTTGGGGTGTGATTGGTTGATAGAATAAAGTGACTGTTGAGGGTTGATTTGAGTGTTAGGGCTCTGGAACTCCCTATCTCCTTCTGTATTTCCAATTTCCTATGACTTGACTTCATTTAATCCCTTCAGTACTGGGAGGCATTTGTGTATAATTAGACCATTTTATTGACACGAGGAAGGGTCTATAGAGGTCAGAAGATTCAATATTTTAATCTCAATATAAGTTTCTGAAGCTGTATAAAATCACCCAAAAGGAAGCAGAATGTTGCTTTCATTGTTGGAACATGATTTAATGACACTGTTTAGGGAGTGACTGTTGAGTAACAAGTCATTAGATAAATATGACAATTGCAATTCTGAACAACAACAAAGAGAGAGAAAATGCCAAACTACTCACAGAACTTAAGATCGAAGTTGTTGGTGGACTTGGCAGACCACAGACGCATGGTGTTGACGACGTTGTTCTTGTAGCCGGGGATTGGGTTGTCGTAGGGCATGGCAAACACAATCTGCAGGGAACAACACATGTCAGGGTACAGTAGGATCACTTCAGAGGATACAAGAAAGCCAGGCAGGATTCAAAGGTACAGTGGGATGAGTTCAAAGGATACAGGAAGGCAAGACAGGATTCAAAGGCACAGTAGGATCACTTTAAAGGATACAGGAAAGCAAGACAAGGATTCAAAGGTACAGTAGGATCACTTCAAAGGATACAGGAAGGCAAGACAGGATTCAAAGGCACAGTAGGATCACTTCAAAGGATACAGGAAAGCAAGACAAGGATTCAAAGGTACAGTAGGATCACTTCAAAGGATACAGGAAAGCAAGACGAGGATTCAAAGGTACAGTAGGATCACTTCAAAGGATACAGGAAGTCAAGACAGGATTCAAAGGCACAGTAGGATCACTTTAAAGGATACAGAGCTAATTTTAATTGATACAGTAGGATGAGTTCAAAGGATACAGTAAGGGACGATAGGACTAACTGATACAATAGGATAACTTCAAAGGATACAGGGTCAATTGATACAGTAGGATAGGTTTAAAGGATACAGGAAAGCAAGATAGGATTAATAAGTACAATAGGATCACTTCAAAGGATCCAGCAAGACAAGATAGAATTCTCTCTAATATCTCTCTCTTTCTCTCACAGCACCAGCAGGTCACAGCGTCGCCTCACCTGAGTGTCACCCACTTCTTGCCCTGTGGTGTGTCCTCCACTCGGCCGTAGAAGTTGACAGGGATCATGTACTCAGGGCGGGCCTTCTCCCAGGGGTTGCCAAAGCGAAGCCAGTCGTCGGGCTCCTCCACCTGTTTGGGATGAGAGAGGTGTGTTAGAGTGTGGTTAGGAGTGGTAGGAGTGAGGTGTGTTAGAGTGTGTTAGGAGAGGTAGGAGTGAGGTGTGTTAGTTAGTGTTTGTTAGTGTTAGTATGTTAGAGTATGGTTAGGAGTGATGTGTGTTAGTTAGTGTGTGTTTGTTAGAGTGTGTTAGTTAGTGTGTGTTTGTTAGTGTGTTTGTTAGTGTGTGTTACAGTGTTGGAGTGTGTTAGTCAGAGTGTGGTTAGGAGTTTGGGAAGTGAGGTGTGTTAAGAGTGTGGTTAGGAGTGGTAGGAGTGAGATGTGTTAGGAGTGGTAGGATAACATTATTTTTGTACCTTCGATCCTTTTCCCTTCTTTATCTTTATCCTTGCCTTTATCTTCTATCTTATTTTCCATTTTTCCTTCTCCTTTCCCTTTTTCCATATCTTTCCTTATCTTCCATCTCCTTCCTTTCTGTTTTACTCCTCCCTTTCCTTCCTTCATGTCTTACTTTACCTTCCATCTTCATTTTTCCCTTCCTTCATACTTTCCTTTATTTTCCCTCTTCTTCTTCCCTCCTCCCTTCCCTTCTTTCATACCTTCCTTTATCTCCCATCTTCCTTTCCCTCTTCTTCTTTCTCTTCTTTATCTTACATCTTCCTTTAACCCCCCTTCCTCTTCCCTCCTCCCTTCCCTTCTTCTCTTCCTTTATGTTATATTTTCCTTCTCTTCTCTTACTTTTCCTTTTCTTCCCTCACCTAACCTAACCAAACACTCATTCACCCATCACCCATTACTCACCTACTCTCCATTCCTCATATTCTACGCAAAAAAAACACCAAATTTACACCATAACTTGAACCTGTACAGTAAAAACTAACAAACCTAACCTAACATTCATTCACCCATTACCCATAACTCACCTGCTCTCCATTTTTTCATATTCTAGGCAAAAAACACCATAACTTGAACTGCTACCCTTGGAAACCTAACCTAACCTAACCTACCATAACTTTCACTCACCTGCTCGCCATTCTTGATCTTCTGGGCGAAAATACCATACTCATAACGAATGCCATAACCATACGCTGCCATGCCCAGAGTAGCCATGGAGTCAAGGAAGCAGGCAGCCAGACGCCCCAGACCACCATTGCCAAGACCAGCATCCTCTTCAAGTGCCTCCAGCTCCTCAATGTCCAGGCCCAGCTGATAGAGAGCCTCGTCACAGGCAGACTGGATGCCCAAGTTGATCATGGTGTTGGTGAGGGAGCGGCCCATGTAGTACTCCAGCGACAGGTAGTACACACGCTGCGGGAAGAGGTAATGGGTGAGAAGGAGGAGGAGGTGGTGGTGGTGGTGGTGGTGGTGGGGGATGGGAATAAGAAAGAGGAAGAGGAATTCTGGGTGAGGAGGAGGTACACGTGCTGCAGATAGAGGTAATGGGTGAGAAGGAGGAGGTGGTGATGGTGGTGGTGGTGGTGATGGGGATAAGAAAGAGGAAGAGGAGTAAGGATTGGGTAAGGAGGAAATGGTGGTTGTGGTGATCATATGAAAGAAGAGAAAGAAGGAGGAGGAGGAGGAGGAGGAGGAGGAGGAGGAGGAGGAGGAGGAGGAGGAGGAGGAGGAGGAGGAGGAGGAGGAGGAGGAGGAGGAGGAGGAGGAGGAGGAGGAGGAGGATGAAGTAGTAGTGATGATTAAGAAGAAGAGGAAGTCACTGGAAGAGAAGTAATCAATAAGAAGTATGGATCAGGAAGAAGAGGAAGTTTTTAAAGAGGTGGAGAAGAGGAAAAAGGGATTACAGGGAGAAAGAAGAGGGTTAAGTGTGGTTTGAAAAGAGGAAGAGAGAGAAAGTGTGGGATTAACTAGAAGAGACAAGAAGAAAGAGGAAGGAGGAAGATTACAAGAACTGTGGGAGAGGAACTAAAAGATAGATAGAAGAAGGAAAAGAGAAGAGTAAGAATCATCATCACCATCATTATCATTATCATCACCCTTACTACCATCACTATCATCTTTTATGTACAGGGTTGCCACATGTCCAGATTTCCCAAGACAAGTTCAGAATTTACATGTTAAAATCTGTCCTGCTAAATTTTTCAGAACTCTTTAAATGTTTGGAATTTTAGCTTCTACCAATAACTGTTTAACCCATTCAGTACTGGAACACATTTTTATCATGAACTTTTGGTGTGAGTAGATGATTTTATTGACATTGGGAAGGGTTTATGGAGGTCAGAAGATTAATGGCCAGTCTTCATTATTTTAATCCCCACATGAGTTCCTGAAGCTGTATTAAATCACCAAATAGTCACCAGAATGAATATGAAAATGCGTCCTGGTACTGAAGGGGTTAAAAACATATCATATTTCTATAGATTTGAATGGAGGGAGAGAGGAAGAGAGGCAAGGGTTTACTGGGTGACAGCTGCTTTGGTCTGGTTTCACTTTAGACTTACACTTTACTTAATGGAAAATGAACAACAGGAGTGATGGAGGAGGAGGAGAAAGAAGAGGAAGAGGTGGAGCAGTGAGGAATGTTAACAGAAACACACCAGAACATTTTATTTGATTTATCTACTATTATTATATTTTGCTTTGATAAGGTGGTGAAGTTACAACAAAAACCTTCTCTCTCTCTCTCTCATGAATTTACAACACCATTTTCTTAACAGCATTACGTATATGCCCTGGCACCACCACCACCAAACCACCCACCCGCCCACAATCCCCCCATACACACACCACAATAATAATGTTGCTGTTGGTGGTATTACCATTGAACTCTATCACACACACACACACACACACACCACCTCCACCACCACACCAAGACATCCCTGGCCCCCCGACCCGACCATACCGACCGCCGACCCCCGCCAGTCCAGCCCTTCACCCTACAGCCATGGAAGTGATTTAGGGCGTTTTTCGAGTGTTCTGCAGGTGTTTCCGGGTGTTTTAAAGGTTCGCTGTGTTGGAGTAGGTGGAGGTGGTGGAGGTGGAGGAGTGTGGGAGGGACGGGAGGGGAGATGGAGGTGGTGAGAAAAGGTGCAAAAAAGACTACTTCGGCTCTACATCACGATTTTTTCTCGTTTACTATTTGAGTTTGCATTGTTTTTGTATTTTTTTTATTGATAGTAATGTAAATCAAGTTATGATCCGTCATAAGATCGTGTCTAGCTGTGTTTTCTGTTTCTCATTGAAATAACACTTTCGACATTCTATAATTTCAACTTTTTTTTTTCATTAGCACGCCTAAGATTGTTTTGTTGCTTGATACAAGACTTAAAAGATGTGAAAAACATGATCCAAGTAATGATATTCCATAAACTTTAGTCTAACTATTCGTATTTTCAAATTTAAAATTTTAACGGTAACAAAATAGAAAACGAAAATCTTTAAACGACAAGTAATCTGTGTTTTCTTTATTTGGCTGGAAAGCGAAAATTTTTCGTATCCAGAAAATGTAACATAACGTAGTTTGGCTGAGCTTTCCATCTCGACATTATGATGTGTTTGTGGCCCGTTAATTTGACATAAAGACTTTTCGTTGGACCGCGTTAAGTAAACAAACCACCCGGTAAGGATATTATATTTTGGTTATTAGTTAAATTATTTGTCTCTTCTAAAAGTGTAGTGTATACCAGTCTGGGAGCCTTTTTTCCTGTGGCGACTTTTAAAATGAATTACGTACGTAAATATTGGGCCACAGGCCACGTCAGCTGTGCCTTTCTCCCAGGTCAGTCCACTAATGTTTGCTGGCACTCCCCGTGTTTCCAGACCCAGAGAATGAAGCAAAGCCAGAATCAACCACCAAAGTAGATAAATAGCCATTACTGTGTTAAATAAGGCGATGGTTATGTATACCCCCTGTTCAGACCGCCCGGCGCCCACCATGACCTGGACCAGACCCCCACCCTTCCAACCCTATCCCTTCCTGTGTCCACTCCTTAACATTTCCATCAATTTGCAGTGCTTCCTGCTGTTGCCCATCACCAAAATTGATAAAAAGCCCATTACTGTCTTAAATAAGGAGGTGATTATGTATACCCCCGTTCAGACCGCCCTGCGCCCACCATGACCCGAGCCAAGACCCCGCGCCATCAACCTCCGTCCCTCCCCGTGTCAACTCATCAACATTCTCTGATAGGAGGAAGAAATGGGGAATGGAAGTATACGAGGGAGTTTAATAGTAGTACCACCAGCAGCAACAGCATTGTAATCGTTGTGTGTGTGTGTTTTATTACGCCTAAGGAGGAAGCCATCATCACTTCGAAGTGTCTCGCTAGAACTGAGCTGTGCCTTGAGGGAGCCTAATACAGTGAGTAACACTGGCGGCCGGCGGCTGTCACTGTCAGGCCGGTGGTGGTGTTCAGGCCCCGGTCACGGACAGACCGCCTCAACGTGTAGGGTGCACTTACCATTCACACTCTCTGCTGACCTTTACACTGTGGGTGATATTTCTGGTACACCTTTATACTGATCTTTTTTCTAATGTTAGAAGGGAAAGCTGGCCGAGGACAACATAAAGAGTGAAATGATAAAAAAGGCCCACTTAGTTGTTAGTCTCTTTAACACCGCAAGTACCGTTTTAACACCTGCAGGAGATAGAAAATGTGTGTGGTTCTCAGGTATGGTTCTCTTGTTAATAATACAAGCTGTGTGTGGTTCTCAGGTATGCTTCTCTTGTTAATATAGAAGTGTTGTCAATATGTTTCTACAATTAATTCCTTCAGTACCATGACGCGTTTCCATATTCATTCTGGTTATTATTTGGTGATTCTATACAGCTTCAGAAACTTATGTGGGAGATTAAAATAGCAAAGACTGGCTATTTATCTTCTGACCACTAAATACCTTTCCTAATGTCAATAAAATAGTCTAATCGTACACACACAAAAAAGGTAAAAATGCGTTGCAGTACTGAAGGGGTTCATATATAATCGTGTAAGGAGTCGATGGTTCCTCCCAGCCTTTCCTTCCTGGCATGACTGGGCGCTCGCCTCTCGTTTGTATCACTGTTCGCTTGTTTGTGCCCCTGTGACCTTGTTATTGCATTTTCTATTTGATTTACAACTTTTCCAATATTATATCAAGTGGAAGTGAAGATATCCGGAAATTTGATAGTTAATAAGACAACGCTAATCCTCATCACCATTACTTGTCACCACCACCACCACCACCACCATCACCATTAACACCACAGCTACTATCTCTGTCACTGTTAATATTGTGTGTCCTTGCCATCACCTTCTTATCACGTGTCACCAATCTACACACACACACACACACACACACACACACACACACACACACACACACTCACTCACTAATGCTTGTTTGCTTGTTATCAGTCATTGCTCCCTCTTCTAAACCATTCTACATCTCTTCCTTGTGTGTGTGTGTGTGTGTGTGTGTGTGTGTGTGTGTGTGTGTTCATTTGCATTTTAAAGGACCAGAGAATATTGTTTTTTTTATGAGTGAGATTGTATCTATCTATCTATCTATCTATCTATCTGCTTGTCTGTCTGTCTCTAAATCTATCTTTCTATCTACTTAAACGTCTATCAGTCAACTTATTTATCTGAGAGAGAGAGAGAGAGAGAGAGAGAGAGAGAGAGAGAGAGAGAGAGAGAGAGAGAGAGAGAGAGAGAGAGAGAGAGAGAGAGAGAGAGAGAGAGAGAGATGACACACTTTAAGTACATATACATAAAAAAAACACGAATAAATAAATAAATAATGCCAATAATATAGTTCTAGTAGTCTTAAAATTGATGCTAAGTGTGTGTGTGTGTGTGTGTGTGTGTGTGGCGCCGCTCAGCTGACCGACCCCCAAGGTTACTTCTAGTTGCCACAGGTTACAAAATGTTCTCTCTCTCTCTCTCTCTCTCTCTCTCTCTCTCTCTCTCTCTCTCTCTCTCTCTCCTATTTTAACTATTTTTCTTTATCTTTTTTTTTTCTTGTTAGTCTTCTATATTCTCTCTCTCTCTCTCTCTCTCTCTCTCTCTCTCTCTCTCTCCCTTTTTTTCTTATTTTCCTTTTTTATGTCTATTTTTCATTCTCTTTCATCGCATTTATATTCGGCTAACTCTCTCTCTCTCTCTCTCTCTCTCTCTCTCTCTCCGTTAGTTAAGCCAATAAAGCAAGCAACAACTGACTTCAGCAGGGCACAATCTTCTCTTTCTTTGTATCTTTCTTGCTTTACAAAATCTTTCATCTATTTATCTCTCTCTCTCTCTCTCTCTCTCTCTCTCTCTCTCTCTCTCTCTCTCTCTCTCTCTCTCAGGAAATAGAGATAGTGAAGGATAAAAAATAACTGCGACATTAATTCTCGTTTTACGCCCATAACTAACCACTACACTGCCTGACAATCGCAAAAATATATTCTTTCACTGCCTGACAATCGTAAAAACATATTCTCTTTCACTGCCTGACAATCGCAAAAACATTCTCCTTCACTGCCTGACAATCGCAAAAATATATTCTTTCACTGCCTGACAATCGTAAAAACATATTCTCTTTCACTGCCTGACAATCGTAAAAAACACTCCTTCACT